>NC_134707.1:18149344-18456844 GCF_043290135.1 Rhipicephalus microplus
TGCATGGGAAAGCACCCTTTTTGGAAGGTGCTGAGTTAACACCCTTAAGGTGTTGCCCATAGAACAAGCCCATTGAAACCCTTATTGGTGTAAAACTATTACTGTGTACACGTTCTGTGAAGCTTGCGGCACGTGCTCCGCTGTTCATGTTTCATTCGACGTAGTTTGTACGCGTGCACTAGACTTTTCCGCGCTGTGCACACATGAAGGAAGAACAAAGTAACGCTGTTCAAAAGAAAAAAAATCCGTGAAATTGTGGTAAAAATATAATGCAATAGAACCGCCTGCTTCCCTTCACCAGAGCGAAGTGATGAGATCACGTGATTCAACCGTGCATGTCATAGCGATTGCAGCGCCCGCGTCTCCAGCGGTATTCCTCACACCCAATAGCTCCAAGATGTCGCTTAGCACTTCTAACATGACGTACAACTAAATCATCGCCTATCTTCATTGCCGGTGTCGTATTATAATTCCACCGTCTATTTCACAGTTCAGATGCATGGGCATTTTTGGCACTTTTTGTTTTATTGAAATATGCAGTGTCAGTTGTCGTCAATGTGTGTTTCTGTCACCTTCTCCAGCCGCACAATACAGTCATTGATGTAGGTCCACGACGATGACATACGGAGGAATTACTCGACAAAATTTGGTAACGGCCACAGCTCGTTGATATACACGAAGTTACCATATATTGCTGTTGCTTTATGGTTAGTCATAATTGTTTCTATTCTCATGAGGATTAGCAAATGAGTCTACCACAAGGTACCACTTGGTGTCCAAGCATCTTGAAATAATTTATCATCCTTGCTTATTTTGTGGTTGCCTTTAACCTGTGTATCTATAGTCTGCCCGTACACTCAGCATGCACCCACCACTACATATTACAACGTTTAGTGGGTCATCAACCACAAATGAGTCATTACTCACTCACACCAATCATTCCAGACCCACCACCACCCATCATCCTCAGGAATGATGGGTTGGAGTGAGTCTGGTGGGTGATGGGTCTGGTGGGATGGGTTGATGGGACCACCCATCAACGTCTGGAATGATGGGTGGTGGGTACCATCATTCCCACCATTGGGCACGTTTTGAATAGTTAGAAAAGCAAAATGACGTGGAGAATAACAAGACGGTTGTACGGTTTGCTACTCTGCAAGGGGAAAAAGAGCCGAAGAGCAAAACAAGAGAGAGAAAGAAAGGAATGAAATGCACATGTGATGATAAACACACGTCTAGTTTGCCAACGTGAACTGTTTGAAATGACTAAGGTGCACCAAGAGAGAAAGAGAGGAAACAAAGGCGAAAGGGAAGAAAGTTAACCAAGCTAAGCGGGGCTGGCTACCCTACACATGGGAGAATAATAGAAGAAAGAACAAGATCACTAAAGAAAGGACAATGAACAACAATTAGCCAAACACCAAGGTTTGCTCTCATATCCTGGATGTCATTGAAGTAAAGTACAAATGTCCCATAAATTTAAGATCAAACAGCTTATTCAAACACCTTATGAGATCAGTTGAAGATCAAACACCTTATGTTTGTTGTTCGGTGAAATTCAATACAGACACTTCACTTACCCCTTCGGCCTAGGTGCTTCTTTATCGTGATGAAGGCTTTGTCCACTTGTTCCTGCTTCGTCACATCTAACTCTAGAACGTTCACGTTCGAGAAGCCCTTTAGGTCACTGGCGCCCGGGCTGTTGAAATGGAGACAACTGGCAAATACCAGGAAGCCTTTGCGAGAGAGTCGCTTCACCAGTCGGTTACCGAATCCCGTATCACACCCTAAAAAGTTCAAATAGTAAAAAGGGACATTCTCTTAGCAAGTGAACGTGGACAAACGCTATTTTAAACGCATTATCTGAGAACTTGACACGGCATGTAAATGATGTCTTTGTTATTGAATCTTCTGCTAACATGAAGTAATGAAATGTTACGTTTAGTAAAAAAGAACTTCTCACTGCTACTGCGCCCAGTAGGGGATGGTTGTTATTACTTCGGAGGTACTTTTGGAGCACATCAACCGAATTCAGTCATTTGAAGTCTTCAAGCTCTATTGTTAAGCAATCTTAGGCAGTTTTACTTACGAGCTAACCCTCGCGTACTAGTAAGAATCTTACTAGAATAAATTAGCTACACGAAAAATAAACCTTACTGCACAGGACGTTGTAATGCACACGTATATAGTATGAAGACCGGGGATACACAAAGGAATTTCAAAGAAACTAGGTCTGGACTAATTACCAGTAAGCCAATGTTAATATCGCTACAACTTTCTGCTATACGAAATATTCAAGCTTTTGTTTAGACATCATGAAGTTATTTTAATTAGTTTGGCACAGTCCTCTCCTATGGATCCCAAATTCGAGTGACGAACACTAAATTACACTGCAAAAGCGTTAGCACTGGTTTAGTGCCTGAGACCTGCGTTGCAACAAAGCTGAGCCCATAAAGCGAAATGCTACTTGCTATTTGTATGAATGAAGGTATCATAAATGAGATAATCTAGTAGACCCCCTGACACTGGCGGCGCAACCAAATTTTAACATCTTCACGCAATTGATTCGAAATAATTCTGCGTACCACATTTGTACCGTAGCAAGCCATGCATTAAGACGAAATGTTTTGGTACGCCCACACACGACTTTGCATTTCGAATATCATGCAATAATGACTGGCACGTGAACAACTGTTATATGCAGAAAACACAATGTCGTTTCTTACACGCCATTTTACTTATAGGGCACATATTACCTTTCAAAACCAAGTTGCGTATTTCTATGTCTGTCCAGCTTGCAACATTTTCAGCTAGCGCGGATCAAACCAAACTCGTACCCTGGCATTGCCGCATCGTATGGCCAGATTGTGTGTTGTATATGCAAGCACATTGGCACATAAACAGGAAACTAGCCAGGTCGTATTACAAATAAAGTACGCTTGATAAAGTCAGCCATGGGGTGTCTACATACTGGCGTATTTTTGACAGGGAACCCGTTTGGCAAATAGGCTTTTGCGAGCCGATCGCAGAAAACTATCATCTTAACTCTGTGCACTCTACCAGAATACTATCATCACCATAAGCGAGTTTGCGCCACAGAAATTCAGTAAGTCCCACTGCTCAGCATTAGTCAACTAAAAATGGATGAGGCAATAGTCAGCCTTAGAAATGGCTGCGAAGTGACATCGGTGGGCCGAAGACTCCGAGCTCGTACAACGAGAAAAAACTGACCAGCGGAAAAGGCAGTGAATTGCCTTGTGGGCCATTGTTGGTTCACTTATTGTGTGATTTGTACCATTCATGTATGTATCTTGTGCACTTTTATTCTAATTATAATTGCATAAGTTAGAATGGCCGGTTTTGTCGTACAGATAACCACTTCCCTCGGTAATTTGTATTGAGGCACATGACAAATAAATAAATAAATATAGAGTAAGACTATAATTGGATGAGTTTGTTAAAAGAGCAGACGCTTTTTTGTTCTTGTGGGCAGCTGCGATGACTGCGGCACCTGGTGGAGCAAATCTAAACAACGCACTTCTTTCTACGTAGCCTGCGAGATCGGCTTCCACAGCACTCGAAACACTGAGGTAACTCCGAGAATAGATATAGCAGGCCACATGAACGCTCACGTGGTAGTAACGGTATACTGGAGACGAGCGCCACGGATTAAGGTATCCTCCAGATTTTCCCCGCTGCTCCAGACGTATTGCGTTAAAACTGAGATAGCGTGATGTCATATAGTCAAGAATAACTTGAAGCAGTGAAATTCTAAAATGTGAAATCATGCATTTTATATTCAGTTTCACTACACCAATTGCAGGGCGAAGACCTCTCTCATGTTGCGCCAATCATCCCGGTCCTGCACTTGTTGCGGTAACGCTGTACCCGCCAACTTCATAATGTCATCTGCCCACCTTGCTTTTTGTCTCCCACTCACCTTCTCTTGGAATCCAGCCCGTTATTTTTATGGACCAGCGGTTACCTTGCCTACGCGCTAGATGTCATGCCTACTTCTATGTCACAGATGGACACGGGGAGGGCAAGTAGCGCGTAAGCAAGTTCACCTTCGCATAACGCTCAGCCATTCAAATTTGTATACTCACCAGTTATGAGCACTGCCTTTCCTTCTCCACTGACCTCGGTCACGAAAACACGTGCCCACACAAACCTGGATAGCGCGTATGACAAGGTGACGGCAATCCACGTAGATCCGATGATCCTGGCAACGTCTTGGAAGGGTGTCATATAGTCCCGCAGTCTCCAGAATAGAAACAGGAAGGCGAAGAGCAAAACGAAAGACGTCCTCATTGCGACCGGAGACGGTTTACCCGAGGGAAATATTAATGTTCTTTGGCGCGGCTTTTAAACCGTCAATTAATCGCCAGGTGGGCATAGTGGAAGTTGTTTTGAGCGGGTGTGACGGGGAGACGAGAGCGAGCCATTTTTCGCTGGTTGTTCCAAGGGTGGGTACGCCACTGCACCGGACTTGGTAAACAACCGGGCATACAAGCCGGACAACGGGGCAAGCAGGATGGTATTCCTACAGGATAAGCTGCGAGGAGGGATTCATTTTCGCGACACTTAGATGAAGCGAACGAAGAGGCACCGTCAATGAATTTTGTTGAGAGTGAGGGAAGGAAACGAGGAGATATAAAACTGCGGATCGTAATGAAGGCGCAGGGGGGAAAAAGCGTTGAGGGGGTAGGATACGGCACGCGTCGTTGAGAAAACCAGTTTTTTTTTTTTTTTGTGGCGCAGCGAGGTCGCTTGAGAAGGCCGAAGAAAGAGAAGCGCACGTAAGGTGAAAGCAAGCCGGACTACGTGCCCCTCTTCCTCATTCATTCATCGAAGCACTTTTCACTGGCAAACGGAACGTTGAAGGAACAAGCTTTAAAGCGAGTCTGGCAGTTTCGATCGGGCGAGGTGGGGAGAACATTGGTGTTTTTTTGGGGGTTAAGCGATGGGTAGGGTTATTGTTTTCAAATTAAGGAGCCAATCCTTTTCACGGATAACAGAATTTGTGAAAATCAGGCCAAGGAATAAAAGAAAAACTGTAGAACTTGAGGAGAAGGGGAAAACTTGAAGAGAAAAAACATTGGCCCCATATCTCCATGTCCCACTGCAAATGCCGTCGAAAGACGATAGTCTGCCGTCTGGTGAGAGTGAATAGAATAAAGCATTTATTTGATGTTTTCAGCGAGAAAATTGGTAAATGAGATTCTGGAGGCAGTGCGTGAGACATGAGCAGCATCTGTCGGTAATTCTCAGATAACGAAACTTGGGGGCCGTATTTTGTAGATTTCAAAGCAGGTGGCAGCACCGTATCGTCCAAACAAAGTGTATGAAACTCGCTTTTCCTGCATAGCGTAGCAATGTCAGCGCAGCGTAATAAACGCTCATGTTCTTATAATTATTTATGCATGCCTTTTTTAGTAATAATAAACACACCTCAGAATATTAGCGTGTTGACACTGTGCTGCAGATATGCGCAATATTTGCTTTTTATTTGGCAATAACACACACATGCATCCGCCGTTGTTTTTTGAACTGGTCAAGTGAGGACAGTTGATTTCTCCAAATGCTTTCTTGCCAGGAGCTATTATAGGTTATTTTGTGGATTGGTTCCGGTACAAACATGTTGTGCCGTAGGTTTGCCATTTTGTATACTTAAACAAGTGAGCTGACAGTGATACGTACAGCAGGTGGACACGCATGAATATAGTTGGATATGCATAATCAACATTTCGTAACCATAATATTTTGTGACGTGATAGAGAGAGAAAACCTTTACAGTGAAAAGCTGGAGATATCTGCCTGGATATTCGCCTAACATGCTACAGCAGGTTCGGGGTGATGCTAAAGATATCTGTAAAAACTAAGAAGCATGCGTTCAACTGAAGTGCAAAATGGCTTCCATCTCATGTAATATTGTTGACAGTCAACAAAATCACTTCATTCTAAACTGAATCTTGCGTACGAGCAAAGAGAAGAAGTCCGTAATGTCTCTTGGGAATGACGTCATAAAATATACGCAAGGCGTGTCCCGTCCCCACGGCGACCTGTACACGGTGTCGGGGAAGGTTTCTCTCACTGCCCGTTCCATGACAGTGACGCCTTCTTCGGGGTCCTCCCTCATGATCGCTTCGAAGCCTTTTCCGAGGGCCTTCATCCAGTCCTCGACATCCTGGTGTGTGTAGGTAGCGATGGCGTCCGGTTCCTGTTGTCTGAATTCCCGCATCACGGGGTCCATAGGACTGCTGCCCGTTTTGAAGATCGGCGTACTGCATTGCATGTCAAGAGATGAATGGTAAGACAGACAGACAGACAGACAGACAGACAGACAGACAGACAGACAGACAGACAGACAGACAGACAGACAGACAGACAGACAGACAGACAGACAGACAGACAGACAGACAGACAGACAGACAGACAGACAGACAGACAAACGGAAGGACGGACAAACGGACGGAATAGCTTTAATAAGACCTTGAGGCGCTTGAAAACAAGCTTAGGTAGTGCACGTTGATGAGCGCGCCACTGATCTACCCCCTGCAATTTGAAGAAAGTGCGCATAAAGGTACCCTAAATTAAGTGTGTTTGGGAGAACAAAGCCCATTGTTGCACGAACTAAAGGCGCTTAGATCATGTATCACCGACCGGCCCAATCGTCCCCCTTGAATAAAGGCACTTGAAAGTTCCCGTAATAAGATTAGTACCATGTTCTGTTAATGTTCTTCTTCAAGCCTTGAAATGACCACATAATACCATGACACAGTTTTATTTAGCTCACGTATCTACCCCTCCAGATCGTTGCGCAGCTATAAGAGGCCATTGTACGCATTATAGGTGCTATGCACGCCACATTGTGTGCTATTAAGGGGTGCCGTGGACACTGTAGTAAGTGTTCACATTTATATGATATCAACCTGGTGGTGCATCCTAGTGACTATTCAAACTCCCGACTTTTAAGTGACGATCAGTGCGATCACCATAACTTATGGCACAACTGAAGTTAATATTTGAAGAAAGCCAGCAAAATCATAGGATTCGAGAAAGGAGCAGACGCAAACGCCGCAGGAACTAACAACAGTGCCTTTGACAAAGATAGGTATTCTCATCGGAACGTCGGCCTGTCAGTCAGAGGCACTTCTTCTGTTCATTCTGCTTATCCCACTGCGTGTTTTGATGTGACGGCTGCGATCTGGACTATTCAAGATACACATCTAGCCAGCAAACCTCGCTACACATGTGCAGCCCGTCCGTATCGCGTACCACGTCACCCGGTGAAATTTGAAGTACACAATGATCTTTCATGCTGTTGCCTCAACACGCTCAGTCTTTCGTCAAGGAGGCAAACTGATGGTGTGCTTATACATTTATCTCCGCTTTTTCTTATGGAGTATGCCTTCACACTACAATTTCAATGGCATATTTGCCCTTTCTTCCTCTTCCTAGATAAGTGACATCATTGGCAAGCGGGTGGCAACCACATTTACGACGATTACGTACAATAATACTGACATCATCATCATCATCATCATCATCGTAGTCGTCATCATCATAATCATCCTGACTACGCCCACTGCAGGAAAGATGCCTCTCCCTTGGGTCAATCAACACAGTCCTGTGCTGTTTACTGCCATGTTATACCTTAGCGTTGATCTTAGCGTCAACGTAATGAATGATAATCTAACTTCTATCAGTAGGGAATCTGCAATGAAAGTCGAGGCTACAGCCATTAGAATGGACACTGACAAGCTATCCCCGGATACTAAATACCTCAGTAATGAACGTGAAACCATGACATCCTCAAATGCAACAGACAAAATAGAGCTAGCGGAGCTTTCGTAGGTAATAAGTGGGCGTAAGGTAGCCGGCATACCAACGCATAAGACGGAGAGAATAGCGCATGATGTAACAATTGGAAGAAGCCTGAAAACTGTGAAGAGAAAACTGTGCATAGACAAAAATTATATATGTATGCATTATGAGTCAAGGCATGGAAGGTCACTATCAATATAGATAGCGCCGCTATTTAAATTCGAAGTAGCGTATGGTCAAGCAGGCCAGTATTATTACACCGCAACCGGTTCGACCAATGCATACCTTATCACAGGTCAACGAAATGTTGTACACCACACATTTGACACATTTGGAGAAGCAACCCTTACAATTAAATATGATAGATTTACTCAAATGCATTTGTGTGTTATTGCTGGGGCTTCTGGCCTTACTGGAGTCAACATCGTGCTAATTGAAAACATTCTCGCCAGTTGCATAAGAGAATAAGTTTATAAATGAATTACAGAAACAGAAACGTTCGCACAGTGCACTTTACTGAGTGTTGGGCCCAATGCCCACCGCACACTTACCGGTAGGCCGAAGGCTCCACGGTGACAAAGTCCACACCACTACCATGGCACTCCGTGCGAAGACCATCCATCATGGATACCACGGCGTGTTTCGACATGCAGTAAGGCACGATCATTGGGTTCGTGAAGTGGCCTGCGTAGAAATACGAGGACTCAGAATTTCCAGGCTCTCTGAACTACGACAAGGGCACCAGAAACGCTGGCCGACGTTTCTTGAGGCACACATACCATCGTCAGAACGCCTGATCTGTCTAGACTTGTTATTTTTGAAAGCGTTAGGTCACTGACGTCATGTCAGGTGGCGTCAGTATCGGTACTGGTACCAGTTTCAATAACGACCTCAAGAGACGGGTCCTGATTTGAACACACCCCGAGGGGACACCTATGAGCTATCGCATGGCCTACCGAAAGGGCTCGCAATGGCGACGACCCTTCCGTGGCTTCTTCTCAGGAGGGGCAGGAACTTTTTGATGACCCGTAGTGCCCCGAAAACGTTGACGTCGAAAATGTTGGTCACAGTTTCCATCGTCAGCCACTCCAGGAGGCCGCGGCTTCCGATGCCAGCGTTGGCGACCACTGACCAAAGCACTGCGGATAGGAATAGAGCATAGTGCGACAGTGAGACATTATCTTGAGTGGTAGTGCATTCAAGAAAAAAAACAATGTATATTAATCAATAATCAAAACACAAATATATACACATAAACTCTGTAATTTTTTATGCGAGTAATTCATATTCTAGTCGTTGACACGATATTAAGAAGAACAAACCAACAATAACGTGAGGGAAAGTGTAGGAGATGTCATTAGAAGCGATTGTAATGCAAATGTGAACAAAGAATGATTAATTGCACCCTCCGCCCATCTTATAAAGTGGACGGAAGGATCACCACCGCGGTAGCTCAGTGGTAGAGCATCGCACGCGTCATTCGAAGGTCGCAGGTTCGGTTTCTGCCGGTGGCAAGTTATTTTGATGATGACGAAGATGATGGCCAAAACCTATGGCTCACACACACTGTGGGGCATCGTTTCGTCCAATTTCTCCACATTTACACTACAACTAGTTTTAATAACATGCCCTATATTTTCCCCGGCAGTGTTTTCCGTTAGCGCTGATTAGTATTTTGTATAAGGAACACGGGCACTTAGATTAACACTTTGCTACATTATATTTAAATAATTTCTCTGTTCAGATACATTTAGGTTGCGTATAAGCGTTGTAACTACAAGTGACACATTTGCCAAACATGTAGCAACTAAATAGGATAAGCCACCGGTGATAAAGAGGGTAAAACCTAGCATAGTAATGTATAGCAAAGCAGAGCAAGAGGGTAGGGAAAGAAAACTGAGATGACAAGGAGGGTAAGCAGGCGAAAAGAAATAGTTACAGGAGGTACAGAAGAGACCACACAACAGTGGCACTGACTTCCAACAGAAATTTATGGCGCGAACGCGAAGAATATAGGCAGAATAATACCAGAAAAAACACGTGATAAACACGATGAAAGAATGACCAGGAGTTACAGGATTTTGAAGGCGTTAATGTTGTAGATATGCTATTTCCTCGTGAAGTAACTGGATGGATGGTGAACTAACGCAAGCAGGGCCCCGTTTTATAAATAACGAACGCTTCAACGGTCTCGCACAAGCGCTGGTCCAAATGCTTTTTGATGATGGAGGCTCCAGGCCATCCAAAGAGCTCGTGTCGTCACTGAAAGTCATCACCCCCTGGTCCCGACAAGAGTGAAGCCACTGACTTGACTTGGGGGGTCTCTTGGCCTCTCTCAGCCTTGTCCCTCAGGACTGGAATAAAATTCTTTGAATATATGTATAAAATTACACGATCTGCAATAACATAATTTCTAGCACTTGTGTTGTGCGGTCTCTTGTATGTACCGTTTCTGCGCTGTTTAGAATAGCTATGTGTAATGGCCAACAAGCCCGCTTAGCCGTCATTTCGAAAGAGCGAGAGGACCAATAGGTTCACTTTTTTCTCGGTTTTCGCGCCACTAGCGTTTACCTGTCCCTTAACTATATGCGCACTTTTTCTTATATATTAGCGTTTTACTTTTGTTTCTTCATTGTTCAACTTGGAAGCTACTGTTGGTCGAGCCTTTGATGTCCGAGATCCGTGGTAACATTGGTGAGCATCCTACACGGGTACGTGCTACGGACCTTAAGTAAGCCTCACCACTCAGCATTGGTCCACTAAAAATTAAGGCAACATTCCAACAAATTGTTATGTGCCATAGAAATCTGTATGGCCTATCAGTGAGTGAAACAAGTTTATTGAAGATCCGGCATAAAGGGGGAAGGGGTAGTGAAATGAAAGCGAGACACTAGCGTGCTCGGACGTCCCGGAGCAGCAATCCCTTCGCGTCAAATCCGTGGGGCTACCGCATTCCTCCGCTGCGCGTTTCACGATGCTAAGCACGTCCTGTACCACGTCTCTTTGGTAGCCCCTGGCTTTCACTCGCTCGCGAAATACCGTGCCGACCGGTTGTGCCCTCGCGATCTCAGACGTCAGCGTAGCTGTGGCCGACTCGGCTGGCTCTACATCATCTCCTGACGCCGATCTCCGACGACAGCGCAGCTTTGACCTACTGGACTTGTCCTACGCCATTTCCTGACGCCGACAAGAGCTCTCGCAAGTGGTGCTCATCTTCGGACTCCTGTGACCGGTTTCCATCTTTCCTATCTCTCCTATCCCTCATATGTCCTCGCTCGCTGTCCCAGCTCTACCTTTAATCCTATCCTTTTAATCCCTCCTCACCCTATCTCTGGTGAGCTACTGTTGAGGTGTCGCACCCTGATGCAGACAGTTACGGGGCTCACTTTTATTTTATTTTCCCTCTTATAACCACTTCTCTCTAGCTTGGCTTTCGGCTGATGATTTTGCGGCTGATGTTAGTTGGCACTGCTTCTCGACTACCCGGCGGTGGCGCGCAGTCCCATAGGAGGTGTCTGTGTGTGGCTAGAGGCTTCTTGCAGTGTTGACATATATCAGAATGACATTTATTGAAGTATTAGCCTATCATAAAACTATTGTCATACGCAGGTATTGACCACCGAAGTCGGGTGAATCATACTACGCACAACTTGCCCTAAAGAAGGAACAAGGCAACTGTTAGCCCAACAAATAGTGTGCACCCCAACGTAGTCGCACCACACTTACGTGGTACTATGTGGTGGTGGCTCTACCACCATCTCAAAGCCTCAGAAAGAGCTTTCATTAAAGAGCAGTGATACAAGAAATCTGAAAGACTTTTCCCTATTTGCTTGACCGTGAGGCAGAAATTTGCTCCGCAGGGAAACGGAAAGGCACATTGATATTAAATGAGTGTGATAGTCTGATGAATACATCACCATCATCTTCACTGTGTAATCAGGGCACACGAAGCGGAACTGGGTGAATTTTTTTTAGGATGAATGCCAGTTGGGCATGTCGGTATAATTTCATGATGATACAAGCGACTGAAAGTACGAACACTCAGAAAGTGCTCACCTTGTGTCCTTTCTGAGTATTCGTACTTTCTGGCACTTGTTTCATCATGAATTTCTTCATTGTGCTATACTTTGTTGCATCTTCGCACTGTTTTGTTGCTTGCTAAAAGTTTTTCACGAAAAAGTCTTTCATCTGTACGTTTATTTTCTTCATTTTGTTCACTAGTCTAAGACAATAACCGAGTTGTCTTTAACGTGGCCACAGGCGACACCTTTTTTTTTTGTCTACCGTTCACATTGCTTCATTGTTTCGTATTTTTTTTACTGCCATTATCTTGCGCCTGTATGCCCTCCTGCGTAAGCGCACATATTGACCGACCATATAATTGTACTAAATGCAATACACTGCAGCGTTTCGCTTATGTGAAATGCGACATAAACTGATTAATTATTTGTGTTAAAATTTGTAAACCTTCGCTCACGACAAACTTGTCCCTGTTTGCCCGCCCATGAGGCAGTGATCAGCTCCGCATGCGAACGAAAAAAAAACACAGTGATACTTAACAAAACACACTGGCGTACCTCGGTTGCCGATGTTTTGCTTCACCGACACCAGAGCGTCATCCACTTGATTTTGCTTTGTGACGTCAAGAGGCAGGACTTTTACGTTGCGGATGCTCCTAAGTTCGTTGGCGCCGTGACTGTCACTCTCCAGGCAACCGGCGAACACCAAAAAGCCGCAACGTGACAGTCGTTTAGCCAGGCGGTTGCCGAATCCGGTGTCACAGCCTGCAAACAGCAAACCTTTAGTAGTATGTGGTCTTTTGCGTCCTAAAACGAAGACGAGATTATGAGAGACGCCGTAGGAGAGGACTCTAGGAATGTCGACCATCTGGTGTGCTTTGCTATGCACTGACATTGCATAATGCACGGTGCTCTACCATTTTACGTCCATCGAAACGCTATCACCGCGACCAGAATTGGACCCGCGACTCACAGGTCCGCAGCGAGTTCCCCTAGCGGCTCATCCTCCGAGGAAGACAACAGCAAACTTTTGAAAGGACACAAGAATGACATACCGAATTGATTTCAACTTATTCATTATTGCTTTATAACTAATATCGGCATCCCAAGACAAGTATCGGGTGACACCACGAAAGCTAAAGTATAATTTTTGAATTCCGCATTCTTTCGATGTAAATTGATGAACACTTTTTCCGCTTAGGGATGTTCTGACTACAAATAAAGCAGTAAGACAGCTCACTCGATATTAATAAAATTTCTTTTACAGTTTTATCATTATCAGGTGGAGCCACTTACGTAAATTTTCTAAAACAACACTCTTGCACAAACAGACGCTTGATTGCTGTTAATGTACCTGTTAGCTACCTATGTCGATAAAACGTGTTATTGATGCTTAGGCATAAAATGAAAATCATAACTAACTGAATGTTTCACATGCTTCTAATCATTCTGCTCCTGGCTGTAAGACATGTAAATCTGGGGTGAAGGCTTCGGCACAAGATATACGAGCCTCCTTGCTGTTGTCACAAGGGAAAGGGAGTTGGCACCCGAGGACACCTCGTCCCGGAGCTAACAGACTCATCGGCCCCTCGTCATTCAATAAGGCTGCTCTGGAAAGCTTTCCGCCCCGGGTCACAGGACGGGAGATTTCGTTTGGGCAAGTGGTCCTACCCGGACCAGCTTGCCCCGTCCGTTCAGCTCGAAGCGCCTAATTGACGCGTCAATTCTCGTGGTCCCACGCAAACGAGAACTTAGGTGCCTTCCCCGGGAAAGGGGGGCACAGTTTAGCGCAGCAGCCAAAGTCACCGCGCACCGAGCTGTGGCCAAACCATACCACCTGGTGGTTAAAGGCTGTAAGCTCTCGTCCCAAGGTGGGTAAGCTACAGTCCCACACGCCGAAAAAGATCACTGCGCCCGAGGTAGACTTAACGAAGATATGCCGGCTGGTATCGGCCACCAAGAGGCGTGAATTACGAGCGTAAGAGCATTGTGCAAGCAAGCAACAGACGTACGAGCGTGCATAGCGTGGCGAATGGGCGAGTGGAAGCGATCGAAGTTACTCGGAGAGCAGGTAAGGAGGCAAGCGTATTCTCGCTCAGAGGTGAGCAAAGGTGGAGGGGGCTAAACAGAAAGGAAAAATAAATACCACGCCAAGTGCTGGGGCTTGAACGGGCGCCAACAAGGCACGTGAGGCATAAACAAATAATACAAAGAAGAGAAGATTCCCCGAGCCGTGTTGCTAGATGGGACGCCATCATAGATAGATATTTATTTGCCCCCCCCCCCCCCTGACTCACTGAAAATATCTGCTGGTCGGTGCCGAACTTCGAGAAACTGTTTCGCGCAAAGGCGGTGCCATTCGCGGAAAAGATGAAACCAGCCTCTTCTGTCCGTCTGTTTTGTTAATGCGCTTCAACAAAGAATTTTCAATTATGAACGTAATCCAACTGGCCCAACTTGCCATCTTGCTGCAATATATTTCTAGTACCGAGGGAACTCTACAACCTAGTGTTTTGTCTTACCCAGTCTCGTTGGCTTCACTAGCAAGCGCTGTCCTTGTCAGCCTCTTCTGTCCGTCTGTTTTTTAGTGCGCTTCAACAATTTTTTTTAATTATGAACATAATCCAACTGGCCCAACTTGCCATCTTGCTCCATTTACACCTTTGCAAGCACTCAACGAGAAGAATCACGGACAACCAGTTCGTGATTCTTCTCGTTGAGTGCTTTGGTTGTCCGCGTGAGGAGGTAGGCGGTTGACATACCTGACCATGAGATAAGAAATTCTCCTACCGCTTCCCCCTTTATGCTGAATCAGCAATAAAGTTGTTTCACTCACTCACTAGGATACTGAACAAATCATGCTATCATCTGAAGCAGAGATTTAGGGATAGCGTACTGTCAGAAGATATGAAGCAGGTCCTCTCTACTTTGACAGAATGGACAAACACATCTCGGGATGTTGGTCGGGAAGGGTCTGTACATGATAGGCAGACACCCCTTAGCAGGCGGCAGATAAAAGAAGCCCGCCGGGCGTTGAGAAGGCTGGTAGTTATAAGCTTCTAGCTTGGCTTATGCAGGCACAACTCAAATCTCTCATATATAGTGCTCGGGGAGGGCCGGGGTTAGCGCTTCGAGAATGTAGATTGTCCTGATACCGAAAGTTGTTAATGCACAAACAAAAAAAACAAGAAAAAATATATGGCATTGTCAGTCAAATAGCCACAGGTTTTAGTCGAACACACTTTTGAAATTTACAAGGTGTCGATAGCTATAGCGCGAGAACAAAACGCCAACACAGAGACAATAAGAACACGAAGGACATACCAACTAGCCCAAGCTGCCACACTTCTAAGTTACAAGATGACCTTCAATTCTTCCCCACTGTGTATTTATGTCTAAAAACACGATGGACATACCAACTAGCCCAAGCTGGCACACTTCCAAGTGTCAAGATGACCTTCAATTCTTCCATACTGTGTATTTATGTATAAAACAATTCAAATGGACGAACTCTCATCTAACTGTAGCCGTCTGCCAGCAGCAGTCAAAGACAGCCCTTACCTGTGATGAGCACAGCTTTTCCATCTCCGGATATCTCGGCCACAAAGAGACGCGTCCACACAAACCTCGAGAGATAATAAGAGAGCGTCAGTGCGATCCACGTGGAACCGAGGATCCTTGCCAATTCTTGCAGGGGCACGAGGTAGTTCCACAGGCGCCAGAGCAAGAGCAAGAACGTCACACACAGAATCAGCGATGTCCGCATGGCTGCTCTTGGGTTTAATCGGAATCCAACGAAAAATCCGGGTGATATATGCCGCACAAAATCACGTGTTTCGCCGATACTGGAACAGTGGTCGCGTAAAAGGCAAGAGCACTTGAGCACGTGCACTTTCGGCACTGCTAGCCCATGACACGGCGCGACTGTGTTCGATAAGCGCGGGCCACGAAGTACAGCCGAGTCAAATCCCAACGGGAACAACGCGCGGGCCACGCAGACGCGTTTGCGACTGAGGTCTACGTGGAACGCGCGAGTTTTGCGCCGGCGGGGGTGCGGGTTGCGAAGACTTGTCGATCGGCCTTTTGCAGCGTTCACAGAAGGAAGGAATTTATATATAGAAACACCTGTATTTAACCCTCCTCTCTCTCTTCCCGCCGCTCCACTGCTTCTCTACGTGTGGGTGTCGCCGCCGAAAGTCACGGAAGATTGAAGTGGTGGCGAATGGTGGAATTACGATGAGCGTATATACGCTCGTGTAAAGGAATTCCTATAGGCGAAATGCCCGGAAAATACGAAATAAAGCCGAAAAAAAAAGAACGAAGGAGGTGAAATAGGACTTACACACATTTAAGCATGCAAGAAATTACACTACATAGCAGAGCATGACATAATCAGCGAGGCCTTCCCCATCGTCTTTAATTATTTGAACTTCTCCGTGTTCCTTCGCTGTCACTTTCAGCATCCCTGTGAGACGAGCGTGTGCGTTATGCGGAAACAATTTGCGTTTTATGTTACTTTTCAGTGTCCGCTGTATTGCGTTCAGCTCTGAGACGGTAACGTCGGCCAAAGCAAGGTGTAATTACGAGATGCGCTCAGTCATGACTTCATTTCACGACGAGAAGACGAGGAGTAGGGTCAGAACTCCCTTATGTATGCAGTCGGCCACAGTTTCAAGGAGCACTAAATATAAGAAAACACTTAATATTCCTGCTGGATCGCCAGCGAGCCCTGTGTTCAGGTTTCCGACGTCTTTTTAAATGCGCTAGCATGTACTGTTGAGAAACTATTTTCTCGGGCCTTGCAGCCTCTAAACTTTTTAAAGCCGACTGTATGTATGTATGTATGTATGTATGTATGTATGTATGTATGTATGTATGTATGTATGTATGTATGTATGTATGTATGTATGTATGTATGTATGTATGTATGTATGTGTGTATGTGTATGTATGTATGTATGTATGTATGTATGTATGTATGTATGTATGTATGTATGTATGTATGTATGTATGTATGTATGTATGTATGTATGTATGTATGTATGTATGTATGTATGTATGTATGTAGGTACGTACGTACGTGTGTGTGTGTGTATGTATGTATGTATGTATGTATGTATGTATGTATGTATGTATGTATGTATGTATGTATGTATGTATGTATGTATGTATGTATGTATGTATGTATGTATGTATGTATGTCAACACGTAACTGAAACATCACGTATTGCTGTTTGACATGTGCTGTATGACATGTGCTGTATAGTAAGTACAAACAGAAAACCAAAACAACTGACACTCGAATAGCAATGCACAGAAGGCATCGACTTTTAAATACGAGTTGCTCGCATGACTCGGTATACGTAGGGGTGATAACACAGATTAAGGGCTGCCTTGGATTCGCTGAAGATCGACCAATATTGAGGTGGTTCCAGAGCGACGAAGCGATGCGCAGGGCTCAAAGCGGTTAGTTCCGCAGCTGTCGACGTCTTGGGAAGGTCAGTTCTAGAGCTGATGGTTATAGCTCTTGCTGGGACAACCACTGCACCAGATGAACACGGAAGGTTTGCTGAACCATCGGAATATAATTACTATATATATATATATACGCTGTCCGCGCACTACCCCTCATGCAGTTGTTTCAGCACCGGCGACCACAGATGTCTGAGGGCAGTGTGGCAAGATGATGACAAAGAGCTCGTGCAGAGTTTCAGAGGTGCGTTTTGAGGACCATCACAACAATGTGAGTTTGCGTTGGATGGTCATGAGCAATCGCAAAAGTTGCCTCTGTCGTCGTACATCAGGGAGACCAAGACACACTATGAGCGCTTGTGCTTGTACTTACTGCAGAACCCTAATATTTGTTTTGCAAGTATTGCTCAGCACAGGAAGGCACGCGGGGCCCATGCCCCCCTCCACCAAAACTTTTCGACCATGGCACATTGACCAAAAAGTAATTCATAAAGGTACCCTTCCATCCCCAAAAAATCAACGAGGAGATCAAAATTTCTGGAGCCATTCACTGAGGTATCTGTCATAATCACATCGTGATTTCGGAACATTAGTTCCCATGAATAATTCTTATTATTAACCAAAAGACATGTGCTAAGATCATTTTTAGAAATGGACCTATAAAAATTGCTCAATCACGGCACTATTGCTATGCAAAGCGAAATGCATCATAGACGAAATTGAACCAGTGATCAAGTACAAGTACAGCTGCTCGAACAAGTATGTCGCAACCCAATTCAAAGATACAACACGTGCGCTGAAAGAAAAAATGAGAGGCCACATCGGCTCTTCAAGTATTAGATGGCCTTCAGACGGCCTAACAAAGACCGGATTGTATATAGAAGCTGATACGGAACTCCGGTCGTTTATGCCTTGAATCGAGTGGAAGCCCGATACAACGTGTTAGTACGAGGTCGTCGTCCATTCAGGCGTGACACAGCGGAAGCGGGTTGCCAGCTCATCAGATAGGACATCTTTTTTGAAGGAGTCCTTCCTCACCCTTGTATGGCTTCATTATATAGCTAATTAGTAGAGAGTGATCTAGCACTCCATTGGTGGAAGAACGCAGAAAATCGAAGGTCAGGTGGCCACATCTTCGACCCAACCGACTATTTTGACGAATTAACCCCGGGTTGTGTGCAGAATGCATCACTGGCGAAACAGGAAGGAAGTGGGCTTAAAAGGAAAATGAAGCACTTAAACAAAAAAGTCTTGAGACTTGAGAGGTATAGGCCGCAGTGGTGTTGTGGTTAAGGTGTTTAACTGTAGGCTCGAAGGTCGTCGGTTCGACCATGGCAGAGGCGGTTGCATTTCGGGAGAAATTTTAGTATTTTCATCCCCCTCTTTGTAAACGGTCCGAAGGTGCTGAGAATGTTTTAACTAAAAAGCCCCTCCGGTAATGTTGACGTGCTTTCAACATCACAGGAATATTAAAAATAGGCGTATGAAAAGCCTAAATGACAACCGGAAATGGCAAACTCAAGCCTCGTTTCTGGGCGTGATATCAAATCATCTCCAACGTGTACACCTAGGACATATCATTTCGTCATGTACACCAGTGGTAAGCGATCACGCACCGGTCTAAACCTGAAACATAATAAAAACAGCTCAAAGAAAATATGCTTTACATATGTCGTTAATTATTATTAAAACAAGGTGTATTGATTATCAGAAGCCAAACACAACGCCTCAATATTGTATTGCAGGCCATCGAATGCATTATAATTCTGCTCATGGGGACTAAGAAGTGGTTCCATATAACCTGTCCATTGGTGGTCTGAGTTGGAAGTTACTGTTTCTTAAAGAAAGCACTACTGCCACACTTACACGTTACACACAGCAGTATTACTAAAAGAAGCCATAGACATTTGTATGACATGCATTACTCTCCGCCGAAAAGTCACCGCTGAAAAGTTGCGCGGGCGTGCTAGGCAGTAAAGGTGAGGCAAACGCAGGCTTCCTAATGTCTTATGGTTGCTCAGTTGAAAAATTTATGTCTCCCTGAAACAGAAATAACTCTTTTGAAACTCTCTGCTTATATTGCTGTCAAACAACGCAATGCAACAATTTAAAAGCCATATTTTTGCCTGAAACGCGACATGGCGAAAATAAACCGCAATATGAGTCTAAATGCTGTTTTTCCAAGCTTTGCCACAAAATTTTGGCAAGATTTTTGCTTCGTTTGCTCCCGAAGTACTTTTTCATGTAATATTGGAACCTAAAAAGCTGAAAATGTAAATGTATTGCTGGCGAAAAGATTTAGCTTTTTACGAAAAAAAAAAACGCTAAACATGTCGTGTATTAGAATTTTTCGCCAAGGTGAAAAAGAAGGGCAATATAACAAAAAGAAAATAAGCGATCATGCTCATGAAAAACTAGCACTTTGAGAAGATTAAAAAACTTGTTTCGTAATAATTATTACAACGAGTAGTATTAATCAAAATATTCAGACTGACACAGCTTCACTTGAGTGACTCAAGTTCTAAGCGTGCTCTAGGCAACCCGAAATTTTTAGAGATATATAACGCCTCATTAACTAGTTCTCACGTACACATATACCTGCACGGTTTTTCTCTGTGATCGGGGGAGATCGTCAAAAATTGACCGGGTACACTTGATATGGAATGCCCCATTATATATATATATATATATATATATATATATATATATATATATATATATATATATATATATAATTCAGTGTTTTGTGGAGGGTAATTTTGTATCTTTCTCAACCCCCTTTTACTTCGCGTTGCAAGACATCACGCTGCTGCTGTGTCAATCTTTTGTTGCAAGCTGTCCGGCGCTACTCGAAGTGCGCCATTTGATTCCGGCAACACTTCGACGCCTCCTCCTCTTAATCTCCTAGAGCGTGAGGCACCAACAGTCGTCACGTGCCACTATCTTTCGTGTGGCATAGTTTTCTTCCCCTATGTACAGGTTTGTGGGCGTCACATTCTGGCATGATGAAGCTGTACTGACTAGTCCCCCATCCTGCCATTGGATGCGTGCAAAATGTTCTATAATAAACAATCCTTATTCAGGCGGCTGGCCCCATTTGCGGCAAAAAAAAAAATCGTAGCTCACAATTCCACTTCAAGTACTGAAAAACAAAGCAAAAAACGAGTACACAAGAAAGAGCTAACAGAATTAGAGGTACTTCAGACTTATGTTTATTCAGAGTGGAAATATTAGAAGTTCCAGTTGGATAGGCACTCTTTCAAAGAAACAGAAGTTCTATCAAAGGTTGAGTCTTGACGCAGGGTGCAAATAAAAAGAACTTTAAGGGGATCGCGTTGGGCGTTCACAAGTTGACCTTGGAAAGCCTTGTTATCCTTGTGTTCGATTTTCTTCATTTAATTTCTCGCATGCTCTTGTCTCATATTTTTTGGCTGGGCTTCAAGATTGTTACGTAATACTCCATTTTTTATTCCTGGATACAGCGAAGCAAGATAAGTCGTGGAGCAAAGTAATGCAAACAAGATAATCGAGTGTTTCAGTGACGCTGAAAAGGCATTGGTGCACTCTGTGATTTAGGATTTGAAAAATAACATACTTCCGGCGTTTTCGTAGGACTGACTGGAAGCTTTTTGTAGGCCGCCCCATCGGGTTTCATTGTATCAATCGATCATGGCCGATATCTGGATCAATGAGATCTTCCATGAATGTGGTGTGAACGCATCTGGGCTACATTGCAGTAATGCTGAAGATGACTGGCATACACGCCTGACCTATTGCATTCTGACCAAGCGCAATCTCTCGCCGAAGCTTGACAAAACGTGCATGAAAACAGTCACGTAAGAATAATGCCAACAACCGCTATTTGCCCGACTCGAAAAAGAAGGTTAGAAATTGGTATTCTGTTCACAAAGGGTGTGCCATACCTTCAAGAACAGGCCAATAAAACATTCCACTGCGAATACACCGATGGCGACCAGCTGTAGAAAGAAGTAATTCTTCATGGATTCCCCAAGCTCTATGCTCAGCTCATGAGATGTAGGATCAGCTTTGAAAGAAACGTCAACGTCTCTTATCAAGGACCCTTCGCAGGCAGCCATGAAGAGCTTCTGTAGAGCGGGCAGGTAGGAGAACCCGTGCCGAACTGGAATGCCATCCAGCATCATCGTGATGGGTTCCTGGAATGGCCGTATTCCCGGGGAGAACTCCTGGAGGGCGCAGCGAGGAAGGACGTGAGAATACCAGACCCTGTCCCGTCGCCCAGCAGTCAGAATACAGTCCGCCGACGTTGGTACGACTAGCTGTCCTCCCGGGTGCTCTTTATAGACTGCGCCGAGTTTTCGCATCAGCGAATAGGAATGATCGGCTCCTGCTTTCAGGTTGGCATAAGTCCACGTGTTTTGTGCCACTACTGCGGCGACGCGCCCAGCATCTATGACGTCTTCCAGTTCTTTCAGGGTGTCCATATGATCGGCAGGTTTCGTCACTGTGACCAAGGCTGTCATCTGACCGCGGATATAGACAGATAGTGACAATATCGTAATCATCCAGAAAGCATAAATGGCTCGGCGTGTCCAAGCATGTCTGCAACGCCGACGTTCCGATGTCGCAGTGGCTAAGAGTGATGCCATCAGAAATAACGTTTGTCAAGCTGCACTCTGTAGGAAAGCTTTAAAGCTGTTTGCTGAATTAAGTGAGGTCAAAACAAGGATGCATGAGAGGAAAAACAAAAGAGTCATGTCTACACCCTAGGCGGAGTAAGACAAGACTGAAAACACTAAGACGGAACGGGTGTCATTGGCTAGAGCGTAGAAGGTGTCATGGTGGAGGTTCGTGTCGGCAAAAGAAAAGGCGTCCACGATAATGTCATCGAGGTTGGTCGGGCTCAGCAAAAGGTCGGCCTTGCCGCCTATAACGAATGACGAGGCATTGTGAACGTTGACGTGGTGAGCGTACATCAGGGAAACATTCTTCTGCATCAAAAAACAGGCGAAGGTAAACGTTGCGACCTTCGTCGCAGATAGATTGCATTTGCGTCATCTTCTGCCCCGAAGATACCACACTGATAATTGAGTGTAAACAAACAACTGCGATGTCATTTTCAGTGAATGCCTGCTGTCTGGGTCTCCAGATTACGTCTTCCAGTGAGCCATGGCAGAGAAGCTGTGACGCACTGAATAGCACTGGACTCCGCGATTGGTCTGAAAAGATGAGCGCCATAACTACACCGCGTTTACAGTGGCCAAGTATGGAAACCTTGGCTGAAGGCGATATCTTCGCGTACAATGTCATTTCGTCATTGATGACGGCGTCATCTTGAACGAGGACCCAGTAGACGGTGACATGGTACGCAAAGCTATAGTTCAGTAACTTCAGAAAGTGTGTTGGTTCTATCTTCAGACTGGGCACGATCGCCAACGTTTGTCTTCCTTCTCTCGCGTTGGCTCTGAGAAAACTGCTCAGGCCGTCACTGAAAAAGTGCCAAGAAGTGTCTCTGTACTTGAGAAGTTGGGACCACGCCATGTCGTCTTCGTCCCAGCGAGACGGGAGGGACACCACTAGGACGTTTGTTTCTCTCGAATACAATCGGCGAAGCACTTCTTCCCTCTCCGCGTAGGCAGTGCATCCTTCAATTTCTCCGTGAAGAAATGTGCACTGAAAGCATAAGGAGAGAACTGAAAATAATTGACGAATATGTGACATCTCAATCATGTGATCCACTTTTGCGAAAAGCCGCGTTTAGGACCTCTACCTGGTGCGCAAGTTCGCTATAGTGCGTACGGTCGACGTGGTGTTGCTACGGCTCCACGAAGAACGGTACTACGCAGTCGTATCGTAGAAGGTGCACGATGGAGTTACCACAGGTTATTTCAAGGCGATTGGTGGTTTGTTGTGTGCTCTTCATCTACTGCTTCAGCGCGGCGCCACAACAGAATATGTCGTACCCGAAATACGAAAAAGCTGTGTTGTTTTTTCAAGCAGGAAATGCCTCGTTGATCACGGCAGTGCCCATTCTTGTAACGACTCCTCTGGAATGAAAACAGGGAAGGTGGAGGAAACTGTGTCCTCGATGCGTTTTTTTCTCTCTTGCCTACAAGGAACTTATGAACGGGAGTCAGCTTAGTTTGACTTTCCCCAACATTAAAAATAATGAGGTGCTTCTGATGAGGTCTCCTTCACGGCAAAAGTTTTTTAAGAGGAGACTGCAGTGGATATTTACATTTCACGACACTTCATAAAAGGCTACGCCCAAACAATTTTAATTACGTGGGTAAATAATGACGCCAATAATCGACACTCATTGACTGCAAGTGAACTTTTGTGTTTAGCATCTCTAAGGAGGATCTCAGCAGTTGCACAGGCAGGCTAGAGTGCTTGTGCGACTGCTGAGATCCATGTATTCAATTGCCTACGGAACCAACAGGGGCATAATGCGGTTTCGATAGGGAGAACGTTATGTTGCAGACGGAGCTATCGAATCTGCAAGACGATAATGCACAATAAAAAGGTTCCTGGTGCCTTATGCATTCTCCCAAGACGATTCGAAACGAGTTCAGTAAAGTATCTTTCTTGGCAAGTTGGTTAATAGAAATAAGGAAAAAAGACCAGTGAAAAACCACACGAAGACAGTGAGAAAGAACAACTACCAGTGCTTATCCCGTGTAGTTGTTCTTCTTCGCTGTCTTCGTGTGGTTTTATACTGGTTCTCTTTTCCTCTGATTCGACGGAAACAGCCATGTTCATAATCTTTTCAATCGATCGTTCTGCACTATCTGCAGCTGACGTTGTTGCAGCACTTCCTCGACAGCACACATGCCGAACGATGGCTTCATCACAAGTTTCATATAGATGTAACCTGTTTTAGTGCTCTGTGCCATCGCAATGGCGTAGCGTGGTGTCATCACACGATCATTTTATAACTTTGTGTTGACGGCTCAGATGCTGATGGTCACTTTTTGAGTTTGATGGATATGAACGAATATGAAGATCGCCTTGATTTATGCTGACCTGGTACGCCTAGCATGCCACTCAGGGAGGACGAGGGGAATGGTGATGGCAACAGCATTTTCATAATATTATTAATTATCATCATCAGCTAGGCTACGTCCAATGCAGGGCAAAGGCCTCTCCCATGATCCGCCAATAAACTAGATCTTGTACCTCCTGCTTCCACGTTATACCTGCAAACTTTTCTAGCTCATGAGCCCACCTAACTTTGTCTTCCCTTCGTGCATTTTCCTTCTCTGGGAATTCAGTCAGTCACCGTTAATGACCAGCGATTACCTTGCCTACGTGCTACCTTCCCGGCCCATGTGTATTTCTTCTTCGTGATTTTAACTATGACGTCCATAGCCCCGCTTTGTTCCCTGATCCACTCTGCTCTCTTATTGTCTCTTAAGGGTACCACTATCACTGCTTGCTGCGTCGTTCTCAGTTTAAGCTGAACCCTCTTTGTAAGCCTCCAGGTTTCTGCTCCATTGGAAAGTACTGGCAAGATGCAGTTGTTACATACCGTCTTCTTGAGGGTTAGTGGAATATTACTATCCATGATTTGAGAATGCTTGCCGAATTTGATCCATCCCACCCTAATTATTCTAGTTATTTCACGCTCATGGTTCGGCTTCACCGTTACTACTCGTTCTATGTAGACGTATTCCTTTGTAACTTTCAGCGTCTTTCCACTTATCGCAAAGTGTTGTTTACTGCCGAGGCTGTTGCACGTCACTTTAGTTTTGTGTATACTAATTTGCAGACCTACTTTTCTGCTCTCTATGTCCAGTTCTGTAATCATGAGCTGTACGTAGTTCGTTCCATGAGTTGCTCATCAAGGCAACGTCCTCAGCGAATCGCAGGTTGCTAAGATATTCTCCATTAACTTTTATCCCTAACTTTTCTCAATACAGGATGCTGAAAACATCCTGTAAGCATGCGGTAATTAGCATTGAAGAGATTGCGTCTCTCCACCTTACAACCTTCTTTATTGAAATTCGGTCGCTTTCTTTATGCAGAACTATGGTGGCTGTGAATCTGCTGTTGAATTCTTCCAGTATGTTTGTGTAGGGCTCTTCAATGCCTTGATTTGTAGTGCCTGCCTTATTGCTGATGTCCCGACTAAGTCAATCACCGTCTCGTAATCTATGAAGGCTATATATATGGGTCCGTTGGGTTCCGCGAATTCTTCTATTACCTGATTGCTAGTATGAATATGGTCTATTGTGGAGTAGCCTGCACAAAACTCTGCTTGGTCCTTTGGTTGATTGAACTCTAATGTTGCCTCAATTCTATCAGCTATTTTTCAACACAATTTTTCCGCCACCTTTCAGCAAGTCCGGTGTTGCCCTATTCTCACCAGCAGCTTTGCTTCTTTGCATTTCTTCTAGGGCTTTCCTTACTTCCCCTGTCGTTGCTAGTAGGGTGTCGTTTTTCCCTGGACTATTTCTGTTTCTCACGATAATATCCTGGTTGTTTTGTTTTCTGTACAGCTCTATGTAGGTCTCCTCCGCTACCTCGACTATCCTACCTATATTGGTTATGACATTGCCTTCCTTGTTTCTTAATGCATACATCCAATTTTTGCCTGCGCAAAACTTTTCATAGGCAAAAGTTGTATTATAAGTAAACCGAATATAAGTCTGTATTTTAAGGAAACCAAGTATAAGTGAAATAAACATTGTGTATAAATAACGTCCTACCACTAAAACGACTGGGCGTAAGAGACGACAAGATGCAGGCTACCAACGTGTTTCACAATCTTTTTTTTTCAGCAATATGACATCGCTTGTACAAAAAAAAACAAAACAAAAAGAACTCATCACACGGAAATCTGTACCCCTCACCAACAACGACTTATTTTTGTTTCCAATGCAAGGACCTGTGGTTGCGCTCTTCCACTTGCCAGAGACTTTAAACCTTCGCCCGGCACATGTGATTCTCTCTTGCAGCGAATTTATATTGTCTATAAACCTCACTACAAGACCCATTCTCACCACGCCGTAAATTGAGAGAGAAAAAGAGAGATAAATGAATGAAGAAGTGAGAAAGTTCAATCCATTTAGCAGTTGTCTTCTACTAAAGTGTCTGCCACAAGCACTAGATGGCGGCCTTTCCTAGCGTACAATAAAGCATACGAGAAGAGAACCGAGCCTGCGAGCTCCATCGCCGGCGTGTTTCCCTTTCTTTCGCGAAAGAGAAAGGAGGATATAAGAGAGGGAGAGTGCGCCTGACTCCGAGACGTTCTCACTCTCAGGCAAAAGCAGATAGTATCCTCTTCTTCCTTTCTCTTTCACGCTATGTGAGAGCGATATTGATTCTTTGTGAGCCGGGATGCTGAGCTGGGAGAGCCAAGGGAAGGATGCTCGAAGATTCTCGCGAGGTTTAACTCGCCCACAGGAAAGTCGGGAAGACCCCGCGACGAGAGCGCCACTCGGCGGGATCCGCCACCTTCGAGCTCGGCTGATGAGTGAGACCTTTCCTCGCCCACGCTCTTTCGAGGAACAGTGGCAAACAGGTTGTATCGACGCTTCGGCTGACTGACGGCCCTGTGCCCTGCATCAAGAAACATTTTCGCGGGATGACCGCTGTGCATGATCAAGAGTGAGATCACACGTGTAAAACTATACGGGATCGCACGTCAAGTGACGCACAGTTGTGTACAGTGAAGAATTTGGTGCTTTTTTGTTACTATTCCTGCGCTGGTTTGGGCAAGACTTTTTTTGCGGATTACCGCTGCATCAGATCATTTGGTGCGCTGAAAAAAAAAAAAAACGTTTGTCAAGAAACACTGAGAGGGTGGAGTTACCTGTTGGTTGTGTGAGTATTGAAGGCTTGATTTCGCTGAATTTGTGGCAGCTTGGAAATCTGATATTTGAATATATACTGCGCGTCATCATAAAACAATCACAAAAAAAACTTTTCTTGAGAAAATGCTGACACTCTCAATTATCATTATTTATTTCTTTCCAACATGTTTAGTGAATGTATGGCAGCTCTATAAGGGTCAATGTTTGTAAAGAGAAACAGAAGGTTCACTTTATTTCGAACTGAAAACTCTCCTTCCATGGGGTTCCTTTGGCAAGGAATCTCTCCTACCATGGTTCCTTTGGCAAGGAACTGTTTAGCCAATTTTACAGACCTCAAAAAAATGGGGCGTGAACGCCACCTTCGCGGTCACATTTTTATGGAGGCATAATTTACAGGCCTCTGTATTGCGTTACTTGAGTGCACGTTGAAGTTATTCTGGCAGTCGAAATCATCAGAGCCATCCATTACGGTGTATTTTATAGCCTGTTTCACTGCGGGATGTTAAACTCTCTAAACCTACTACCCAAATTGATTATACTCGCAATAAATTGATAATTTTTAATTGCTTTTCACAACCGAAGGATCTGAGAAAGTTCTGGAACAAAGTTCTGGATCTAGAAAGTTCTGTAAAAGAAAACAAAGAAATGAAACGTTTTCTAAAGTTTTTCCTTTCTGATTAAGCAGATCGAACTAAATTTAATAAGAACATTGAGTCAGAAAGTCAATATGGGAGAATCACCAGTTCGCACTCTTTATTCTTACTAAGAATAGGTTTATCGTGCCTGCGAGCAGTTAAAAACAGAAAATGCAAATAGTTACGAAATTCAGATCGTTCAGCGTAGAATTGGCGCTATTCGGCCTTGCGTCTTTGAAAATCCGGGATCACTGGCGAAAAATCGCCTAAGAAATCACGCCAATCAATACCTTATGTTTTCATTGTATAGTGATCTAATAAAGCAGTATATCGAGTTAATGTATATTAAGGGAATGAAAGAAGCTTCACTGCTGTGCATCCTCTCCTCTCTCTCGGTAGAGACCTTAGGAAAACCACCTTGATTACGGGTGAAAAACTGAAAATGAAGCGAAGACGTGCTTCTCACAAAAACTTGTGACGGCTTTCAGGTTTTCCATGATAAAGTGGTGAGTCAATAGGTCATTTAATGCTACAATTTTTTGTTATTGAAGAGAAAATGCGAGTGACGCATGTGATGGAGTGCATTTGATGCAATTGTTCCACGTCGACACTTGTGCTCACCTGGCTTGCGTTGCCAGCATCAACTTCGCAAGAGAACACTGCATCTGCTGAACTGAAGTGTCACAGCCAGGGTACTTCAATTGTCTCATCCTCCGACCCCAGAACATTTTCAACGCCCCGCCGTGGTGGTCTAGTGGCTAAGGTACTCGGCTGCTTACCCGAAGGTCGCGGGTTAGAATCCCGGCTGCGTCGGCTGCATTTCCGATGGAGGCGGAAATGTTGTAGGCCCGTGTGCTCAGATTTGGGTGCCGTTAAAGAACCCCAGGTGGTCAAAATTTCCGGAGTACTCCACTACGGCGTCTCTCATAATCATAAGGTGGTTTTGGGACGTTAAACCCCACATATCAATCAGAACATTTTCAACTTCGCATACACGCACAGATACAAATGCACGCACAAATAGGCAGGAATGGTTTAGCACCCTCCCCCCAAAATTACGGCTACGCTAGCTATTGCTTCCGTTTTTGCCACACGCGGCAGTAACTCTCCAATGGACCACAGTTATGCTTGTTGACTTGACATTGCGCAGGTATATGTAGAAGTGGTCAAAACCAAACTATGACGTCAACCACGATGGCTTTGACCCTGATCAGCGAAGGGACCGTGGGCGTTGACAACTCTGGTGATGGCACTGCCGCAGTTCTGGCGGCCATCCTGAACTTCACCTCAGATTTTGCGGAGTCGTCGACACCAGCAGGTGTGACACGAAGCATGTCTGCCAGGCGTAGCCACGTCCGGCCTCTGTCTCCTGGACAACACGCTGTTGCCATTCAGGTGCTGGACATTCTGAACGCGGCCTACACACCGGCAGTCATCTACCTGGGACTCGTCGGTAACGTTCTCTCCCTCGTCACCTTCCTCTGCACCAAGCTCAGGAGCCGCACGTCAAGTCTGTACATAGGAGCCCTGGCCGTGTCCGACTCGGGCTTCCTCATCATACTCTCATTCGCCTGGCTGAATGAACACGGCGCCAATGTGAGTTAAAGTGAAATCTTTGTATTTCCATTTACGGACAAAGTGGTTCCGACGGGAGAAAAAAATGCGTACGATTAAAATACATGGGGCGCTAAACCAAGTGAACACACACACACACACACACACACACACACACACACACACACACACACACACACACACACACACACACACACGCACACACACACACACGCACGCACACACGCACACACACACACACACACACACACACACACACACACACACACACACACACACACACACACACACTGATAAAGCCCCGTAGAACCTTCCCTCCATTACGCGCTAAATTAGCTCATGCAGATATATGCGTCGTGCAATACGCCACCCTTTCTAGCTCATAGAGTTTTCCAACCGTTGTTCTTTCTGGGGAGAGCATGCAGGGTTGTACCATTTCATGGACCCTTTGGTACTGTCCCAAACCGCAGATTGTATCTATAATGCAAAATTTTCCCTATTCTAGTACGATACCACTCATTCTAGTAAAGCCCTGGACAACCAACGAATATTGATTGACTGGACCAACTAGACTGCAGCATAAAATGGGGTCCTGGAGTGAGAAATTCATCATTTGAGCCTCATCAAGAAAAAAAAAAGAAAATATACATCTAGACTAGATGTGCTTAAAACGGCTTGGTTCTCGACGAATTTCTGCGATGAATAAAGCGCACTCTTCTCAAATGTGACAGTTCACGGCATCGTAAACTGCAGTATTTCTTTATAAACGTTATGACGTTCAAGAAACACTTGCCTATTTTTTCATAATTGGTAATCAAACCCACTGCATCTCTGCAAAAATTTACCACAGAATTACTGTAACGAATCATACAGATAGTAAGGGTTATGAGAGTATCGAGTTATTAATTGTCGTTTTTGGAGGCTCTCCTACTCAAAAACCTGGGTTGGTGGATGCTGTAATCGTTGGTGCGTATGGTGTAAAGAATAGTGGGTACGGAGGAAATATTAGTGGATATGATGGAGGACGTTGTATTCATAATGGCTGGTGACGGTGAGAGTGCAAAAAATGGTGGCAGATGGTGGTTACCGTGGAAAATGCCGGCTGATGGTGGGGCTGCAATACGTGTTTGTTAAATGGCTTGGTAAACATGCTGGACGATGGTGGCGTGATGGAAGCTTAGTCGATGATGGTGACACAAAAAGCACATTGTAATATGTGAAATTACTTATTTGTAGAGTTTCAGTCTGGAATGTGCAGTGTTACGTCTATACAGCCGCTTGTGACTGTAGACGATTTATTAAAGGACAGGAAACGTGAACAAGTTCAAAAGCGTAGCCCAGGCGTTGGAGTCACTCCTGGCCAGCGTTCGACGCCAGGCTCGCGCTCGTGCCACAGCGCCAGTGCCCCGCGCGCACTTCGTTAATGTCGTCTTCTAAGGCGACATGTCACTCTTCCTCCCTTAGACGAAGTCTCCATAGCGGTCTGGAGGTCGCCTAACCTCTGGTGGTCGCAGTTGCCGAGTGGCCACTGCCTGTGACGTCGACGGTTGCGAGGGAGTGTGCTCTTGCATCTCGGGCGATTCAGGCGGTTGAGCAGCTGAGCTCGATGGCGTCTCTTCTGGCGTTGCGTCCAAGAGATCGTCAGCTGCGCTCCAATCTGTCCGCGATTGGGTTGTTTGTCTGGTCTGACTCGTTTTCCTCATGTGATTGAGGTGACGCCGAACCTTTCCTTGGTCGCTTTTTACAAGCCAGGATCGTGGTCCGACGCGGCGCAGTATTTCGCCTTCAATCCAATCTGGCTTTTTCAAAAACTGCCGGATAAGCACTCTATCCCCTATAGCGAAGCGGCGTGATTTTTGCAATGCCTCCTGGCTCTCAGGACTTCGCTTATCCGTCTCCCGCTTAAGAAGATCGAGAGGGCAGAGCAATTCTCGTCCGAACATCGCTCTCGCCGGTGTCATACCTGTGGTAGTGTGTATTGTCGTGTGCTGCCGATACAGAAATCTTGCAAGTCGGCACTGTATGGACTTGTCTGCATCTTTCAACAGCGCTCTTTTCAGCTCCGCCACATAGCGTTCTGCCTGGCCGTTTGTTGCCGGATGATATGCTGGTGAGGTTGCAGCCTGTATGCCGTTCGACGCATAGAACTGCTTGATCTCGTTGGAGATGAATGCTTTTCCGTTGTCGGAGATGACCTTTCGGGGAATGCCGAACGTTGCAAAGAGGCTTCGGAGCACGTCGATTACAGCCGCGGATGTTGCTTGTGTCACGTGCCGGACTTCCACCCACTTTGTGTATGCGTCCACAACAACTAAGTAGGTGCGTCCGAGTAGTGGCCCCGCGAAGTCAACGTGCACCGTGTTCCATGCTGTCTGGGGACGGTCCCACGTAGGAATAGGAGCTTTGGGTGGGCTCTTTTGCGTTGCTTGGCATTCACGGCACTGTCGCACCGTTTCCTCGATCACCTTGTCCATTCCGGGCCACCATACGTAGCTCCTTGCGCACTTCTTCATGGCTACCATGCCTCTGTGACCCGCATGCAGAAGTGCCAGAACACGGGATCGTGCTGAGCTCGGTATGATCACTCGGGATCCAAGTGTGATGCACTCGCGCTGTAGTGCTAGTGCGGTCGCTCGTCGTCGGTAAGGAGCAAACTCATCTCCAGTGAGTTTCTCCACTGTACCATCCTGCACTGCCTTGTACAACCTCTGCATGATGCTGTCTTGTTGTGTCAGGCGTGCTATCTCGGCAGCAGTCAACGGAGGTCTCGATAACGCTTCGAACAATAGTACGTCACCTGGAGGCCAGGGTTCATCGAGACGTTCTTGTAATGGCAAACGGCTCAACGCATCCGCGTTTTGATGGTTCTTGCCACGCCTGTAGATTATGCTGTAGTCATACGCCGATAACTTGATGCACCATCTGGTCATCCGTGGAGAAAGGACTTGAGCCGTTGGCTTTTGTGGACCCAGTATGCCGAGCAGTGGTTGGTGGTCAGTGACGAAAGTCACCTTTCTTCCCGCAATATACTTGTGGAACTTGTGGGCTGCAAACACCACAGCAAGGCCTTCTCTGTCCAATTGAGCATATTTGCGTTCTGCCGGCCCTAGCGTCCGAGATGCAAAAGCGATTGGCGCCTCTCTATTCTGGTCATCACGTTGAGACAGAACAGCTCCTATGCCATATGGTGAAGCATCACAAGAGACAAGAAGCTCCTTCTGTTCGTCGTAGTGTGCCAGTACGGTCTGACTGAGCAGCAATGCCTTAAGCTTGTCAAAGGCTTCTTGATGCTTTGTCTCCCATCTCCACGTGGCGTCCTTCTGAAGAAGCTGGTATAGGCAGCTGGCAACTGTTGCCCTGTTCTTCAAGAATCTGTCGTAGAAAGCCAGCATTCCGAGAAATGATTGAAGCGCTTGTTTGCAGTTTGGTGCTGGAGCGTCCGTTATGGCTCGAACTTTCTCTTCGTTTGTGTGGACGCCTGTCTCGTCGATTCGGTGTCCCAGAAAGAAAACTTGTCGCACCGCAAAGCAGCACTTGTTTTTTCCGAGGCGCAGATTGTAGTTTCGTAGCCTCTTCAGCACTTCTTCCAGTCTCTCGGCGTGTTCCGTGGCGTCTTTCCCACTGATGATCACGTCATCTAGGTATGCGCACACGCCTGTGATGCCTGACAGCATTGTCTCCATAAAACGTTGAAAAATGGCTGGGGCTGCAGAAATTCCGAAAGGCAATCTCTTGACCCTATATAGTCCCTTCAGCGTGTTCAGGGTCAATATCTCTGCTGTCTCTGGCGTCACGTGAAGTTGCTGGTACGCTTGTGCTAAATCCAGGGTGCTGAAGACCTTGCCTCCCCTCAAGTGGCTGAGCACTTCATCAGTTGAGGGAAGTGGGTAGTCTGCCTTCTTTGATACCTGGTTCACTGTGCAACGGTAGTCGCCGCATATTCGCAACGAGCCATTCTTCTTTCGAACCAGTACGAGAGGCGTTGCCCAATCCGAATGCTGTGCTGGCTCGATTATGCCTTGACTTTGCAGTCGATCCAATTCTGCTTCTACAGCTGACCGGAGCGCGAAAGGAACCGGCCGTGCTTTTAGGAACTTTGGTTTCGCTCCTTCCACGAGGTCTAGTTGTACCGCTGGACCGATGTGTCCTGATATGTCCTCGTCGAATACAGATTGGTACTTGTCGAGAAGCTTCGAAACAAGTTCATCGCCGGATACATCATTGATGCCCGTGATCTGTATACCCAGGTGAGGAAACCAGTTTCGTCCAAGGAGGTTACAACCTGCTCCCTTGATGACAACAAGTGGTAGTGTCATGGTTTTGTTTCCGTGCGTAACAATCACCGTTGCACATCCGAGAACTCGAAGAGACTGTCCTGACCATGTGCGTAGGAGCATGTTGTCGGTCTGAAGCCGTGGTCGATCATCTGTCCACGTAGCTTTGAACGTGACCTCACTGATGAGTGTGCAGGCTGCACCCGAGTCGACTTCAAAATCCAAGAACTTGCCATGTACGCGTAGCCGAGTCATGACCTTCTGTGTGCTGAACGCGTTGGTTACGGTGTTGAGCTCGTAAAGGGCCACGTCTGATGAGTCCTGCTGAGTCGACACTGGTGCTGAGGCAGCTGTCGAAGTTCCTTGTTGGGGATATTCGATGCTGTTGCTCGTTTTTGCTTCTTTCCGCTTTTTCAGACAGGCTTTTTCAATGTGTCCGCGTTTCTTGCAGTAGTTGCAGGAGACTGTCTGGAACTTGCAAGTGTCCGGATTATGTAGCGCGTTACAACGCCAACAGCGTTGTTTCTTCTTTTGGGCAGAGGCACTAGAGTGACCTTGGTTGTCTATCTTGCATGTGCTTATGCAGGATTCGTGAAACTCTTTAAATTCGGTTTTCACGCGTTTCTGGTCTTCGATGGCGTTTTCAGCTCGCAGTGCAAGGTCGAAAGCTTTCTTGAACGTCAAGTCCTTTTCTGCGAAGAGCCGTTGCTGGACCTGCTCGTTCCGAAGACCGCAAACGAAACGATCACGCAGCATGACGTCCATAGGCAGCATTGTCGGATTCGCTGCAGTGTCTGCGCTTGTCCCGAAATTGCAATCTGCTGCTAGCTTCTTGAGCGCCGTGACGTAATCACTGACCGTTTCGTCGTGCTTTTGGTCACGTCGCTGGAATCGTGCCCTGCAGAAGACCTCAGACGGTTGTGGATCGAAGTGAGCCTTGAGCATCTTGACTATGTCCTCGTAGCTCACTTGGTTGGGCTGCTTGGGTTGAACGAGGGCGCAGACGATGTCATAAGTCTGTTCCCCGCACAGCGTTAGCAGATGAGCACGTTTCTTCGATGCGTCCGTAATCTCGTTAGCCTCGAAGAAGAACTGTAGCCTCCCATACCAGGATCTCCAGGAGCTGGGGCTGCCGCTGAATTCGGGTAGCCGACCGAAGTCGGGCGTCGCCATGTTATTTCCTTGACGTCGGTGGAGTGCCGATGAGTCGATCCAGTCTTCCTCGTCGCCAACTGTTACGTCTATACAGCCGCTTGTGACTGTAGACGATTTATTAAAGGACAGGAAACGTGAACAAGTTCAAAAGCGTAGCCCAGGCGTTGGAGTCACTCCTGGCCAGCGTTCGACGCCAGGCTCGCGCTCGTGCCACAGCGCCAGTGCCCCGCGCGCACTTCGTTAATGTCGTCTTCTAAGGCGACATGTCATGCAGAAAAACATGTTTACCGTCAAGAAAAAACAACGTCGGCCATTACGCTTTCTAGCCCATTTTTCTTTATTTCTGTTGTGTCAGCAACGCTTCAATTTTCGTGTAGCGTAGAATGTAGCCGTGAGTGTTTACAATTGGTGCGCGTACTTACATCAGTTCGACATGCGCAACGTGCCGCTTTGTTGTAATGTTAAGAAGACTAGAGATTTCTCCTTGAACAGCGACCTCAAATGTGCTACATCGCCACGCAGTTGTCAAAAAATAAATGAGCTTTAGTTCGCAATGAGCTTTTTGAAAAGACTAGCGTGCGCATTCGCAGAGGTAGGGACGTCACGCGCGCCATGTTTTTTTTTTGGATTACTAGATGGCACCATTTGTAAATCTTGCAAAAAACACATGGCCCCCGAGATTTTCTACTGACAGTTTCGGAGGCTATCGACCCCCCAGTTTTGATTTAGGCGAGCTTCTCTGGAGGCACTGTACGAACGCAAAAAAGGCCCCTTGCCCCTTTCAAAGGTAGACCAGAATACAGTGGTCAACTGATGTCGCTATGCTAGAAACGCAACTATAGCAATTCTTGCACACTCAATTACTTGAGCTGCACTTTTAAGTTCACAATGTGCGTGCGATGCTAAAGTACACAAACTTTTATCTTGCACATGCGTCAATACAAGCCTCGGTGAGTGTGACTTACAAGGTATCGTTCTACCACCACGATTTCCACCAAAAAATACGCCTACTGATTGAGCCCATACAAGTGTCATCGGTGCTTTTGCGTTTCAGAGTACACGATTCTGATGAGTAAGAATGGCAATACAGCACAGACCATTAAACCTAAACGAAGCATTTTTATTGTGTATGGTGTGCACGCAAGAAGCGAGGAACATTTTAGGGGCGAAGCTCCTTAAGGCGTGGGTCTGTCAATTTTCCGTTGTCGTATGTAGTCGCCAGTGGCATGTGCCACAGGGAACACGACATGGGAGATGATGATACTTGGAGTGTTCACTATATGGACGCACGGACGGACGCATGGACGGGCGGACAGACAGACTAGCAGACGGACGGACGGATCAATGGACGCGCGGAGCCGATATGTGCCACAGGGGATACGAGATGCAAGATGCGAGATGGCGTTACTTGGATTGTTCACTAGATGGAGACACGAACATGCGGACAGACAGACTAGAAGATAAATGGACAGATGGATGCACAGATGGACGCGTGGACAGACGGATACACGCATAGATGAACGCACGGATGGTCGCGCGCACAGATGGAAGCGAAAACAAACGGACGGACAGAAGCACGAACGGGCTGACTGATGCTCCGCCCCACTCATCATCATTCACTCCGTGGATATGCTCTGATTTTTTTGTGACGGGGTTCCAGTACTTGCAACAAACATACGCCTCTACTCACCGACAGCCATCGATCACACTCGCCGGCACTTCGCTGAGTCTTATGCGAGAGCACAGACTCGTCAATTCGTGTGCTTACTGAACCAATAGGATGTCATGGTGTTTCCGGCACACTGCATTCGTTTTCGCAAGCCATTACGTAGTTGTGGCTAACAATGGAGCTACAGCAACGCGTTGGCACGACTGCGCTGTACGTTAAGCGAAAAACATCGCATTTCTCAATTACTTGTGTGCGCGTATCTATCAAATGAGCCTATAGAGGCGTCATAAAGCCTGAGCAGATGTCGCCCTTTAGTACGAGCGAGAAACGAATAATAAACTTGACAGTAACCGCCGGTAAACTGTACCTGCTCATCAGTCCACTTGGTTTTTTTTTCTTGTGGTTGTGAATTGTAACAAAAACGTAGCGCTGTTGCCGTTATCGCAGTGGCAATTTTCGCAGGCAGCAGTTTTTTGTGTTTATTGAATATGTAAACTTTCGTAGCAGGTGCAGATCCCGTCTATCTCGAGCACGTGGCATACAAAACGGAAGTCGAATGGTCAATCACTAAGTTGACTAGTCATTTTACAGTGAAATTCTCATATATCAGCATGCAGTACGATATTCCATGTATCAGCATGACGCAGTCAGCATGAAAATTCGAAGGTTGCACGTTCAAATCCTTGTGGCCGCGTTTTTTTACCGGTGATTTCTGCATCGCTTTCTATACAAATATTTTTTTTTGTGTGTGGCAGTTCATCACAGTGGTTCTGACGCCACTTCGCGCTCAAGCATTGCCGGCACTTCCGCATCCACCATATGCCACCGTACACCATGTGCCATTAATAATCCCAGCAGCATAATCCACGTTATCGTGGACGTTTTTTGATAGAGCCTTGTGCATTACTTGCCATGATTGTCTGCAAGACTCATTATATTTTGTCTAAGAAAGAAACAAGCCCCTTCAAGAATATTTTATTTATTTCTTCCTTTGACAGGTAAAGAAATGGTAGAAAACAAAAGGCATGGGCACATAGAAATGATGTTGTGCTTATACGGACTTACTTGTGGACACAGTAGGCTTTATAGTGAAATTAACTTGAATGTATGTTTGGGCATCGGTGAGACTGCATTTTCGGGGGAGGGAGACAAACCTGTGTCGCTTCGTGAGATTAGGCAAAAGTGCTTCTCAGGCTTGACTAGGGGGCAGTGTTGGCGTGTTTGGGGGCGACCGAGCACTCCAATTTAATGTCCTGCTGACGATCTTGAATGTACAATATGGTGATTTCAGACATGTTTTTCTTTATTCTTTATTCTTTATTCAATGATTACCCCGCTTAGCCCGAAGGCGCCGCAGCAGAGGGGTTACAATGTCGATTAATGATTGATATGTGGGGTTCAACGTCCCAAAACCACCATATGATTATGAGAGACGCCAGGTTGAGAGACGCCAGGATTATGAGAGACGCCAGGTTCTCTACAATGTCGAGAAAAACACATCTTCATTAATACAGCACACTTGTTCATTTGATAAGTGATTCCATTTTCTAATGGAACGAACAAAAAACGAATTAGCATACAAATTAGATCTGGTACGGTACTCTAAAATCTTGAAACAATGATCATTTCGCGAAGAGATATAATGAGGACTGTGAAGGTACTTTTCAGGTAGTCCTGAAATTAGAATAACTATAACAGGAAAAAAAAAGAGAAGCTACGATCACAAGGCTGTCATCCATCGGCCTTACGTGCGCAGGTGTACTGGCGCGGGTTCTGCCCCATCAACGTGTTCTTCACTTCAGTATTTGCCTGCTGGTCCGTGTGGCTAACGGTGAGCTTTACGGCCGAGAGGTTCATCGCAGTGCGTTACCCTCTTTGGAAGCTGCAGGGAAGCTCTCCCGGCCGGAGACCACGTCTCGTCATAGGTGGCACTGCGTTCCTGAGCGTGGCACTTAATGCTCCCTTGTTGGTGTTCATGCGAGTCGGTGACGGAGAGATCTCCGATTGCACCTTTCACCCCGAGTACGAGAGGTGAGCTTGAGCTGAATGATGACACACTCTTTTAGCGTGTAGTAAATTTGTGGTAATAGTGCTGCCAATGTGCGGCGAGTTGGTCCTCTTGTTTAAGACGTGGCTGGTGCCTGGGTGTGGCTCCGACTACTCTTCTTAGATAGCTTTATTATTTTGTCGATGACAACAAAATAGCATGACATTCTTGCACGAATTAGCATTCACCAAACTAATCAACTTACGTTACAGATTTTATTCATGCATGAGCGTTCCATGGCTTATTCCAATGTTAAACAATGACGGTCCGTACATCAGGCATGTTCACACCAAATAAATATTCACACAAACAAAATACTCACTTTCTACAGAAGATTGCACTGAGGCTATCACACAACAGTGACAGGGCATTGTATTCGCGTGAATGAGAGATGTTTTGTTTCTCAGTGAAACGTTTTCAGGAGCTACCACGGGAGAAGAAGTAAATAACCCGAAACACACTCTAAAACCTATTTTCGTTTAAGAAGAAGCCATATATGTACATTACACTGACCTACTTTGTGTCCATGTGTTTTGCCGTTTCCAGACGGAAATGTACGGTTGGCAACCGACAGACTGTTTCAGTACTCCTGCCTGTGCTTACGTCGTATACTACTGCGTGGAAGAAAAGTGCCGCTTTTTTGACGATTGCATTATCTTCGCTCAACGAGATATTCGCCAGAGTGTACACAAGGCTGGTAGAGTGTAAACGCATAACTTGCCGAGCAAGTGACGTGTTTTAAGCTCTGACCGATGTAATTCCGGGTAAAAGTAATGACAAGGCTTTTCACCATTCGTTCATTTCACAGGTATTTCAGGAATGGATATATTTACTGATTGATTGATTGCATCATTGATTTTATCAACACAGTGCCTTTCGTGGGTGATTCCTCATTCAACAAATTTATCAATGAACCCATGCGTACAATAATTCACCGACAAATTCAAAACAAGCTCCCAGAACATGAATCTGTAGTTTTGCAGAGATATAAAACAAAGCAGTAGTGTGACGCAGCCTAAAACATGCCACTTGCACAAACAAGCCTTTACAGAGAACGAAACTATACCATCGACATCACCACGACTCGGGAAATTTACGTTCATAAAAAACTATCTGGAATATTGTCCACAAAGCTTGTAAAGAAAGCAGAACAAATGATTTGGTCGGGAAGGTGAGTTTCGAAATCGCTGAATCAGGACACTACTACCAAGCGAAAAGGGGGGTCTTTTTCAAAAGGAGCCATAGATACTGAACGTGAGCGAAAATGTTTTTGACAGTATGAATGCGGTCCTCAAATAGAAAAAAAAGAAATGCCAAGGTGGGGTACCATTAGGTCAAAGAAGACGTAGAGTTTGGGAACGTTCGATTGAAGGAAGTCTTTATTCGGGCTCCTCATTCTGCAAGAGAGGAATGCAGAAATTAAAATAAGCAGGCTTCGCCTCCCTCAGCCGCTTAAAAGCACATTCTCTTCATGGGAATGTTTATCCTACACATAACATAGCATACAAAACTGACATAAAGTAATTAATAACAGTGGTGGCTCACTTTTGCAGCTTCTTTTCCTAGTTCTCTTTTTTTCTTGTAATAAACTCCGGAAAAGGCGAAGTAAAGTTGAAATATGAACTTAGCAGCATGCGTGTGCTTGACGAACGTCGCGAATGCACATTTTTCCTACGGTATATCCATAACTTAGTGTATAGTGTATGTATAACAAAATAAAAAAAAACTAGGTTACAGTGGTTCTAAATAGAATCTCTATTTTCAAAGACTGTGGCTCAACTAGCAATGTAAGCCTGTTTTGTTGTCGAACGTTTCCACAATTTTGCGTATGTTGCATTATGATTCATTCCCGGTTTTCCGTATCACTTTAGCGTTATCTCTCTTCTTTAAATTTCAGTGCTTTGTACTACCTGAACATCCTGGACACGGTGATTACCTTCATCCTGCCGTTTCTGCTCATCACGTTCATGAATTGCATGATTGCCCGGGCCGTGTATGTCTTCTATCTACGGTACAAAGAGCAGCCTGGCACATCTGACATCCAGATGGAATGCCAGAACTCCAGTGAGTCTGCCTCAATCTGTTACTATAAACTTTGCAGCGCAAAGACAGTGCGGAGTAGTGTATGCCAACCATAGTAATGCTTGAACTGAAGTAAGATATGCATCTTTTAACGTTAACGTCAGCACCAAACCAAAATAATAGTACAACATATCCTGCCGGGAAACCCTTTGAGGTCATCTTGGGGCTAGAGATGTGTTTTTCGCGCCCATCTGTTCAGCCGGTAAACCGTGAAGGTCCCATTAATATTGGTCACGCGAACATTTGCATTATGTTGCAGCTCAAGTACTCACTATACAGGAGTCAGTATTTCAATTCTCAGATGCTCACTATTCCATGATAACAATAGTTCGTGAGAAGTAATGTGCTGTGCCAAACGGTAAGTGCAATCTCGTTTGTAGTCGCAGAAACAACGGTCGGTTCCTCAACGATGAAACACACAGGTGAAAGGCAAAGGAAAATTATTCATTGAATTGGTTTATACAGACAACTTCTAGTGTGGCTACATTCTAATGCGCTTACTTTAATCATCATGTGTTTGTTAAATGAGCAGAAAGACAAAGACTAAGTTTCATGTTTAAACTACGCGTCTAAACCTTCATATCTGGCGTCATAAATTGCAAAACGTTTTTCACAGTTTGGCGACCATGCCACACACAAATTTCCTGAAACTTGGCATGCTAAGTCTGGGGCGCACTCAAAGTACAAAATATTACATTTCTATTTACTAAAACCATGTAGGGCCTAGAAAATACCACCTAGATTTGTGACACCACAGAGCTCCACGCGGCAATTTCAAGGTGGCAGCAACACGAGAATAATGTTTTGCTTGCATTTTTGCTTACCAAGCGGCTTATCATGGCATGCGTGGTAGTAGTGAAAGTTGTGAAAATGTAATTCTTAAGTTGTGACATACTAATTTGAGATAAACCGTTTTTGTTTTTTTTTCGCATGTAATTAAACAGTTAGGTTTTGTTTGAGGTACTTTAGGTGACTCTGCTACGTGGCTCAAGCAACATTTAAAAAGTAACATTACAATAACGAGAAGTCCACGACTTACAAGTGTACATTCACTTACTGAAATGAAGGTCAGTCTTCTGAGATACGTTGTACATGAGCCTACACGTGTTTTATTACACGTGTTTCAAATCTCCTGGACTTGCCTTTTATTTATTTGCTTATGCAGCCCAATTATTTTGAGGAAAAAAATATTGACAAAATATTACCTGCAAGCTGCTCATTTTGGCATTTTGCATTCATTACAATTTTTTCGCAGCTCTACCGGCACATAGGCTAAACAGTGACACGGTTATCTCCAAAGCAACATTTAAAAAGTAACATTACAGTGATGACAAGTGCACGTTTTATTTATAAGTGTACATTCACTTACTGAAATGAAAGTCAGTCGGTCTGAAATACCTTGCACGTTACCTTACACGGTTTTATTACACGTGTGCTGAAATCTCCTGGACTTGTTTTTATTTGTTTGCTCATGCAGCCCAAATAATTTGAAGAAAGAAAAAGATACTGACAAAATATTACATGCAAGCTGCTCATTTTGGCATTTTGCATTTATTGCATTTTTTGCAGCTCCACCGGCACATAGGCTAAATGGTCACACGGTTATCTCCAAGGACAGTGCGGTAACGGCGACCAGCGGAGGAGGCATAACCCATGCCACTCAGATCAACATCACGCGAATGCTCCTGCTCGTGTCCAGCGCCTTCGTGCTCCTCAATCTGCCCAGCTACGCCATGCGAATCTACGTGTTCCTGCTCTCTCTGGGACACACCGAGATTCCAGACGACGAACACAACCAGCTGCCCTACGTGCTCCAGCGCTACTTCATGCTGCTCTACTACACCAACTTCGCCATCAACTTCGTGCTCTACAGCGCCAGCTCTCGGATGTTCCGGGCCACACTGTGCGAGTACATGCAAGGCAGGTGGCTCGCGCTGCGCGAGTCGATTGCCGGCGTGCGGTCGAGCCTCGGCTGGTCGGTGACTACTCAGCCCGAAGACGCAGTCGTCTGAACGCCTCTCTACGCAGTGATGTCCCATTCACTCATTCCTGCAGGAGTGCGCGAAACGTGGCTGCACTGTCACAGGCGTAGAGTTTCCTAAAAATTTACTAGAGGGGACTCTGGCGCTGCAGTCGTTCAGCAACCATTGGGAATGATGGGTAGTACACGCATTTGCCTAGTCTTCGTACTGTACTTGCGGGCGGCAAATTGTACTTGCGGCTTCGTTTATTGCCGTGTTTCGGTTTCGTTTTGAAAGAAAGATTCAACAAGTTTGAACTTCGTGACCCGATTTGGAAAGGTAAGTCTAAAAGAATAAAATGGTGAAGCGCAACCGCTGAACATTTGCTGATTTTTGTTTCGTGAGAAAAAAATTGCCCGCAGCTTCCCTCGGGGGAACACTGAGGAGGATGCGGACCATATAATTGGTTAACGGGGTGTTAAAGTGCGACTTACTTGGGTCGATGGCTAAATTGGTTAACGTGGTTGTGAAATGGGGTGTTAAATTGCGACTTACTTGGGTCGATGGCTAAATTGGTTAACGTGGTTGTAGGAGGGGGTGTTAAATGAGTGAACACGTACACACGTATGCGAAAGGGCGGCGCTGGTCGAAGGGACGTCGATCATTGTGTTTGTGGATTCGTTGGAATTCATTTCACCGCGACCTTGGACGTCGACGCGCCGTACAAACCAACCGACGAGCGGCAACTGAGCGAGCGAGCGCCGACCTTGAGTATATATACAGCACGACGGCGCATGCACTGTCAGCTGTTGAATGTTCTCGAAGCGCGACGCCACATGCGCGTCCACTGGAGAATCAGGAGAATTGTAGATGTCGAGCGCGGTGTGTAGAGGAGGAAGGGTGCACAGATGGTGGAGGAGTGAAGCGCGCGCGGTGTGTAGAGGAGGAAGGGATGCACAGATGGTGGAAGAGTGGGCGACGGCGCGACGGCGCATGCGCGCGCGTCAGCTGTCGAATGTTCGAGAAGCGGTGTGGACGGCGCGGACGACGCGGACGGCGCACTACAAGGCGCGAGTATAAGATGCTCCGCATCTAAAACGGCTCCAAGCCACACGAACACACACGAAGCCAAAAGCAGGCAAGAAGTACGAGGATTAGACAAATGTGTGTACTACCCATCATTCCCATGCTCGCTGAAGCGCCGTGCGTTGCGGCTCCCATAGACACTAGCGCCAGAGTTCCCTCTAGTGTACATTAGGAAACTCTATGGTTACAGGGGGGCAGAGATAGAGAAAAAGACAAGGACGCGAGCTTAGCCAGTTCTCAGATTGGCTGGCGACCATGTGCAGGGGAAAAGGGTACAAAACATGATGGAAACACGGAGAAAAAAAAAAGAAAAGAGAGAGCATTACGTCACGCGAGTGAAGGCCAAGGTGTCGCCCCAACACGTGATCAAAACGTAAGAGCTTGGGGTATGTTTTAGTACTGCCGATGTTGTTCCGTTCTTGAACCTCTTGCGTGAGCCGGCTGGTCTGCGCCGGAAAAGTGTACTTCGATTGAATTGATAGCTACCAGGTGCAATACTGCCCAGCCACGGTGGTCTAGTCGCTAAGGCTCTCGGCTGCTGCCCGCAGGCAGCGGGATCGAATCCCGGCTGCGGAGGCTGCACCTTTGATGCAGGCGAAGATGATGTAGGCCCGTGTGCTCAGATTTGAGTGCACGTCAAAGAACCCACGGTGGTCGAAAAATTTAGAGCCCTCTACTACACCGTCTCTCGTAATAATATGGTGGTTTTGGGACGTTAAAGCCGACATATTAATTGGGTTCTATACTGTGAAGTATGGGCTGGTCTCGTTGTTGGGATGATATTGCGAAAAATGTCACGTGTCTAAATGACAACGCTGGTTTTAAAGCAGCGTGGCTGGCCAAGGCTGGCTGAGTCACGTCATGCTGCCTTCTTTCTTTTTTTTCTACATGTATAGAAAAGGGATGTTGCGAAGGAGGAGGAGGAAACAAACAGAAAGGAAGAAGGCCAAGATGGTAACCAGAAAGACTTCCGGTTAGATTCCCTACGCTAGGAGACTAGGGAAGAGAAAATATAACACGAAAAAAAAAGGAAGAAAGAATAGCGCCCTGTTTGAATCCTGTCTGTAAGAACAGTTATAACTAAGAAATATGATAACGTTCTCACATCCTTCTCTGTTGGACAGTATCGGGTAGTGTCGAAGACCCTTTCCTTCGACAATAGGCGGTCGACAAGTTCGTGTTACACTCGTGAAACATTTTTTTTTTGTTCTGGTTTAACTGAAACGGTGGCATTCAAAGGAAGATGGATGGTTGTTTTCCCACAGCCGCAGTTGAAGGAGTATTGCTCAACAGTACAGCCTTTTTGTTGTCAGTACGTGCAGTGATGATGACCCAAAGGCAACGTAACTTTTTTCTTGTAGGTCAACTTTTAATCAAAAGCCGAGCGGGACAAGTAGAGACTGGATTATAGGAATATGCCTATTTTGCTTCTTGCGTTCCTATCGTGACACTTTGATATATGAGCATGATTTAGAGGTTAAAAAGTGCTTTCATAGTGCCCTTTTAGTACCTATAAATGCATATTCTTGACGTTTGTGCCTTAATTTCCATAAGGGCCTATAAATGCCTATTCTCAAAATTGGTGCACTATTTAAGCTCAAATTGGGGTGTCAAGTATGGCGGAGGCTGATATTTGTGTTACCTGGCAAAATTGAGCTTTCGCTACTCTATGGGGTGTTGCTTCGCCGCGGTGGTCTAGTGGCTAAGGTACTCGGCTGCTGACCCGCAGGTCGCGGGATCGAATCCCGGCTGCGGCGGCTGCATTTCCGATGGAGGCGGAAATGTTGTAGGCCCGTGTGCTCAGTTTTAGGTGCACGTTAAAGAACCCCAGGTGGTCGATTTTTCCGGAGACCTCCATTACGGCGTCTCTCATAATCATATAGTGGTTTTGGGACATTAAACTCTTCGTATCAATCAATCAATCAATCAATCAATCAATCAATCAATCAATCAATCAATCAATCAATCAATCAATCAATCAATCAATCAAATCAAACTCTATGGGGTGCAACAAAAGGTCACCGCTTTGCCGCAAAGGTGAAGAAATGAACGCGATGGCAACAAGTTGGAGGGTCACGCACAGAATGGCAAGCAGATCAAAACGTGCGCAGCGTTTCTCGCAAACAAATGACGCACGAAACGTACTCACACGTACAGATCAGCGCGAAGAAGCGTTTCAGTTGTTACTTCGCTGTGTCTGAAAAGTGCGTCATTTTCGCAAACGTAGGCTGTGCAACAATTGCAGTGACCTTTGTGTGCCCCGTAACTACAACAGGGGTTGAGAGATGAGAGCCGCCGCGCGCTTGCTGCGCAATCTTACTGATAATGCTGAAAACACAATAGTTCCCCCCTCCCCCCCGAGATGCCCGCAAACAGCGGTAATTGTTCGATATATATAGCTTGCTGTTTGAACGTGAAACAAGGTTTCTCTTAGTGGCTCGGTGGGGAAGGATTCGTATTCATGACGTGGAGGTCCCACGTTCGATACCGCGCACTGGAGTTTTTTTTTTTGAATTTTTCTTTCTTTCTTGCGTTTTCATATATATAGGTACGTATACATATACGGTGCATGACGCCGACGCCAGCGGCGAAACCCAGCCGAGAGTGTTCATATTATTTCTACCGCAATAATACGCATAATACTCCTTTTAGCACTGTCAAGACTACGAAGCCCCTTAGCCAAGAGGTAGGGCGATTAGCCTCTACACATGTATTCGTCCGCGTTGCGTCGTCTGCACGGCATCTCACAACACCTGCTCGCATGCGTAGGGAACACGAGCTGCTTCTGTGCAGCCGCCGGACAATGATTAACAAATGCGAAACTGTGGAGTGTTGTCAGTAAAAGTAGAGTGTAGGTTAAAAAAAAGATGAAAAACACATCTCTATGTGGTTTCTGTTTTGTTTCTCATTTAGTTCGTAAAGGCTGCTTTTCCGGGTCACATGATAAATTCTAGTGAGACGCTGGAAATTCTTTCGTGTCCAATGAAGAGCTTTGTACTACAAGAATGGGTTCATTGGTTTATTACGAGCCTTGAAAGCATGATGCGAGGAGGTGAGCTTAAAACCTTCATCAATCGCTTGGTGAAGATTTTTCCAAGCCCAATTTCTTTCGTGTTTTCTTTGTCGTTGGGGCAACTTAGAGCCGGAAGACCATACGACGCAGAGACAGAAATACGTCATGCGCACGCAAAGTTACAATCGCATGACGTGCCCAAGCCACGTAGTGCACGAAATCAGTGTTGTGTCGTTTCGACATTCTCTGCATTGTATCGCCCGTTTCCGTCGAATTAATTCTTCTACGCGGGCACGTTTGGAGAGGCTGGCATGGATCATGTACAGTAATCATGTACAGTAATCACGGTAGCGCGTGGCCGCTGGTCCATGTGCCGCCGCTCAGGGTGCTCTCGTAACCAGGGTGTTGCATCGTGGTATAGAGTGAGGGCGAGAACAGCTGCGAAGCAGGCTTACTCCTTCCGGTCGCTAAAGAGTTAGCATTTAGTTCACAATGTGCACACTGCCAGCGTGGCGCTGCAGGGCTCGCGCGCTTTTGCATGGATGCAGCCCACATTGAGTGAACGGTGCGGTCCATTCACACTGTGGTGCAAGCACACGACGCCCTAGATCGGCGCCCTTCGACGATGGGGCACGTAAGCTGCGCAAGTACGAAATGGGATACCGCAACGATGTCGCACCGGAACGGCGCTCATAGACATGATGAATAGCTGCACAAAAGCAGATAAAGTTTGTAAAGTTTTTTGTCACGACGAAAACGAAAAGCAGCAGTCACGGGCCTGTTTCCGTGCAGTGTCAAAAACAATCTTGTTGTTTCGCCCCGAGCAGCGAATAGTGTGGCTATGCTGCGTAGCCAGCATTTGTAGAGCTGTGGGTGACGGAAGAACGAGTGAGCTTCTTGCATTTTTATTCAACAATAGGCCGCGGTTTGCCCTAACGACAGTAATACATGATATTATTTCCATGTTGCATCAAGGCAAGCATGCCACTCATTTTCTTTCTTGTCGAGGCAAAAGCATGAAGTAAACATTCCATGCTTTTGTGCACATGTTCATCATGTGTACGTACGCACGCAAGGCGCATTCGTCTAAATGAATCCAGTGTCTTGTTTGCACAGCATGCGTACCACATCGCCTAAGCACGCAGAACGAGAGGGTTGTCAGCTGGCGCGGCGATAAAAGTGGTGCGCAGCGGTGAGCCAGTTCGGTCAACATGCGAATGCGCGTGAGCCTTGCAGTGCCACCCTGGCCGTGTACACATGGGGAACTACAGGCCGACACTTTGGCGACCGGAAGGTGTAATCTGTGTCCATAGGTGTTCTTCCCCTCGCTCTATACCATGATGCGACTCATTGGTTCTACGCGCAGCCACGAGCAGCAGCACATGTACCGTCGGCCACACGCTCCGAGTGTCCTATTTCAATCCGTGAGTACTGGATCTTACCACGGTACACAGCGTCGCACCACTGTAACTTCTCGAAGGGACGATGCACCGAAAACACAAGCATTGTCAGGACTGTCGGCGGCATGATGAGAGAGAGGTGAGAACACCAACGCACATGAAAAGGAGGCAGCTTAATCTCGGATCTCGCTCGATACGAAGTTTGAAAATCATAAATGACGCGCCTAAACTTGATGTGTCTTTTTAATATCTCCATCAACCCTCATATTCTTAGGCTTCTACTCAAGGAACAGGTTGCACAAATTACGCAGGTCGCCTCGAACAATTCTCGCATGATCCTGCGTAGGATTAAAGATAGAAAGGCACGTGAACTTTTGGAAGCCTTCTTCATCAACAAATACAGTAGTGATTGTGTACGTCAAACGTCCGTTCACCTGTTTGCCTTTGAAGAACGTTTTTAAATCGTACTGTTCATGTCTAATCTTTGCCGAGCACCCCCTGTACCCAGTCGGGCGAATCCCACGCGCCTGCGTGGTTGGAAGACGTGTCCCTTCATTTTTTTTTCTATAAATATGGCAACAGTGCTTGTGGTGTGTCGTTCTTTGTGTCCGTCTTGTCGTTCTTTTTTGCGGTACATCATGAATGTGTTCGCCCAGAAAAAACTCATGCACGAGAGAGTAGCACCGCTTTCCTAGTGCGCCGGCACTGTGGAACTGGCGGCGCCAGGTGACGCCTGCGGCGACGCCCTCTTACATTCTCCTTGGCTTGCGTGGGTCCGTCGTTTGGTTGCGTTGTCTTGTGAAGATGATCTCCGAGTTGCTCGGTGGTTTCAGTGGCACGCGCGTGTTTGTGCTAGCAGTTTGGCTGTGTTCGCGACGCTGGACGCGAACGGCGCTTTGCGACGGCAATTTAGCTCTCCCTAAACTGTGATCGCGTTCATTTCGCGATGGTCCCGAACCTCGAGTGATCTTGCCGGCGTGACTACCAGACTTCCGAGCAAGACGACGCGAACGCGGTGTGCTCGGCACATGTAGTCCGAAACCCGAACGGTAAGTAATGCTTCTGTTTTTTTTTTGTCTGCTTGTCTTTATTGTCGCTCGGGTGCTTGCAGTTATCTTCTGCGCAGAGTGCCTCAGGAAATGCGCAACAAAAAGCGGAAATAAAGGGGACATTACGCGTTCATAGCATCAGCATCAGGCGCCTGCTGAGCATGTGAAGACCACGGGGAGGGCAGTATATAAATGCTTCGTATACTCAGTTAATCGTTGGGCATGCATAAGCTGTTAAGGATATTTTGGGCGATATGATTGCTTGTGATGAAACACAAGTGCAACGACGTGCTTTTAAGAAATACTCGAACAAAAGGCCTCAGTGATCGCGCCGTGATTTGATCACATGGGCTCATAGTCAACGTTTCTTTTGATCCTATATTCGAAGCAGCTTAGGGTCGAGCTCAATCAAGTGTGCGGCGTGACCACCCTTACAGCGCAAGCGCATCCGCTTTCGCTCTCTCTCCTTTCTAACGCTCCCCTCCAAACCTCCTCTAGGCAATCCTCCTCACGGCGTTCACACCCTCATTGCGCATGCGCGTCCCGTCCCTCTCCTGCCCTCGCCCCTCTCTTACCTCGCAACGCCAACGCCGGCAGCGTCTCCTAGCGAGTTTCTTGATTGAAAAAAAGAAAATGACTGCTCGCCCTGCACAATGGTTCACTGGTCACCCCGTATATATAGGCACTATATCTTGATCTCCAAGGTAATGCTGGTAGGAGATTGTTCTTGTGTGCTGCTTAAAAATAAAAACTCCGCTGCGTGTGCGTGCCGTGAAAGCGGACCGTGAGTCTCTGTGTTCCATGGGAGTCTCAAGTTTCTCATTGCCCACTAGCAGCGATTGGCATGTTCTGGTGAAAAAAAAAACGGTCTATCACTGCGTGCTTTGTGCGTCAGCACATTTCTCTCCTGCGCAACGCCTCGATAAACGTCAGCTTCAGCGTTGCCGCCAGTGTAAGCGTTTTCGCCCACTGCTACACTTCCACACCTGGTTCCCTTTAGCGGCAGATAGTGTAATTTTGTTTTGCTTCCATACCCTACTTGCTTGTGTTTATTCTCAATGTCGACTTGTGCTCATTACTTACGTGCTGCCGTGTTTACAGCGGATACATAAGTGAACTATTCTGGACGTCCTTCTTCCGCTGCTGAAATATTTGGATGCGTGACTTTTCTTATAAAAGTTTCTTTCATAGAACAATGATAGACAGCGCAAAGTAGCCGTAATTTCTTGTTTTACTTTGCGTTAAGACCTGGTGAAGAACGAGAGCTATCCAACCTGCAATGTTTTTTTCTTTGCCATTCTTTAACGAGAGAGCATTAAACAGCTCGTTTAGCAGACATTCTGGTGTCAGCGTCGTTAGTTGGGCCCATGAGGAAAAAAAACACCATCTTGTGTGTGACCGAAAAATTCAGAACGATGCAAATAAAACAAACAGTAAAAAAACCCGGGTAACTTACGTGGTAAGCGGATGTTCTACCACACAGCAACACGTCTGCTTGTGAATACAGTGAAAACAACTTCCTTTGATTGGAAACGCAGTGGAAGTAACTTTCATGCTTTAAAACACACGCGTCCTGCAAACATTCTTCACATTACAACATGAAATAATGCCGTAATAAAGGCAATATCTGGCTTCATAGACTAAAGCCAGTCACCCACTAGAAACGCCACGCCCGTTACTGCAACCTTAAGACCACGTAGTAATTGCATTGCAACTTGGAAAAGATTTTATAACTAAGTATTTGAAGGATACACCCACTATAAACAGAATATCACTATCGCGTCCAACTAAGGCAAAGCTTAAGGAACCCCGATTTTTTTTTTCGGCGTGCTGTGCCCTGAATGTCTACAGACTGCGCGAAAAGTGCCTGGAGTGGCCGCCTTTTCTTAGAGCGGCGTCTTGTGTGACATGGCATCCAAGAAATTTCGGGGCCTTCGTGGAGCGCGCAGCACAGTCTAAGCAAAAGCTTGAAGAGTAGCTTTTCCAGAAGCTTCTAAAAACTCTTGAAGCTACTACGAACCCACTACGCCACAAATCAACAGTTTCCAGTAGTGGTCAAGCGTCTACAATGTCGTTATTCACCTCTCTTTAATAAAGCGTAGCATTTCCTACACACTTGTAAGGCATTGCATGCACCTAGTTGATGCTGTGGTTGGCGGCGATGAAGAATTATGCCTGGGACTCTTCTAATATACTGGGGCATTCGACGACCCACCCTTTACGCAATTCACGTTGTGTGACGCCTGGTTGTAACAGTGCTGCCTTAAACGCTTCATTACGCATGCTAATGCGTTTACTTACCCGTTACGAAGCCTACGAAAATTCAGTTCACTACGCAGTTTTCAAGCACCAACATTTCTCTGCGCAACAAAGAAGAAGAAAAAAAAACCCGCGTAGCTCTGTGGTAGAGTATTGTACTGCCACGCAGAGAACCCGACCAATTTCCATTATGTCCTCGGGTTTTCTTTTTATTTATTTAGTTTTTTTCTTATTTCGTTCGTTAGTGGTTACGCCTACCGGCGGTGGCGGCAGTGGTGAATAATCACGGCACCATAATTGACACTTATTGGTATTTCATAACAGATTTCGCTGTAAAAGAGCTAGCTGCCAGCTTCAATTTGCATAACATTCTACTTTTTTGCTATTGCATTCATTGCCGTGCCCTTGCGGCGAAACGGTGGTTTTCTCGCACCTAAACCTGTTAAAGGATCGCAACGAAATTGCCGTAAATGTCCATAGCCGCCAGTGTGTCCAAATAAAAAAATGAAGATAACGAAATACAAAACAATATTAAGGATGAAACTGTGTTTGAACCAAGGTCTTCCTGTGCAAGCCCACTATTTTAGCCAATGAGCCAAGCCGGTGCTCAAAACGCCTATGCACAAAACCCCCGTACAAGTGTTATGTCCCGAAGGAACCACTTTAACGTATGCAATATAACGCGGTAATGATAACATTATATAGGGTTTAACGCTTCAAAACCACCACATGTTTATTAGAGAAGCCGTAGTGGAGGGATCCTGAAATTTCGACCACCTGGACTTCTTTAGCGCGCACCTTTATCTAAATAGACGGGCCTCGAACATTTTCACCTCCATCGAACATGCAGTCCCCGCAGGAGGGATTTGATGATGTGACCTTCGGCTTAGCAGTCTAGTGCCATGTCGTGCTCCCACTTAAAAGAACGGAACAGCATTATACCCTCAGTATGAAAATGGCGTCCATCTTGATGATGATGATGATGATGAGCCTTTTGCTTTGCTGTCACTCGCCCACAAAGGGGGATCGGCCAAGAACCGGGCGGCAGGATCGTCAAGTTAGTTATGCATTTAAGATCATTAAATAGAATTTAAGTATAAAGCAAAAAAATGTATGAAAATGCCACGCGAGCTAGCAGTCAGGCCTTCAGGTAGTCTTGGAGCCGAAAATATTATCAACAATAGACTAACAAGGTAATCTTTTTGTTGCCATTATGTACGCACACAGAGCAGAGCAAACCTCCCCGTGGCTATAACCTAATGTAATCCCTTCAAAGGATAAAATTACTGAATCGTTTATTTTTAAACCCAGCTTCTCAATTGGTTCGAGCGAGTATCTTTTCCTTTGATGAGAATATTGGTGACAGAATAAAAAGAAATGATCCATTGTTTCTAATTTCTTGCAAAAGAGACATAAGGGAAATGATGTGAGTCCAGCTTTATGTAAGTAATATTTCAGGTGTGGATATCTGCAACGTATTCTGGTGGTGGTAATTTATAACTGCCGTGATACACACCACTGTTAGTTCCAGCAAAATCTTACATGTACGAAGTCTCTGGCTTTATCTAATGATATTTTTTTCTATTTCCTTGTGCAAACAAGCATTTCTATATCCGAGTGCCTTTACATAAGCGAAATCAGGTAAAATAGGTAAGAGTGGTCCGCTTAAAGATGCTTTGGCTGACGAGTCTGCCATCTCATTGGTATCAATCCCGCAGTGGCCAGGTACCCATAGCATGTAGAATTTTCTCATGTTTGCTGGTAATAAACTACTAATCATACTCAATGATGTCAAACTTTTGCTGCATATCGTGCAGTACATACTGAGAAAGAATCAGTAAGTATGACTGCTTCTGATTCGCTTGCCGGAAGTTTACGAAGTGCTAGAATTAGAGCTAATAATTCAGTGACGCATATAAGTGTATAATCTGGTAATCGAACTGAAAAAGACCAGTCGAGAGAAGTACAGGAGATGCCTACTCCAGCCTTTTTGTTTAATACGGATGAATCCATCGCAACAATGTTGTTTATGGACAGATTGATGAAGTAATCTTGTACCTGAATATTTATATATTGAGGGGGAATTGGTTTTGCATTCATCAACATCGTCATCATCATCAGCCTGACTACGTCCACTGCAGGACAAAGGCCTCTCCCATGTTCCGCCAGTTAACCCGGTCCTGTGCTTGCTGCTGCCAATTTATACCCGCAAACTTCTTAATCTCATCTGCCCACCTAACCTTCGGTCTCCCCCTAACCCGCTTTCCTTCACTGAGAATCCAGTTAGTTACCCTTAATGACTAGCGGTTATCCTGTCTACGTGCTACATGCCCGGCCCATGTCCATTTCCTCTTCTTTATTTCAACTATGATATCCTTAACCCCCGTTTGTCCCCTAATCCACTCTGCTCTCTTCTTGTCTCTTAAGGTTACACCTACCATTTTTCTTTCCATTGCTCGCTGCGTCGTCCTCAATTTAAGCTGAACCCTCTTTGTAAGTCTCCAGGTGTTTCGCATTAGAGGAGGAAAAATCATCAAATTATACTTCAAGTTTTGAATTAGGCATAATCGTTGAGGTAATCAATATATATTTACATTTACAGGTTTTAGCAGCGCTTGGACGAACGTAATCTGCGGTTAGTGTAGTCTAGACCATTGTGTTCCGAATAATGTGCTTGGTTCTTGAATACAAACATAAGACACTTGTCTCAGAGGCGATTTGTATATTTTTAATAAAGTTTGAGCTCTAAGTATTCTAAACCAAGTTATCAAAGATGGAAGACGCGTTTCCACATACAAAACGTCACTGGCAACAAATTTGGGGAGTACAAGACACAAGCGCAAAGCTTCTCTTTCTAATAATATTAACTGTCCCATCTTGTATACCGTGCTGCCAAAAAATAATACGCACCTGTATTCCGTAATAGGCCGCAAATACATCTTGTAAATCATTATCAATGAGCTCCTTCGCAATCCTGTTTTCCTGTTTTCCAATTTTCGTAACCACCCCAAGGCACGTGACGATTTATAGCCAATCTCGTCTATGTGGCTTTTCCAATTTAGCATTCTAATATATACGATGCCTAGGTATTTCAGATAATTGACCTGGGGAATGAGCTCGTTACCATACATCAGAAAAATTGAATGCCTGTAGTGCCCATAATGCCTGATACAATGAATGCAAATCACTGTTTGTTGCAAACAAAGCAATATCATCTGCATACACGTAAATTTGAATATCTAGATGAGTTGAAATGGAGCTTAATGTTTGGAATGAAACGAGGAATAATACTGAGCCCTGAGGTACACCTCGTGTCTGCTTAAATCTTTTAGAAGAGCATCCACCCAAGAAGCAATAGAATTCTCTGTATTTTATAAACTCTGTAATCCATAATGTTATATATTTCGGAAAGCGATAGTCTTGCATCCGCTAGATTAGGATAGTATAATTTACTTTATCGTGCGCTTTAGCCAAGTGTAGAGTGACTAGTGCACAATATTTGCACCGATGACGAGCAAGCTGTATGCGACTTTGCAAATCCACATGTGCACACCAAATGGAGTATCCTGATCTTAAGCCAATTTGTCTGGGGTTTAATATTGTATGTTCATTGATATAGTTCATTGTACTGGCATTCATGACTCTCTCCACAAGTCAGACCAGGTAAGACGTCAATGAAAAAGCCCTATGTTATCCAGAGTAAACTCCATTCCCTGTTTCTTTAGTATCGGAATTATTTCGGAACGCTTCCAATCTGCCGGAATCCAAGAATTTTTCAGTGAATAATTACCGATATTACAGATTTCATGTGGGGATATTTTATATAGCATTTTTATCATTGTGGAGGTCAGCCCGTCTGGTTCAGGAGCAGCGAAAAGTAAGCACTTTATTACATCCACCAGTTCGGCTAAAGATACCTCCTGCAAACCATCATCCACCCTTGATTTCACCATGGGCTTTGGCATATTTGTCGTAAACCTGGTTTGCACGCCTTTAGCATTATTTTCCAAGTAATCAGAGAGTTCGTGAGAAGACATCATGGCGGAATGAATGCTTTCTGACTGTGGAATCACTTTTCTCGCACTCGAAAATCTGAAAAGCGCTTTCTTCGTTTTAGACTGAGACAGATAATTAAATTTACTCATATCATAGTCTTTTTTTGCTTTGCGCACTCTACGATTGAAGTCAGCGGCCATGAATTTATAATAACACCAATTTTCGGGGCATTGGTTAGTTAACAGCGTTTTTCAAACCGCTTTTTGTTTTCTATATCCTCTGACACATTCTACATTCCACCACGGCCTAAAAAATCCCGCTGTGTTTAGTTTATAGTATACGTTGAATCTTTCAATGATTGTATCAATACCGCACACCGAATTATAGCCCTAAGGTCTTCCTGCATTTTCTCGCGAAAAATTAACGTAGACTTAAGTGATTTTGTAATTTAGCATAATTTACAATCGAGCCAACTTTCCCGGTTCAATTAAACCTCGAGAAAGTAACTTCAAGACTAATGGGAAGGCGGTCGCTGTTTGTAGCACAATCGAAGATATTTCACGAGAATAAGTTCAAAGTGGAGGTACAAAATCTTAAATTTATTGGCAATTTCGAGTTACCTCTAACAAATTTAGCAGCATGTGAGTTCAAGCAGGAAAAGTTCTTATCAAGCGTCCATTCCCACAAACATCTTTCACATATATCAGATCTGAAGCCCCAAGACACATGGTGTGAATCAAAATCACCGCGCAGCAATAAATCTTTTTTTTTCTATAAAGCCAACATAATATTGAGGCATCTCGTGTCCTGAGCTCCTACAGGAAAGTATACATTTGCAAAAGAAAAAAGGTGAGCAGTGTCGTTGCGTAATTTCTAACACCAGAATTTCGTAATTTGTATCCATCTTAATCGGCTTTACTCCTAACTTTATTTTTCTCTTCTTTCCTGCCCCGGCTCACGTACTTCTTATTCTTCTCCTGTCCCAATGCTCATACCATTTCACCCTTCTCGGTTTCTTTTGAAAACCCTTCCTGGGGTATAATATTTGAAGAAATTCCCAATTGAGGCACATTCAACTGATCCACGTTTACCAGTGTACCAGGCAGTCTTCAAAATTCCATTCTGGGTGGCTGTCCTGCTTACAGAGTAAGGACCGTAAAATTTGGCACTGCTATCTCTTACTCTTTTTCTCACTAGCACGAGGGGGGTGACTTGAATGACTGGCATGTCTGCTCGGTGCCTCTTGTGAAAATGCTTTTTCTTTTGTTTTCGGCATCTCTCCTCCTGTGATTTTTCTTGACTCTCCTCGACAATCTGGACGTTTTCCAAGAGTCTCAACTCATGGTCTGCCTGCAGAACAGGGGCTTCTCCTGAAGAAGCGTACTGTGGACTGCACCCCAAGGCACTTGTATAGGATCGATAATGATGTTTCACGGCGGCTTCCAAAGGACATTTCCATCCACCAGGAAAACTACCGTACATCTTGATGTACTATTTCACGTCCCGTATGGCACGTTCTGCGGGCCCATTCGCTGCGGGGATGGTATGGAGCACATAACTTGATAGATATATTGTGATCCCGAGCCCATCACGCTAGTTTTTGGCTCTTGAACCCAGGGCCGTTATCGAATACGATTGACCGCGCAGTCTTAAACATGTCTCTGTCGAGAAGGGTTATGACGCTATCTGCATCTTCTTTTCCTTCTCATGCCGCGACCATCCTTGTGCATTCACCTATGTCCAGAAGAAAAGCTTGCGTTTTCTTGACTCCTTCCCGTTTCTTATTTAGTTCGGCTTAATGCAGGGGAACTACTTCGTAAGGCACGTTCGAGTGGCAAGGTAGTATCATAGCATCCGTAGGCTGTTTGAAGTTGACTTTGTGTACTTGACACACATGGCCCGAACGAACGTGCTGACCGATGCTTTTCTTCATGTGAGGCCATGTAAATCTCTGGATCGATTCGTTGTAGTTGCGCCGAAATTCGTCGTATCTCCCAGATTCTGGGCTATCGTAGTACAAATAAAGGACTCTGGAAACAAGTGTTGGTGGGACTTGATACCGACTTTCAGTAAAAACCAGTTGTTCAGAGCCTTCCCACACATTCACTTTATTGATTTCTTTGAATGGTTCTGTGTTGGTTCGTACCATACCTTGATAGAGCATCCGCATCGATTATAAGTGGTCCTGGTCGGTGCGAGATGGTAAAGTCGAATTGCTGCAAGTAATTTACCCATATCGCCTTTAGTTTATACGTCAATACGTCCTTTAGTTTGAGTCATATTCAAGAAATGATTGAGGGCCTGGTGATCGGTGAACAAAGTGAACTTCGTACCTTCCAGGTACGTACGAAAGTACTCAATGGTCTTCAGAACGGCCACAGCTTCCTTTTCCGTAGTAGTGTAGTTAGTTTCAGATAGCTTGAAAGTGTAACTGTAGTAACCTACTACGTGTCGCCTTTCTCGGCTAGATGCTTCAATGCATTTTTTATACAACACTGCAACAGGCCCATAATGTGAGGCGTCAGTGTTCAATTAAAAGGGTAAAGTAAAGTCTGGTAGGCTAGGATCGGGTCAGGAGAAATTCTGTGCTCCAAGTCACGGTAGATTCTCTCACATTCGTCACTCCATTCAAAGGGAAAGTCTTTCTGTGTTAAACATGTGAGATATGTAGTTTTGACAGCAAAGTCCTTTATGAAAGATCGGAAATGTCCTGCCATTCCTAAAAACACACGCAGTGAATGGACGCCATATGGTTTCTTCACATGGGAGATCTTCTCGACGGGCTCTTATTTTGTGCTTTTGGTGTTCCCATTGAAGACTCGTCCAAGAAACACAACATTTTGTTGAAAAATACACACTTCTTAAAATGAACCTTGATATGTACCTAGCTCAAAGAATTTAACACCTGAGAAAGATGGTCCTTTTGCTCAGCCTTTGTTTTGGAGAAGAATATTATGTCGTCTATGTACACATTACAGAAAACCCCGAGGAATGACTTTAGAACGCTGTTGATAATCATCTGGAGCCATGCTGGCGAGTTTTTCCAACCGAAAGAAAGCCGGTCATACTCGTATAGATCAAATGGCGTGATAAAAGTTGTGTACATTTTTGTTTCTTTGGTTAGTGGTATCTGCCAGATGCTTTTGCATAAATCGGTGCGGGAAAAATGTCGGCAACCACCAGTCTCATCAATATTTGTGTCGATATTCGGCATGGGAAATAGTATGAGTTCTGTCTGACGATTGACAACCCTGTAGTCGGTGCACAATCCGAAGGTTCCGTCTTCTTTCGGTGCGATCGTTATGGGAGAAGAGAAGGGTGATACCGATGGTCGTATGATAACAGATGGTCGGCTGCGCCAAAATGATGCAGTGTTCCTACTTAAAAGAACAGAACAGCAATATAGCCTCAGTATGGAACTGGTGTCCATCTTAATCGGCTTTACTCCTAACTTCACCCTTCTCTTCTTTCCTGCCCCGGTTCTCGTGCTGCTTCTTCTCCTGTCCCAAGCTCATACCACTTCATGCCATAAGCACGAGACCATCATGGCGGGGAAACATAGCATGATAGAAGAATAAAATACCAACCAGGCGTCACCGAACATGAATTTCATTACGAGTGGGTGGTTGAACGCTTCGAAGCCTTTACAAGAAGCCATAATTTTTCATCGTCATCAGCCACCGAATAAATGAATGAATGAATAGAAAAGTACGCCTCTTATAATGATATGGTCGTTTTGGGGGGTCAAACCCCCACAGTTATTTCTAATTATTAACGAGTGGTGGGCACCTTGCAAGCGTACTTGTGTTAATGGCCCCAAGAGAGTTTACAACGGAACAATGATTTTAAAACCACTCGATTCTTGGCCACTCTTTCATAGTGGGTATGCGCCACGGTCAATAGGTGAACAAGAACAAGAACAAGTTTACAAACGGCTTCTAGAAATGGAGGTCTTCCAGCTTTCGCTGTGACTGTTCTGCAATTTCCCCGCAAGCCTTGTGTTTATTTTTATTTTATCGACTATATTTGGTGAGCTACATCCACAGACTCGTTTCAACATATCCTAAAATTACACGAGGCGACCTTGCGCCGTGCATCGATGCGGTAATTAGGCAGTACGTGTACGACACCAGCAGCCATCGCCTTTCTGCGAGCTCTTGCACACGCCGCAGATTGCCTTCAAGCGCGATGGAGAACACAGATAGTCTGATGGCAGTGCTGATGGCAGCGGCTTTTAGCAACCAGACTAAAAGAGATCGGGTTGCCTCTGTCTCGACTGCACTTTTGTGGTGCCTGCATGCACAAGAAAAACAAAATCGCGGGCCCAGCAAGCCAGCAAGATTCATATCGGTACCTTATTGAACCATTTACGGCATGAAACTTCATTTCAAGATCCGGAGAAGTGCCACCTTTTAGGGAAACACCACGGGTTACTCCCACGGGGAGACAGTTAAGCCTAGCATAACAGCCGCATCGCAGACTCTCTACACAGCCTAAAGTTGATGCTGATATTCCGAGCTCTGGAGAGCCAAGCTCTATTTATGCTATGTGAGGTCCTCATCCGCACGTAACGAAGGGCACCGCTAAGCCGTGGGCCACAAATCGCACGACCCCACGCACCATTTCCATCACAGTAACAGCGTGTCCCAAGTGCGACGTGTTCCTTATGTGAAAGCAGCTTTCAAAGTTCAAGCACACTCTGCCCCCAGGGAACGGCGAAGTGGTAACCATTTCATTTTCACAGTGCCTAGCCGGCCAGGAGATTTTTTTGGGCAACTTGCCAGGATCCAGCTGCAAGCGTAAAGCTTCGTTTCATGTTTTGTGTGTGTTGCTCGGCGCTCTTTCGGTCGATATATTTAGTGGAGGGTTAGAGGGCTGCCTTCACACAAAGCGCAGGTGAATCCATGTCACCGGAGTTGCGGCATCGGGAAACAAATATCGTTTTTTTTTTAAAAAAAATGTGGTCAAAATAGACTACCTGTCTGAAAAATGACCCCCGAAAACCGCTGTTAACGTGAGGCTTCCAAATAAGCACTGCAGTACGTAGTTCGAGAGAGCAAACCACGTGGAAAAAGTAAGCGGAATGTTGGGAATCCAACTCTGTTTACCACAATATTATATCTGAGAGATGAAAAAAGATAGATAGAAAAGAAGGAGGCTGGCTGCGTACATCGCACAAGTGAATCCAAGTCTCCGGGATAGCGACATTAGGAAACAAATTTTGCTTCTTGGAAAAAAAAAAGCTGTTGAAATTACGTACTCGGCTTAAAAATGACCCCCGAAAGCAGCTGTTAACGTGAGGCTTCCGAATAAGAACTGCAGTACGTAGTTCCAGAACGCAAACCACGTGGAAAAAATAAAGCAGATGTTAGTAATCCAACTCTGTTTACCACAGAATTATATCTGAGGGATGAAAAAAGCTAGATAGAAAAGAAGGGGGCTGGCCGCGCACGTCGCACAGGTGAATCCAAGTCTCCGGGGTAGTGACATTAGGAAACAAATTTTGCTTCTTGGAAAAAAAAAAGAGCTGTTGAAATTACGTACCGGGCTTAAAAATGACCGCCGAAAGCCGCTGGTAACGTGAGGCTTCCAAGTAAGAACTGCAGACGTAGTTCAAAAGAGCAACACTTTGACACGTGGCAAATGTAAACGGGATGCTTGAAATCCAACTCTGTCTACCAGAAAATTGCTTTTTAGGGATGGAAGAGCTCAAGTAAGATTACCCAAGGCACCTCTTTAAGTCAGATCGACGTGTTTCTCTCTTTTCAGAAGATGAGAAAGCTAGTGGTTGTATTAGGGTTCTCAAGTTCACCAAAGCGTATGGGCTACGGTCACGAAACTTCACTCGTGGAAGGGGCTAGACAAAGATTAAGGTTTTAGAGGCGAAGCTTTTTATAGCAACACCTGTTCGTCCCTCGTAGCCGTAGTAGTAGTGTCTAACAAGTATTACATTTTGACCGCCAATGTGGTGCCGGTGAGAGATTTCTTCTGTGCGTTGTTGAACAATAAAAGATAGTGCTCAATGTACATGCTAATGGCTGCTAAGGGGGAATGAGGGACAGGAGAATTCGGCTTTTAGTTAACGCGCACGCTGAGAATTTTTTATTGTTCAGCAACGCACAGAAGACAAGAAAGGGTTGCTACGTTATAGTTGCTGGGCGTAACCTTCTAGGTTTTAGAAAGGTTTAGCGAGCACTGGGCCGCAGTGCCATGAATACAGTGAACTAGTATATACCATGAACTCGAGGTGGTCAAAGGTGGGAAGTAGACACGAAGCACAAGCCGTAAGAAAGTGTGCGTGTGCCTCCTCTCATTCAGTCCTTAAATGTTCTGCTGGATGGCGGTGCTTCTATATCAGGAATATATAATGAAAAGATGCGAGATGGTGGTAATTGGAGTGTTGAATAGGTGGACGAACGGACACACAGACAGATGCATGGATGGACGCATGGATGGCTGCACAGACGGATGGACGCATGTACGGAGGCAGGAGTGGATGCATGGACGAAAGCAGGGACGGACGCACAGATGAACGTGTGGACGCACGAACAGACGCATGCACTGACGGGCGGATGGACGCACGGGTGGCCACACAGACGGACGCATGGATGGACGGAAGCAAGAACGAATGGACGGACGGATGCTTCGCCCCACTATCCATCATTCACTCCGTGGATATGCTGCCATTTTTTTGTACAAAACGAAAGATGACATCGCCACTTCAAAAACGACTCTTCCAATATCTGATATACGAGTCGTTGATGGAAGGTAGTTTGTACCTTTATTTGAACAAACTATCGCTGCCTATCTCCAAAGCGAATCAGATATGAACACCGACTGTCAAATGTAGAGCTGTTGCTTCACGCCTATGTATGAACACGTTGTGACCATATGGGGATGCCTCAAGACAAAAATTCTTTACACCAGTCATGCCTCCGTAGCTCATAAATATACTTATTTGAAAAAAAAAATGCGATGAAGCTTTATGCGGGTCGCATGCTGCTCCTGTGTAGCATGTTTCAGACGATGTTGTGTGAGATGCATTTTTTTTTGTTGCGGGCAAAGTGCCAGCAACATCAGCCGATACGCGCTGACTTTCCGGCATTGCCGAGAATCGAGCAACTTCATTTTATTTTCTTAAGATACTTTAGCAGACTTTTAACAATGTCGTAGTTTAGTCGCAAGAGGGAACAAATGAGTGTTTAGTAACAATATGAAATGTATCATTGCTCCTTCTCAACTGTTTTCTTTCTCCATGCCGGGCATTGGGACTTCACCCACGCGATTATCAGCGCAACGCATCAGTTGCTACAGACAATGACGACGGTTTTGCGTCCATCTAGGCAACATAGAAATGCGTCAACGCGAGATGACAAGTGATCTCGGTACGAGTTAAGTATGAAACAAGATCACAAATCGTATGACTCAGAGAGTGTCAAGTAATGGAAACTAGCACACATAGATGCACATTTTACTAGCGCACCTTTGAGGGCAACACTACTGATCACTCATGGAGTGTTGTGCTTGCGAGTGTGGCACTTTCCACGCAATGGTGTGCTGATACGTTGTCACAAATGAATAAGTTGCATCTACTCGTCTCACTCTCCTTTCATCGATCTCTGCCCCGCCGCGGTGGTCTAGTGGCTAAGGCACTCGGCTGCTGACCCGCAGGTCACGGGATCGAATCCCGGCTGCGGCGGCTGCATTTCCGATGGAGGCGGAAATCTTGTAGGCGCGTGTGCTCAGATTTGGGTGCACGTTAAAGAACCCCAGTGGGTCGAAATTTCGGGAGCCCTCCACTACGTCGTCTCTCATAATCATATGGTGGTTTTGGGACGTTAAACACCACAAATCAATCAATCAATCATCGGTCTCTGACGCGTGTGACGCGTGTGATCTCTGAGCTGCTTCGAAGCCCGTTCGTTTGATATCCGTGTTGACGTGGTTAGGGACCACCCATGAACTGGCGCAAGCTACTCGAAATCACGTGACAATTCCATGCCGACCTGATGTTCGTGACACAGGTGCCATCGCAAAGCGCTTAGGATCTCCTTTCGTTTGACACCCATGTTGGCTTAGTTCGGTAACACTCATGGAGATGGAAAGAGTTGCACGTACTGACGTGACTCGCTTTTCGTCGCGCGTACTATCGAAGCTGCGCTTCGAAGCCCGTTCGTTTGATAACCACGTCGATAAGGGTACGCGATCACCCCTGGACTGGCGCAAGTTGCACAAAGATATGCGACTTTCTTAACGTGACCTCGTACTTGCGAGGCACGTGCCACCACGAAGCACTCGTGATCTGCTCTCGTTCGATACCCATGTTGGCATATTTGGCATTTCCTCATGCAGGTGGAGGAAGTTGAACTCTGTAATGTGACTCGCTCTTTGTCGATGTCTGACGTGCACGACGCACGTACTATTGAAGGTCTGCTTCGAAGCCCGTTCGTTCGACATCAATGTCGGCATGAACGGGGATCATATCATGGACTGGCGCAAGTTGCACGAGGTCACGTGGCTTCCTCACGTGACCTGACGTTCGGAATACACGTGCCGTCGCAAAGCACGCGCGGTCTTTTTTCCATTCGATACTCAAGTGGGCATGGATGCGAAACATTGTTTGAAGTCTTGGGGCGCTCGACTGAACGCACAGTTGGTTGCTCTCACATCAGGGCAGTCGGGCCAAGCGTGACCACCGCGTCGTGTACATAATTGGGAAATACTCATGGAGTTTTACAGTTGCACAAAATCACGCGAGACTTTTATTTGTGGCTCACATCACGGTGATGGCGCTTTTTAGTGTCACATGACAAAGATCTTAAATAATAAAAGTTATTCAGTTATGTATAGTTGACGTGAAACTACATAAGATTTTGAACGTTCGGGACCCCATTGTCAAGTGCAACTTTTCCTCGCATTGAATTGTTTGGTGTCAGAATTAAACTACGTGGCGCTTAGAGTAACCCTTTCGGCCTTGAGTTTTTTAACCGGCAAAAATCTTGGTTTCGTGTTAATTTAGAGTTGCTAAACCCACGAGAACACTGAAATATTTTTTTATGCATCCCATCAGTATACAAGAAAAACGGCTCTATGTCTTTTATATGGAACACCAGGACTTTGTGGCTATAATGTAAAATATGGTGAATTTAAATACATCCCCCTATTTTTCATCCCGTCAGAGCAACTTATCAATGCGAAGATTGCATACAGCAACCACGTATTAGTTACAGCGCCTAAACTGTCCAATAGCAAGTATTCGCGCGCGTGACACACAAATGACCAACGTCCAACTATTGAACATTTTAGAAGATCCAACATAATAAAAGATTGCCAAATACTGCTTTGCAGCGCCAGAAATAAATTCCATGGGCAAGCTGATTGAACTGCGCTTTATTGTGGTCATTTTCAAGATCTATCGCGCGATATTATTATAATTCTTAATACAAATTAGGATTAATTAGAAACTATCACACTAGACACCCCGTCCATTCTAGATAAATGATTTCGGCAGGTTTCTAGACTATAGAATAACAATAAATGGGAAGCTTTTACGAGACATACACACAAGAATTAGCCTCAATACCTTCAGAGGTCAGACAACCACTGCATAGAGTTTCCTAATATACCTCAGAGGGAACCCTGGCGCTAGTGTCTATGAGAGCTGCAACGCACGGCGCTTCAGCGAGCATGAGAATGATGGGTAGTACACACATTTGTCGAATATTCGTACTTCTGGCATGCTTTTGGCTCCGTGTGTGTTCGTGTGGTTTGGAGCCGTTTTCTTACGAAACAAATATTAGCACATGTTCAGCGGTTGCACTGCACCATTTTATTCTTTTAGACTTACCTTTCCAAATCGGGTTACGAAGTTCAAAGTTGTTAAATCTTTCTTTCAAAACAAAACCGAAACACGGCAATAAACGAAGCCGCAAGTATGATTCTCCGCCCGCAAGTACGAAGGCTAGGCAAATATGTGTACTACCCATCATTCCCATGATGGCTGAACGATGGCAGCGCCAGAGTCTCCTCTAGTTAGTTTAGGAGACTATGAACCACTTAGGCCTGATTGGTGCGTTATATTTAAGGCATGAAGAATGTCCACTACTGCGGGCAATGTGTTAGCGTCAGGGAAGAGCCATTTTATAAATAGCAAGTTACACATCTTAGAAACACGAGAAAATACGATAGCTACTCGTATAATGCTTAACCAGTAAGTTGTCATTTATTATTTGGATGCGGCGAATGTCGTCGTTATCGCATTCCTCCATTTCGTTTTCCACTTTGCAGCTTCAAAGAAGACGAAAACATAAAACCCCCATGATTGTACAGTTGTGTTGAGGATAGCTCATACCCATTTTTAAATTTCTGACTTAATTCTGCCGCATTTAGCAGCAAAACTTTTTCCTGTCGTTCTTATAGGACGCCAGGGACGAAAGGGTTAGTTTCATTGACGCTTGGAAAAAATAGTCTTGCAGCTGGATTAATTTCTCTGGTACTGGGATTAAAATACCTGGTGCTGGGATTAATTTGAGCGGCAAAATCTGTAAAACTTTTCTGCGCATTTTTCTTCGCCTATGGTGGCCTTGGGAACGCCTCCTCTCGGGTGAATCGCGTGGGCCGAGAAATGCGTCTGATAACGAGGACGCTTCTGAATTTATTAGCAAATACCTTTGTCTGCACCACAAATACTGGTTCTTCTTAATTAGTCCTCTTTATTAATTCGCATTACGGCTAAACTCTTGTAATTGGATTGGTAGCGTGGCTTCCGTAAGCGCTGAACCGATAGCGAAACCCCCGCTTCGAAACTGGCAAAGGTCACACCCCGGGTGCGGAACGAACGACTGAGTCCGCTTCAGCAGCCGCCGAACGCTTCCACGCGCTTAGTTGAGGCTCATATTTGCGGATGTGGTTGCATATTTTATTTGAGACCTAGCTTTCGTCGTGGTCACTAACGAACTACGCGAGTGATGGCCGGAAGAAGAGCCCCTCAATCGGACGGTTTGTTGCTTCGTTTACTTTGGTGTAGCTGAAAGCCTTCCCATCCCCGATGAAAGCGCTGAAGGGATAATGCTGGTTAATCAGTAATGCTTACATAGCACGGCCTTACTCTGACGCGCTTTTTGAGTTCGCCACCACGCTGAGCACGAGGATTACGTGCGCGTAAATTAATTCTCGCTGCGGGAGTACGGGCGCAGAGAAGCGTTGAGTCCAGGAGCGTTGGTGAATACGCGTGGGTCGGGTCTCCATATTTTTCTAGAGGATGTTGACCTTGCTCGCTATCGCCGTGTTGGTTCTTGTTCGCTGGAATCGCCGTGATAGAGAAGGTCTGCATTCCCGAATAACATCGAACTCGCACATATTTTGCGAGGTTCCAGGAAACAGGCACGAAGCTCGAAGAGCCGTTAACGCCGTGGAAGAAATCCCCGTCATTGCACTTCGCGATCTTGCGAGCTTAGAGAGATGGGTGCCATTACTTCCCTTTTTCTTTTCTCGCATGGAACATAGATTGTCTGAGTAAATGGACTGTCACTTCAATGTCGGATCAAAGGAAAACACCCATTGTTTAAAGAGATCAAGCTCTTCAGAAAAGAAAAAGAAATTGAAAGGACGTCGTTGAAGGTGATATGCGTAGTTCAGGCTGCGCGTGTGCAGATTCCGAGAATCTAAAGCTAGCCAACATATAAAAAGAACCGAAGACGCTCTTTTCAGCGTTTGAACCATTACTGGAGTCTCTGTAATTTTTCCCTTTATGTGTCATGCCTTAGTATATGCCATTCACACGTGCGCGGTATACCTATGTGTGCCTGTTAAGGCCACCATCGGAATACGTTATAAAGTGCTGCAAGTATTTACATAAACGTGATATTTTATAAAATGCTGCAAGTATTTACATAAAATTTCCTGGGCTCACAAAAATTACCACTGTTTATTACGCGACACCAAATTTTATGACTAAGTTGCTTATCCTTCCTATGGCCCATCCCCAAATTTCAAAGCGGGGTCACTTAGACTTCTAGTTTGTGTCTGAACTAAAAGAAGGACATCCTTTAAGAAGTTTTGTCGAAAAATGAAATAACTACACACACAATGCCACAAAGTATGTGTGCATTGCTGTGTAATTTTTTTACGGATCTCTTTTTTTCAAAAACTCAGCCGTCCATTAGTTCATATTCTTCCCAGCTTGTTATAGCTCACGCATACGAAGTTTCATCGAGATCGATTCAATTCTCTGTCAGGAAAGGTTCATTAAAGTTGAGAAACTTATAAAAAAACGCAATCGGGGAAATAAGTGTCTCGTGTGCATAATGCTGGCGCCAGAGGGCGCAGGTCGCCCTTTGAAGCGGCACATAAACCACTCGGAGCGGCCATCCGACGTCGGGCTTCGGCAGGTTTGTTCCTCAGAATTAATGCAGCAGATTTTCCGCTGTCAAAATTGTAAACTTCATTTTCTTTTCGAGTTAATCCTGCCAAAGAAAAATATCTCCAGGGTTCATTTAAGAATATCTGCTCAAAAGATTCTTCTTTCTTGTGCCTGCAGCCCACTTACTTATGCATAAAATATGAACTCCTCCAGTATTAAAATTTATAGCACGTTTTTGTTTTCTTTTCTGTTGCTGTTCTTTCGAGTCTGTGTGATTTTTTTTCGTAATACACTTTCTTACGTGATAGTCTCTCTATATTAGCTTTATCGCGATATTTCACTTATTAGATTGAAGTCTTGAAGCTGATTCTATCTTTATAGATTTCAGGACAGATATTGTTGTCTGTCACAGAGTACGCTATCGCCTACTTTAATCTATTAATCCCCTGGCTGATATGATTATTGTTAAAGTTTAATGTAAGCTGTTTACGTAAAAGTCGCGCAGTGAAGATGCTGTGGAAAGTTTAAAAATCGGCAGGTCCCACGTACAGTGGGAATCGATGATATGCGAAACACGAATGAGGAAGGTCGATATGACACAATAAAATCAGTACAACGTTACGAGGCAGACGTAAATTATGCGATACATGGCTTCCGTTCCATGATTGTCATGTTTGCGCCTGGCATTTGTGTTCGTCGACCATTCACATCGCGTAATACAAGATTTAGTTCATGTGAATCTAGCGAAAGGCAGCGAGTGCGCTATGAGCGTAGCATTCAGTCTCGTTTTACATGGCACACATGTCAAGATTATTATGCTTGGACGTGTTATTTACTTTCGTCGTCTGTTTACATCATGTAATACCGAATTCGGTGTATGTGAAGCTATCAAAACGGCCGCTAGCACGCTATCAGCGTAGCATGTCATGTTTTACATGACACGCATATCATGATGATCATGTTTGGACGTGTCATTTACCATCTTCCTCCATTCACGCCACGTAATACCAAATTTGGTGTATTTAAAGCTAGCAAAACGGCGGCGAGCGCATCATGAGTGTCACATGATGTCATGTTCTTACATGACACCATTTCATGAATGATGATCATCATGTTTGGACCATTCATATACCTCAGACATCGATTCACGTCACGTAAATACCAAATTTGGTATACGTGAAGCTAACAAAATGAACGCGAGCACACGATGAGCTAGTCGTTTAGTCATGACTTGCATGCACTACAAGTCATGATTTCCACTTTAGCGTTTGTTACTTGTGTTTGCCATGCAGTAATGCCATACCGTACCAGTTGTTTATTAGGTCATGGGAAAGAAACCACCAGAAGAGCAGAAAGTCCATGACATGTAAATCATTACATTTATGACATGTATGTCAATGTTTTAATACTACACTCTTAAAAAAAAGTTAGTAAAAAGGTAGTAACTGCAAGCGAACAGGTAGTAACGACAACGGTTACTACCTTTCCTGAACCGTTCCTAGCTTCTTCCTACCTATTTACTACTTACATTAGTAAACAGTTGCAACCTAACTGCAATAGGGTAGCAACTGCAGCTGTTACTACCTCTCTTGAATTTTTACTACCTCTTTGCTACCTATTTACTACATACATTAGTAAGCAGTTACTAGCTGCATGCAAAGAAGTATAGTAGCTGCAACGTTTACTACCTCACTTGAGGTATTACTAACTTTTTCGTATTCTTGTTAGTAAAGAGTTGAAATGTTGAGTAGTTGAAGGTATTGAAATACAAATTCTATACTTGATCACGGTCTCTCTCTTCACCAAGCCCAGGGGTGGTTCATGACCCTTATATATATATATATATATATATATATATATATATATATATATATATATATATATATATATATATATATATATATATATATATATATATATATATATATATATATATATATATATATATATATATATATTATTCGAAGGTCGTTATTCGAAGGTCGCAGGTTCGGTCCCTGCCCACGGCAAAGTTATTTTTTCACCCACTTTTCTTTCTTCACGTTTACATTACAATTTGGTCTAATACCTTTCCCTATACTTTCCTCTTGGCATTATTGTCTGTTAGATCTCATTATTATTGTGTCAAAACACGCAAACACGAGCCCTTAATTATACACTTCTTTCCCTTATATATATATATATATATATATATATATATATATATATATATATATATATATATATATATATATATATATATATATAGGCACCATGTGTAAAAAACAGAAAATATTCTATAGGTGTAAATTTTCACAGCTGTACATTTGCATAACTCTAAGCTAACAGGCCCTAAGCCGTAACTTTGTGGCTGCCCATTGTGTTTCATGTTGATTAACCGAAATTGTTCGCTGAATGATAATATTTCGGTTGCAGTTGAAGGTAGCAATTTCACATTAACAGCAGATGTGCGCATCAGATAGTCCAAAGTAACAATCATATCAATTATCCGCTCCGGATACTACTAAATAAACAGAGCAATATGTAACAAAGTAACCATGCACAATGCGTTTCACTATAAATGTGGTGGATATCATTTAATTTGTTATCACACAAAGTGCCATGCGCTCTGCAGCAATACAGTGGGAAGAGACCAATAACACTGATAAAAGAAAAAGAATGTAACAAGCTTTGGTTAGAAAACAGTAGATGAAAGGGTGCATCAGGTACAGTAAAAGATAAATACAGTAAAGACAGCACACTAGAAACCATACACTAAAAGAGAGATGTAACATAAAATCATACGTCATCTTCAGTTGCGTAGCCAGGGAGGACATTTCCAAATACACAAACTCCAGAGCAAAAATATATGAAGTATGACTGAAACCCCTCTCCTAAAAAAACATTGGCTACGCTACTAGTAGTTTAGATTCAGCCCGTGACAAAAAGCTGTCTAAGATGACAATTTGGACATCATTCAACAATCATAATTTCAGGCCGTAGCATCAGCTCAGCACCAAAATATAGGTCAAGAACTTGAGGTGATGGAAGATTGAAGGGCTGTACAAGTTTTTGCTCGTCTGTATTGTCGACAACATACGACCAGCGGTGACGATCGAATCTGACTGTCATGAGCACATCTACAAGCAGGAAAAGGCTTCCGCAGTAAATATACAGCCTTCTTATTTGGCCAAAAAGTGGCAGCTGTTGCTTCTCTAGGATGACTACATCGAACTTTTTGAAAACCAAGTTTTCCACCTCGGCAGAACCAACTTCCCACACTGGAATGCCAGGAGAGACAACTTTGCGCATGTATGAGCACAAGTCTTCTAGCTTCAGCTGCCTGGATCTTTTAGTCTGTATGCCACGGTCCACTTCTAAGTTGGAAAATTCGAAACTCTGCAGCAACTGGTGTCTTTCTGCGATAGACTTGCATATATTTCGAAAGTTTTGGTTGCGCTGTGCAATAGTTTTCATGTACTGGTGTTTGGCTTCATATCGCATGCACCAGTATTGCTTTAGTGGACCAAGTTCACTGATGAGCCGAGGGTAATGAATCAAGAAATGCAGTTTGGGTATTATTGCACCAGGGTAGAGAGCAGCAAATGAAGATAAAAAAAATCGTATTTCATCTTGCAGATATGCCAAATGGTCGTGAGGAATCTTGTCGGCAAATGTTATATCTGCAATGCTTCTCAGAAGTAGGTACACTTCCCAGTGCTCATTTTGTTTAGGAACAATATCTGCAAACATAAGAGAAAAAAATCTGAATAGGCACCACTTTTGAGAAGCTGTTCCCTTGTATGCACTTTGCCCATTAAGAAAGGATTTCACGACTTCTTCCGGTTTGTTCTTTTTGTCGTGAGCACCAAAAACGAATGTGCGGATACGATCAAGGTCTGAGTGCCTAATTACTCCAGAACGAAGCAGGCCTTGCAAAATGTGCCTTAATACATGTGGAATGGCTCCCTCCAGCACATCGTGCATCAAGTCCGGAGGCAGTTGCACTGTCACATCAAAATAGGCAACATCTGTGAGTGGAGATTCATCTTTAACGCCGTACAGTGCTGTGCCTAGCTGCCTATTTATTTTAGCACTTGCAACGTGGTTTTGGTGCAAGGGCAGATTTCGAACCTGAACATCACTCTCGTGAAAGGCAGTGTTGAACGCCGAGTTTGGTGAAGTACAAAATCTGCATGGACGACCACGGCTGAAAGAACACGTGAATCCGCCAAGTCGATTCATTGAAAGGTTATCACCGGAAAAGGCAACAAGAATCGCTCTCACCTTTACCGCAACAGAGTTCTTCCACAGAGTGAAACCAGTCATCCATAAAGCTGATACGTCATCTACAACTGGCTTCAAAATAACATTGATTCCGTGCTTGATGACAAGTCTATATGGTGCAACTAAAACTACATGGATAGAGCTGAGCTGTGATCTGTATTTGGCATGGATGTTTACCACGCTGAAATACACGACAAGGATTTTGTGAACACCCCGCTTTGACCCCAGCGGATTCACTATCTCCACTTCGTCGCTGTACAACACAAAAAAAAGCGTATACTGCGCGCCATCCTCGAGTAGTGCATGCAACTTTTCTTTGTATATGCAGCCATCCCTAAAATTATGCAGCGTTGGTGAAGGCGCTCCTGTTGAGAAATCTAGCTCTATGTGGTCGCGGAAGTTCTCAGAGGACATAAGATTTCGCATGACACCACTTATAGGAACAAACTGAAAAGTCTCACCAGCACCAAGATCACGCACTTCAGGCTTTACGTATGGCAGGTGACGCTTGGCGAATTGCTCTCGCTTATATTTACTACTTGCTGCTTGAAAAATATCCTCTAAGAATTCACCAGCGAGTAACTTGCGCAGTTCGATTCCTGCCGACTCCATCGCGATGTTATTTTCAATGACAGAAGCGAATGTCCGAATTATGTCGAGAAAGGTAATCTTGAAGTCATTGAAAACACTTTCTGCCGTAGAGTGCGGTAGCTTGTGCACTTCTGCAACACGAAAAAAAAGTAAGCACAGCTGTTTTTTTATTTTCAGCACGAAGTCGTTGATTGTGGTCACTCGAGCAGTGGGAACAGAGACCGCATCGCATTCCGTGTTGATCATGTTCGACGAGCAACCAGATGAAAACATTTCACTGTGATCACCCACTGTGTCGTGCGCAGCGCAGCTTGTTGTGGCACGCACCGGTGGTTCTTCGAGGACTGTTGGTTCAACACCGGCTTCCTCTGCGTCATCCATGTCCATATATCGTCTGTGCACACGGTAAATGTGCCTTCGATAAGATTCGAACTCACTGTAGGTTTTCGCACACCCATCCACACCGCACATGATAGAAAATCTATTGTCGTGGCGATGGTCTCTTATGTGCCAGACGACTTTGCAGAGCTTCGTGGACGAGAACGCACATCTTGGGCATGAGTGTAACATGTTCACTCGCGGCAGTATTTGCGTACAGCCGCTGGGCGGTATTCTGGACTAAGTACGCCGACGGCTCACCATGATTACAGGTAGCTACATGGCAGACGTAACTGCAGTTCTATCCGTAGTTTTCACCAGCCGAACTGGGCCAGCATGGCTTACCATTTAGGACCAAAAAGTTGACAAGACGGCGGAGGGCGAAAAACATGAACCGGCAACACGTGGAAGCTCCGCATTCTTTGAGGGTTTTTGCACGGCCGGGCTAGACTGCACCTGGAAGGCGGGCGTCGTGGAGGAAGGGGGGGGGGGGGTGGGTGGCAAGGGTGAGATATTTTCACTGACAATAAGGATAAGGAGTAGTTGCCTTTACACGGGAATTCATGTGCCGTCTTAGCTGCGGGTAGCGAGAGGGTACACATTCCTACACGTGTCTAGCAGCGCCGTGAATATTGGTCGATGCAGAAACGGTTTCTTTCAAAATCAAGTTCAAGATCTAGTGAAGGATTCGACGAAACACCGTCTGGCGAGGGGCATACGTGTCTTGCAAATAAACAAACACTCGCCAAATTTGCAACGATATACGTTGCAATTAGCGAGCGTTTGTTTATTTGCAAAACAAGTTCAAGATTTGAAAAAGCCACGCTAAACTGGACGGACATGCTTTTCGTGGAAGTACACTGTGCAGGTGGATTTCTTGGACCTGCCCTTCATCGTGCCCGAAATACAGGCTGCCCGTAGGGAAAGCGCATGGGTTGGTTTACTTCATGCCACGCACGTGCTTATTGTGACATTTCATTCGTAGGGCAAGTATTGAACTTCCTGAGAAGCTACGGCAACATAAGAGCGATGTCCCCAAGTTCCAGTGACAAAGAGTACGTTCGCGGACCACGGCATCTATTTTCACAATGCCGGCGTCGTCGAACAAGATGCAGCTTATTTAAACAGGTTTTCGCGAAATCCTGGCCTATCCAAGACAGTCAGTCAGTCAACAAACTTTTTACACATTCCCCTGAGGAGCTGACGTCTTTCAAGACGGCTGGTCGGCTGCGGGCGGCACCCACGTCGGTACAGGAAGGGCATGCCCCTTTCGCAAGGAGACAGCCAGTAACTTCAACCGGCTTAAGGTGCGCTGCTAATCGAGTGCGCTCAATATAATTTCGCTCATCATGAAGAATAGGCACGACCCCACGGCAGGAAGAAAAAGTACGCGAATCGTGGAATTTTTTCTTGCAGCTAAAAAAAAAGAAGAAAAGAAGTGGATATTTCAAGGGCTAGTTTTTCTTTGTTAGTCTTGATATTGCACCTAAGAACAACAAAACAAAACATTTGTTTACTCCTTACTTTGATTGGCGTCCCTCTGTTTCAAGTAAAGTCCATTAATTAAAGGACTGCACAGCAAGCATAACCGCAATTAGTCTCCTAACCATGGTTATAGAAATTAAACGGGTGATTCCACGGGAGATAAGGTAATAAACCGAACTGAAGTGAGATCGACAGGAATCTGAAAAGGATGTATCACATTTGATTGAGTATTTCATATTTTATGTATATAGCACCAAGCAGCCCGAAAAGGAACCCAGTTTTCTTTTAAACTGCATAATTTATGGGATCAAAAATATGGAACATATTCAATGCGGGGGACCAATTTCATCACCCGTCGTTCTCGACAGGTGATGAGGGTGTTATAAGCAAACATTACCGTTGAATTTTTTGTGTGAAATGTATGCGACAGAAACAGTAAAGTAACATTTATGAAACGTACTTGTAAAGCGAAGGAAACTATTTTTGAAAAATTTCTGAATATGCAACACTAAGTATAAATTGTTGTTGGGCGATTTGATTTAACGTCAGTAGGGTACATAATACCGCAAACTTGGAAAAAACACAGATTCTAGTAAATAAGTAGGAGGGAGCAGAAAGGTCGTGCGATAAACTTCTTTGTTTATTTGAAAGAACAGGCCACCAGATTACAAATCTCTGCGAATGCGTGCGTCAAAATCGGTAAACACTGGTCACATTCGCGTGTCAGAAAGCTGCAGCTCGTTTTGGTAAAGTAAAATAGTCGTATCAATAATGTAAGCTGTGCCTCTTTTCTTAATGTCAAACGCCCCCAATAGCTCGCACTAATGTTTCGTTGCTTCTGCCTATTATCTTGACCTCGCGAAGCCGAGGATCACATCTGCAGGCTATACCATGCGCAGGTAAATACGCATTTCTTTTATTCTTTAGAGATAAAGGATGCTCCCGAGTCGGTCGTTGAGACAGCGTCCTGTTTGGCCTACGTACGTATTCCCACACGACAGCGGTATTTATGCAACCGTCACGCATTTCACATAAGGTATGGTGTGCTTCTTCAGGCATCCAGGCATTTCTGTCAACGTGGCTGACCCACGGACACCGTCCAGCCAACTTGTGTGGTGCCGAGATTACGCCCACGTACCATGCTTATTCCAGCTCACAATCATCAAAAGGTAGCAAAGGTTTGCTTTTGCGTCCACGTCTGGTGATGATGTAAAAATTTGAACGACTCTCGAGTGCAACGATCCCGGCGGCGATACCAAATGTTTGTTTTGTCGAGAAGTGGGTGACACGTGTTATTGGTACCTACTTTACACAGTGTTTAGACTTGAGTGAATAGCCGTTTGTAGAAGAATTATTAAGATGCTCGCTTAGCCGAATGTTTACACACCGACACCAACTCGAACAATCAGCCATTTTTACACACCAACCCGGTTGCCCCACGTACACCCACCTCAGTTGTCTATTGGCACAATGGTCACAGTATAACTTAGAGTGGTCTAGAGTGGCTATAGACCACTCTGGGCTCCGTGTTTCGGAGCACAAACCGAGATCTCAACCAAAAAGTGTCACTTTTTTTGGTCTAGTGAAATATGCCGATGGAATATGCATGCCGATTCGACGCTGCAGTGTACTGGTTTAATATGGCAGACAGTGTGCCATCTTAAGAAGCGGAGGTTGGGAATACTTTCTAAGAAGAATAATAAAACATTAATTGGACAACTGCAGATCGAGAAGACATACGCGCCCGATATGTTTGAACTCTTTAGTGTGATTCAGCGGTCCTCTGGATACCATTCAATTGTACGATATGCCGGGGCCATCCTGATTAAATGCGTCGCAGTGGTCTAGCTAAACTATATATGGTCATATCTCCGACGAGCTTTGTAAAGGCAGCCACCCGCCCCATTATTCTGTCAACTAACATGATTTTAATTAGAACTAACAGACAATGACTCCAAGAAATATATAGAGGGTGTTATTAGAAGTAATTGCAATGTACATGTAAAGAAAGAAAATGGCATGGAAAGATAGCAGTCCGCTGGTAGGGACCAAACCTGTGACCTTCGAATAACGCATGCGATGCTCCAGAGCAGGGGTTCGCAACCTGCGGCCCGCGAGGCACTACTATATATGTGGCCCCGGCAGGACGTCCACCCCCCCCTCTCCTTCTAACCTTATTTCTTCGTATACTTAAAGGACCAGGCAGTTTTGGCCTAAAATGCAATTTTTTTAGTAACCAATGTTTAATTGGAACCTCATGACGCGTGCTTAAAATAAACATGATTTTACAGTTTTTTTACATTATCCCTTTGCTCGCAAAGCCCCCCCCCCCCCTTCCATTTGGCCCGTCGCTGTGCCAACTTCTGCTCTAGAGCATCGCACGTGTCGAAGGTTCGGTCCCTGACTGCGGTAAGTTACCTTTTCGTCCACTTTTATTTCGTCAAACTTACATTGCAATAACTACGAATAACATTCCCTATACTATCTCTGGCATCATTGTCTGTTAGTCCTCATTAATATTCTGTCGAACAAAGAAAAACGAGCCGTTCAGTTTTCACTTCTTTCCTTCAGCCAATGTATGTATATCTTTCCTAACAGAACAACAAGACCTTGAAGCAACAAAAAAAATTTCTCACACAGGTTTTGATAGTGAATATTACCTACATGCAACACAATCACTCCATTAGAGTCTCTCTCGGAGTGAGACCGTGCGGAAGTGACATAATATCGCTTGTAGAATAAATGATGTTGACACCGGTGATTGTTTTGTCACGAACTCAATGGCCACGATAAATGAAATCTTAGCACTTCATTCACGTGCTCGGAGAACATATTCAAGTTCTCATCGAATGGCCGAGAGATAACAGAATTCTTTGCCTACATTATGCTTGAAGCAGTTTGTTTTTACGAGTGGCCTTGAAAACTGTGTCTCACACCTTTCAAAACAACACGTGGGGAGCTGCATCACACTATCTGAAATAACACAACCGCTGCTTAATTAGTATTGAGCGAAGTGGTAGCTGCACATGACTTCTGTCGTCGTAAATTCACGTTAAAACGGACGTGGCATCTGCCTACACGAGCGAGTCATGCAGCAGAGAATTAATATAAATTAATTAATTTGTGCGCTCGATGCACACAAATTGAATTGAGTTAGCTTCTTTGTGGTGGTCTTACTTATTTGTACCAATGTCCATCTGGTTAAGCGCATAATTGTAAGCTATATAAACATGGAAGGTGGTGGCGCGTTACAGTGTCGAACGTTAGGGGGGGGGGGGGGGGGCAGTGGTTTTCAGAATCGGAAAAGAAAGGAAAAGTGAACCCCGCAAATATTTGCCGCCAACTGCGACACCTGAGCAGTGGTTCACTGGGGAAGGGGGATAATAGACTAGAGTGGAGAGATGAAATGGGAATAAGAAAGCGAGAGAAGAGACCAGGAAAAAAAAAGGGGGGGGAGAACTTGTTCTCTTTTCATGCCCTTCTACTCACTCGCTGTCCCCAACTGGACCGGCATAATGAATAAAATGTTCTTTATTACCTTCGCATGCCAGCTACAGGTTTCAGACAGGACAAATTTCCGCTGCACAGAGCCAAATGGTCTTCAAGATTCAAAATTTTAACAACAGACAGCGTCGTTGTGATAGTTACCTTCAGGAGGCGCTGATTACTGAAACGCGGCAGGGGGCGCACACATCGACGGAAGCTGAGCCAGGCTAGGGTGGCTAGCCAGGCAAAGAGCAGGTTGTCGCAGTGTGAACGTGTCAGCAGCTTTCCTCCCGCGCCCACGTGCTTGTGTATTCATGGAGCCGCCGGAATTCCAATATTTGGTGTCATTTCAAGGCCGCAAGAAGATTATTTCTGCTCGTGGACCGACGGAGGCGGACATTTTGGAAGCCTTGAAGACGACAGACTTTGGCCATTCTTTGCAAGCATGCCGGATTGAGGTATGTTGTCTCTATCCTGAAGTGCATCGAATTGCATTGTGACAGTGGCCCAAACAGTACTGATTATATTCCGTTGTTAGCACGTGCTTCAACAGTTTTACCAAGCATGCGCTCGCGCTTTTCGAAGCGTGGGGCTTTTCTTGCCCTGCTCTCTCACTGGAGCTGTCGGCCCGCGAAGCGTGCACGTGGTCTCGGAGTTGCTGATGGGAGATGTAAACCAGGTTTAATCTCCGCTTCGGCGGCGCGCAACCACCCTTTGCTGGCATTCGCAGTGGTTGTGTTGCGATAATGTAATGGTGCGAATCGGCTATCGGGGTGGTTTTAAAAAAAAAGTGAAGAAATAAGTGTGGCCTCGTAACTGTGGCTCACTTCGGAGGTCAACTCAACAACACTGCACCGAGGATGGGGAAGTGGGAATGACAGATGTAGAGGATGAGAGGTGAAAATGGTAAAAAAAAATGCGCACTCGATCTGTCTCTCGGAGGCACGCACGAACTTTCATTAGCGGAAAGTGGGGCAGCGCGCTTGGTCATCCAGTTATCGAGCAGGCAATGCACCAAGACACGGCGTTGGTAAGATGAGTGGCCGTCGCTGAGTTCGTTTCCTGGTGTTCAAATTGAGCGAGATTGTTCACGAATAAAGGCATAGCTAGGATGTTAAGAGGTTAGGTATGTAAGGAGATCAGCAAAAAAAAGTAAGACTTTTGTACCGCACGTAAAACATGAAATCAATAAAATTGGACTACAAGAAAGACTTATTATCAATTTCGAAGGACATGGAATAGGCTAATTTCTGTGGTTACTGCATGTATCTTCCATAGTGAAAATAGCGTGGGTGCAGAAGCTGCTTGTTAGCATCGGCATGCGCAGGGTTCCCCTCTGAAGAGGGGGGCTGGGTGAAGGTTGCACGCCGGGCACGTTCTCTCCCCCCACCCCGAAATTTTTTTTCGCTCTGCCTACACAGAACAAAATGAACGTTTACCTGCCCGGTACCCACTATAGATCAGAAACGTGCCCTCCCCTCTGAAAAAGATATCTGCATACTACCCTGGCTGACTTTGCGCTGCCTTCTGAAACTCAGCACCCCTCTCCCTATTGTGTCAATGAGTGGGGCAAACATGGCGACCCCCTTCTACGTCTTAATTGACAATAGGGTGAGGGGCGGGGGGACCGCCAGCTGTGCTCCCAGGTATGCTCGTCAGAAACTGAAAATTCTCAAAGCTAGCGTAAAGTGTTGTGTGTGTGTGTGTGTGTGTGTGTGTGTGTGTGTGTGTGTGTGTGTGTGTGTGTGTGTGCGTGTGTGTGTGTGTGTGTGCGTGCGTGTGTGTGCGTGCGTGTGTGTGTGTGTGTGTGTGTGCGTGTGTGTATGTGTGCGTGCGTGCGTGCGTGCGTGCGTGCGTGTGTGTGCGCGTGCGTGCGTGTGCGTGTGTGTATGTGTGCGTGCGTGCGTGCGTGCGTGCGTGCGCGCGCAGTCTTGTGTTCTGGATGCTTGTTCACCAATGCTGTACGTTTGCCCCACGGTCGGCATTTCTGTCTCGCAGGTGTCGTTAGGTGTGTTTAATGCTTTGTATTCTTTGATATATTGTGTTGCTTTGTGTAGTGAAATCATCAATAATTATTAGGTGTGTGAGTATTCAAATTACCAATGGAATAGCGACGGATCCTTTATCTCTATTTAGCTATTTCATTGCCGAAATGTGTGCACTCGAAACATTAATGGGCTATCAACACTGTATTTATTAGCGCATGATTTCGCTTCTGCAAAAAACTATGGTGTTGCCAAGCGGTGGTGTTGGATGTTGAAACACAGTTTGAATTTTAGCCATTTTTGTAAAGGTGATAGCTGCCAGGTAAAGCCAGCTACATAGGTCAGAGAAAGTGTTTCCCAGAAACAGTCTGGAAGATAGAAGTGCAGCATAGCGTTCTTGCAGAGTAATATGAGAAGCACGATCATAAGATCGACTTCGACATCGCTTCTGTTCTTGAAACAGAAAGGAATCTATGAAGGAGGCTCTTGTTCAAATGCTGTTACATTCAGAACACACCTGTAAACATGAACCGGTCGTTAGGAACAATTCCCTCTGTATACGTTCACAGCCTCCGATACGCGAGAGAAAGAGAAAGCAGGGGCCATTGTCAAACAAGACGGGGAGATGCTTCCATGACCAATATAGTCATCTCCTTAGGAAAATACCGAATTGGTTCCGAAACGTCGAGATCTCTACGAACTTGGCTAGAGCCATTTCTAATTTCTAAATTGTGATACACTGTAGAAGAAAAGTTTGACGACAGAGATAACAACAGAGCTAAAAAATTTGCTTCAGCTTAGCGCACGCAAGAAATGCAGCCTAATAATTCCTTCAACGTGCGAAAATATAAGGCTCCATGGTCTATTGAATGAAGACTTGTGCCATTAGCGTATACAGTATTTTATAGATAGCAGATACTGTGAGTGTGGTTTTTCGTTGTAGCACAGTGATTATCTTCTGCTAGTACAGCAATCATTAAATGCTTTTGTTTATTTCTAATTGATGTTATGAAACAGTGAAATTTCACAAGTTTAATTGTCACTATTTCACAAATCTGAACTTACTGATACCGAATGTCCAGACGAGTAATTTACAATGCTCTTTACAATACATACATTAAGGGTTTCTCGACAATACACACGGCATCATGATAATAATAAAAAAAAACAGGACAAGTAAAGTGATTCTAGGGTGCTATTGAATATAACATTGGTAGTCTGCTTACTTCAGGTTCTGTGCCTATTGAGGTAACTTTATGGGAATTTGAACATCACATCTGAATCTCTTTCAGGTATACAACGTCCGACATGATGAATTTGTGGACCCACCAGCTGGCCATGTCTTCTCTGAGAAAGATAAAATCAGGCTTGTGTGCAGTGAAAACTTCTTAATGAGCTGCAGGTCAGTACCTAAATTTCAGGTGCCAAGTTTAATATTGCTTTTGGAAAACTGCATCACTTACTAGCCTCTGTTTTCAGCACAACTGACAAAGTGACAGCAGTGCATGAAGGTAGCCTGCCCAAGACCCTTGAAAGTAATGAGCAGTCACCTAGTCAGCAGCTTGCCTGCTGTGAAAATGATTATAGGCTACCACCTGTGCCCTTAGATATTAAGGATGCGATTGAAAGGACACAACCAGGAAAAGTGTCCAGTCACACTAAATCCCGCATTGTAGGGTGGATTGCAAATCATCTCATGACTATAACAGTGTAAGTATAGGCATGTATTTGCATGTGTTTAATTCAGTACAGGTTTTAAAGTTGCTCTTTTTTACAGCTATCCAGGAAGCCTCTACGAAGCAGCTGCAAAATCTCTCGTGTTGGAATATCCAGTGCTAAGGGACACTATTGGCACAGGCTGGGTAAGCACTAAAGCAATGGCATTCCTATAACTTTATTGGGATGTCATACATGTTGGTGAGCTAGACTGCAGGTGCCCTTCAAGTTATTTTGTTCTTGGAGAGCATTCAAGAAGTTTCAACCCCATATTTATTACATTTGAATAATTGCCATGCATGTTCTTAGAGTCGTTTCATCGAACTCTGATAATGGCAGACATTAACTTGAGGGTTTGATAATAATCATCAACTAGGTGCCCATGGCCAATATATTCATATCATGCATTAATAAAGTTAAAAACTGGCCCTGGTTATAAGCTTTAACACCGGTTTAAGAGGATAAATACAGATGTAATGCATCGCTTCTGGGGATTGAATATTACCACTAATGGTATATGTAGTTTCTAATCACAGCTTGAATAGAGGCTCACACAAGCTCAGTTCTGCGACTGAAATGCCACGATCTTCGCCATGCCGCATGGCTCCAGCACATACATAAAATGCAGGAACCGGAGTTTGGAATGAGCAGATAAAGCTAAAATACAACAGATATGCTGATATTACTAGGAACAGCTAAATTTGCCAGGTATTGTCACCTGAATCTGCTTCTGCCCCATAGCAGGTTAAAAGCAGTGTATCAAGGTTCCCAAAGAATCATTTGCTTCAAAAGTGACCATGTTCAAAGAGGACAGTGTCCACTGTGCGGAAATTTGAAATAATAAAAAAAATTGTTGTTTCCAGGACTCATGGAAAGTCTCCTTGAAATACAAATTCGCATATATGAGGAAGTCTCTGTGCACAGTTCCAGCTGTTCAAGCAGCGAGAGCAGCTTACGGAAAACGCAAAGACTTAGAAGAAAGCACCAATACTAAGCGGCACTGCCATGTGGTAAGTGAAACGTCAAATGGACTGGTACATAGAACTCAACTATGAAGTCACTCTTATTTTATGTGTGAGCTACTGAAGTAAAACATTATTCATGTTTTTAACGATATAACCTCTTCATATCAACACATTAAGAAGCCAGGCAAGTTTTCAGGGCCATATTGACAGTTAAAGTATAGTAAATGCAAAATAAGACAAAATAAATTTGGTAAACAAAAAAATCATCTTATCTCCTATGGAGAACAAAACAACAACTTTCACAGTTTTCATGCAAGGCTCTATTATTTGAGTCAAGATGGTAACGCTCTATCAAACTTCTATGTGTCCCTGTATGTTTAAAACTCGGCGTTTCAGCAAGTGCCGCGGGCATGTTGCTCGATTCCTCATTCTTTTCTTCATTTTGTAGCTAGGTTCCCGACTTGGCTGATTCCATGCTCCTTGGTTAGCAAGTAGTAGATTTATTGCTCGGTATCAGCTTGTTATTGACATCATGCATCATTCCAGCTTTAAATATTGTGTTCTACATTTTGCACCATACTTATCACTGAAAGTGACTGACAATCCTTTGATTCAACTATTAAACTCGCATGAGTACTGAAATAAGTGGACAGGTGAAATCAAACTACTGCAGCTCAGTGAGCATGTGATGTGAAAGCTCCAACCAGCGATAATTAATGCCCTTTCAGTGGCCACCATAAACAATGCCCATATGCTATGCTTGGCTTCAATATCTGTCTGTCCTCTACATTAGAAAAGCTCCTTATTGCTCTTTATTTGTTGACTACACCATGTAACTATACATAAACCAATGTTTTTCCAGAAGCTTTTTAGAGGTGAACATTTTTTTTTGGGGGGGAGGCAAGATACATATTAGGTTCGAAATTTCAAGTTTTCAAACTTTCTTTTTATATGAAAGAACAAGCACTACTAACTAATATCTGGTCAAAGTTTTACATATATGACATACATATAAAGGCAACAACTCTTGTATTCTAACACCGACACCGCAGTTGGCAATATTTAAAATCAGTGTTACCTCTTCAGACTCCTTCTGATATAGGTAGGAGGCGTGGTTCACTGGTTTTACACACACATTTGCGATATGCTGGTTCACAAGGTGTAAATTTGGAAGTGGTGAAGTGCCGAGGTGGTCGACATTGGAGAGAATCATTGTGAGAACTTTGATATTAACATAATTTATGACACACTCGCAGAGCAAGATGGTATCAGTACACACTGCTTCAGTTCTCTTACGTAAGTCAACCCTGTAATTGAGTTCTCTACACATGTCCAGTTCAAAAAAATGCCAACATTCTTCAACTGAGCTAGCAAAAAGTTGAGTTTTCATGTCTGCCTATTTCATGTCATTTGTCGTGATCTTTCACTGTGCAGTACCATCTTTTTTTTGCTGATTAGATTGTAGATCTCTCCCAACATGTCGCTTCTCAGCATGATGAGGCTACAATTAATAGCCATATTGACTACATGGTGAAAGAAATCAAGCGGCCTATTCCTGACATGCAAAAACTCGGTGATTCTATGGAGCAGACAAGACCATCTAGACAGAAGTGGATGAAGGAAATGAGGCCATCAACAGCAGATGTGGTGCTGAAATACCCTGCTTTGGCAAAGGCTGAAATGGTGAGCAGAAACAGCTGTGGTTTTGATCCTGCTGCAGAAATGTATGTGAGAGAACTTAACAATGAGTTTTTTTATGTTATCGATAGTTGCAAATTTGTTGGTGATTCGGTACAATTTTTTTGTCGTTCTAGCTTCATGAGGAGTTCATTGCTCTCACTGGCGTTAACTTAGAAAAAAAGGTCCTGGAATTTATAAACCGGTATGGAGACCGGTGTTTTGAGCTTGCGAAGTGTCGTCGTTGCGCGAAGGAAGCTGTGAAAGCAATTGAAGAAGAAGTCGAGGCACTGGATGGTGACGAAAAGAAATGTACGTGTAGAAGCTTGCCAGCTTTTCCAGTTTTCCCAAATTTCCAAACTTTTATAAGTCATTTTCATAGGAGTATTACTGTCAATGCCCTTATATGTGAAAGTTTGATGTGCCTAAAAATATTTCGTCAACAGATCGCTTTGCCGTTGGCATTGTCGAGTTGCTGCCCATGCTCCTAAAGGAGCAGCCGCGATTTCTGCAGGGACCGGTGAGCTTATTTGCTTTACCTTTTTTTATATCAGCTAGTATACTTTTCATCAGTGATGCTGATTTTATGTATTACTCATTTTACAGGACACCTACCCTGCCCTTTCGCTGAAGGGCAAAAATGCCTCTGAAGCTACAAACATAGTTGCGAGCTTTGAAGGGCTTAGTGTAGAGGTGCTTGATGTAATTGCAGGTATGACGGCGCTTATGGAAATATACTGGATATTCGATGTCAAGTACAGTGGCGCCAACAAAAAAACATTCACTCTACTTGAACATTTCTGTGGCTTGCCGACAAGTGCAAAGCAGATGCCGCTAGTCATACGGCAAATATCATCGCTTGAAAAGGCAACTTAAGTTATGCCTACAGACGTGTGTTATCAATAAATGTTTTCATATAAAAATGCACTGTGTGGCATATTTCATTGCTCCCTGGCTTTTGGAACAATGCATTGTTTTGTTCCTGACAATGTCAGCCGCATAAACCTGTGGTTTTATACGGCCGTTGACACTCAGCAGTGAATTTGGAGGTGTGTTCGTAGTGTCTTTCATGATAATATATTTCGCAGTGTGGAACAGAACCAGGTGTTTTCCAAGAAAAAGTGCTAAATACCATGATGCAATACATTGGCAATTATTCTGATTTTATATGTATAGTGCATATCTATATTATTGGTATATATACCCGCATTTTCGTCGCATTCATTACAGCTACAATGTTCTCGGTAAAATATGGCCATCAGAATAATCAATTCAACTAACCTGGTGTGCACACAATTGTGTATTCGAAGAGTCTGTCGTACCTCCATACCAGCCGTAGCTAGTAAGAACGTAGCATCGATTACTAACATATTAGCTTCGTAACTTTGGAAGAAGGTAGTGGAACTTGCTACTTTTGGGTAGCAACGGCTTGTCACATATGTTACAACCATATTATAGTAATGGGAGTAGTAGTAACTATTGCTACATATGCCGTTACTAACAGGAAGTAGTAATGGCAAGGCCAGTAACAGTTACTACCCTTGTTGTTGCTACCTGCTGTTAGTAACAGCAACGGTAGTAAGGATTCCTACCCTTGCTTTTACTAGCTGCTGCTAGGAACGGCAAGAGTAGTAACAGTGACTACGCTTGCCGTTACTAACTCCCGTTACTAACAGGGTTGTAACATATGTGACAAACTGTTACTACCCAAAAGTAGCAAGTAGCACTACTTTTTTTTTAAGAGTGTATGATCAGTCACCTATGCTCGTCGTACAGTGATGTTATGCCATACCAATTTGGCATAGATCCCATCATCGAAACGGCCAGGAAAACTGGAAGTAGCTGGCGGCTAGATAGATAAACAGACCGACATATACAGTCAAAGTCGCGGAAAGTCGCTATGAAATGTTTCGCACCTAAAAATGCCATCACCGTAAATTTCTGTTTTTTTATTACCGACGTCCAGCCGTACAGATTAGGCAGTGCTTGTTCCTGAGACACGTAATACAGGTTGCGTTTGATTACTCCCTCCAGAAATGGGAGGCGTGGCATGCGCGGAGCTCTCTCGTATTGGTTAAGAAGGGGAATTCGGATTTCGAATTGGAAGACGTAACACTCATTACGCGGCATTGAAAGCAATTCGGGGATTCAAGCGACCTTGACATTTCGAGAGTGACTATGATTGCGAAACGTCCTGCAACAATAGACGCCAGCATGCACCCGGCTTGCAGGAGGGCTCTGCGTAGGCACGAAGAAATCGAAGCACTTGACGCTATTCTTTGTCGATCCCTGTCACGGAGAAAGGAAAGAAAGAGAGTAGCTTGTGCGGTGGCCACAAATTGAAATGCCATACGAAGCAAAGCCTCGAACTTGGTGGTGCAATTCACTTCAGCGAAATAGAAAAACAAACTGGCAGATCCCACGTAAAGTGTGTATCGATGATATGCGAAGCACGAATGAGGCAGGTGGATACGGCACATTAACACCAGCATAACGTTACGAGGTTAACGGGCGTGGTACACTGTAAGCACAAGTAGAAATGTCATCCCCACTCATGTATCTAGATAAGATGCAAGTATGTTGTCGATAATCCTGTAACGAAGGCACCGCTAAAGTTTTAAACACCAGCTGTGGTAGGCATGCGTATTATGCCGTAAATGACTTCCATGCCATGAATAACATGTTTGGGCCTGGTGTTTGTGTTCGTCGTTCATTTACGTTGCGTGATACCAAATTAGTTCTGTGAAGCTAGAAAAACAGCCACGAGTGCATCATGAGTGTGGTACGGGGTGATATTCTTATATGACATGCATGCCATGATTATCATGTTTGCTGCAGTCATAGACCTTTGTCGCCCATTCAAGTCACGTACGTAACACCGAATTTGGTATCTATGAAGCTAGCGAAACGGCCACTAGTGCACTAAGAGAATACCATGTAGTGAAGTTTTTCATTAAGCGCATGTCATGATTATCATGTTTGGGCGTGTCATTTACCTTCGCGTTACGTAATACCAAATGTGGTATATGAGAAGCTAGCGAAACGGTCTCGAACGCACAATGAGCGTGGTATGTAGTAATGTTCTTACATGACATGCATGTCACGATTATTATGTTTGCACCAGTCATATATTTTCATCGTCCTTTCGTGTCATGTAATACGAAATTTGGTATATTTGAAGCTAGCAAAACAGCCGCGAGTGCATCATAAGCATGTCATGTAGTCATGTTTTACATGACACGCTTCTCATGATTATTATGTTTGCACCAGTCATACACATTTGTCATCCATTCACGTATCGTGAAGCTAGCGAAACGCCCGCGAGCGTGCTATGAGCGTAGCATGTAGTCAATATTTGCATGACACGCATATGATGATTATCATGTTTAGACGTCTGATTTACTTTTGTTGTCCATTCACGTCACGTTTTATCAAACTTGGCATATGTGAAGCTAGCGAAACGGCTAAGAACGCATCATGAGCGTGGTATGTAGTCATGTCCTTACATGACACGCATGACATGATTTCCACATTAGGGCCTGTAACTTTTGTTCGCCATGCAGTCATGTCCTACCATACCAGTTTTGCAATATGTCATGTGAGCTAAAGCACCGCAAGAGTAGCCAGACCATGACATGTAAATAATGATATTCATGACATACATGTCTTGACTTTATGACTAGTAACTTATGCTCCACACAGTCATGTTATGTGATACCAATTTCGGTATCGATACCGTTATCGCAACGGCGAGGAGAGCTGAAAGTCCTAGGTGGCTAAATAGATAGATAGATAGATAGATAGATAGATAGATATATAGATAGATAGATAGATAGATAGATAGATAGATAGATAGATAGATAGATAGATAGATAGATAGATAGATAGATAGATAGATAGATAGATAGATAGATCTACCATACCAGTTTTGCAATATGTCATGTGAGCTAAACCACCGCAAGAGCAGCCAGACCATGACATGTAAATCATGATATTCATGACATACATGTCTTGATTTTATGACTAGTAACCTATGCTCCACACAGTCATGTTATGTGATACCAATTTCGGTATCGATACCGTTATCAAAACGGCGAGGAGAGCTGAAAGTCCTAGGTGGTTAAATAGATAGATAGATAGATAGATAGATAGATAGATAGATAGATAGATAGATAGATAGATAGATAGATAGATAGATAGATAGATAGATAGATAGATAGATAGATAGATAGATAGATAGATAGATAGATAGATAGATAGAAGTTCGCTAAGAATTGCTTCGAATTTAAAACTGCGCGAAGTTTGCAGTAAGTCGCGCAAAGGTTGACCCAGCAGAGCTGGTCAATACTTTACAAAGCCTGTGGGCTAACGCCGGTTGCTTGCACGTTGGAAGTGGTTGTTACTAGGTTTCTATATGTGACAGGTAGGTTTCGCAATACTGAAACTAGGTTTGCTACATTGTATCTTTTTATACATAGTGAGTAAGTTTTTCTTTAGGGTTGTTCGTCTTTACTTTTTTGTTTCGGTTTACGCTATTTATTTCTGCTTATACATGTTTCTTTGTTTCTCGCTCTTTCTATGTAATTCCTGTTTCATCCCTTTCATTCTGTTTTTTCATCTCTTTCTTTCTCTCTTTCCATTTCTTTCTCGCGATATCTCTCATTCTTTCTGTGCAGCGCTTAACTCTTTCTTATTCCTTCTTTGATTCTTACATCTCTCCTTTTCACGCTAACTTCGCTTTTCCATCACTTTGGTGCACTACGAAAGTAGGCCACAGTCGGCTTACGCGCCTGGAAAGCCGAATAGTTTTGGACACTCGTATCCAAATGGAGGATAAGCGGCTTTGAATTCCGCTTTGTGAAGAATTTTTCGTACAACGTTCCTCTTTTTTTCTACATTTCCCTCTCTCTTTACTCGTCCTCTCACCCGTCAATGGTTTAAAGGCACACAAGGAGAAACAATGACTTGATGTATATTCCCTTCGGGATGTGTGTTCCCTTGATGCACTTTACCTTGAAAACTCTAATGCCACATGTTTCCCTGCAGTGCATATCTGCAATGTATAGATGCGCAAAGACCATGTGTTGGCCCGCCGCGGTGGTCTGGTGGCTAAGGTACTCGACTGCTGACCCGCAGGTCGCGGGTTCGTATCCCGGCTGCGGCGGCTGCATTTCCGATGGAGGCGCAAATGTTGTAGGCCCGTGTGCTCAGATTTGGGTGCACGTTAAAGAACCCCAGGTGGTCGAAAATGTCCGGAGCCCTCCACTACGGCGTCTCTCATAATCATATGGTGGTTTTGGAACGTTAAACCACACATATCAGTCAATCAATCAATTAATCAAGTCATAAATTCATTACTAAAGGAGAAAGTCGAGGTTAAAGTTTGTTTTTCAAATGTCACCCGAAATATCAACGCGTGAGGTAAAATCTTTTAAATGTATCTTTAGTACTTTCGAGACATTGGTTCCATGGGATTTTAGGAAACTTTGTATTGCACGTCTATGGGACCCAGAGATGACAGTCCTCCATTTTTATTGATCAGAAGCTTCGCAGGACCTTGTAGACGACGTCAAAATCAAATGAGGTTGTGGTGTTGAGCGGGGGAATCTCAAGGTGGCGTCTGCACCCACATTTTGTTTTCACGCGTTTTTTTGGTTTCTTCCTGTCGCAGCAAGAAAGGTCTTTTCGTGGTGGCAAAATACACAAAAAAAGTGTTATGCTCTTTATTGAACTTTTAAGGGCAATGCCAGAGAAGTTGGCGCAAAGAAGAGGGCGAAGTCGATTACCTGCAAGAAGTAGTGGTATTCACTCAAACGTGGAAGCCCATACGCAATCACGATGATCGTAGTTTGTTGTCACGACGGGAAATATTACCCCCTGCAACAGATTCGCCGTTGCAGGGCGTAAGAAACAGGCACCGCAAGAACAGTGGCCATCACACAAGTTTACTTCGCAGAAGTTGGACTTTTATACAGTCAGCATGTGCCAACGGACGCTGCCATAGTGATTTTGGCGCATACATTTGCCCCTCAACAACAATTCACCTTCATCTTGAGTCTATATATCAACTCGTGCCTTCTGTTCTATCAGTTCAATTGAAGATTAGCGCACTAAGTATTAGTCGCCTAGTTACCTAACAGGCGTGGGCGGGAAAGTCGGTCATACATTGACCTGATAGGGCTGGGGGAGGCACTGCAACAAACTTTCGCTATAGAAAATGATGCTAACATTGACAACAACAACAACAACAACAACAACAACAACAACAACAACAACAACAACAACAACAACAACAACAACAACAACAACAACAACAACAACAATAATAATTGTTGTTGGGGTTTAACTTCCTAAAACTTTCGCTGCCCCTAGAAAGGCAAGTCTTTGTGTGGTCGTCGAGTGGATGCACGAAGAATTCACGGTTTACCAGACTTAACTTCCGGAGCAAGTTCCTCGATCATCATTCAGTTCTCAGATATAGAGTACTTCTTATACCTGGCGTGATTAATTATGCAAATCTTAGTTCGTGCTCCCGATGTGACGTTTCACGACTACACCGCCGAGTAACTCATGAATTGAGCATTCACTTCACAGTACTACTGGATAGCTTGCTCATGAGGTATCAGTCGCAAGACCATAACGTACTGATTCATCAACATGCCGGCTCTGATGACGTGGAGGCTGTGCAATCGCTTCTCACATAAACTGCTTCAATGCAATAACGACGTGACTATAATACTATTCGCCCCTGTCCATCAACAACGAGAGAACTTGCAAGTGATGTAGTGATAGCATTAATGCGTCATGCCAAAAACCTTACGTGTACCATGCGTCCTGGAACATAATGATTTTAGTGACTCCAGTGCAAACCGTCTTTACACGTTGCGATATAGCGGTGAGAGGAGAGTAAACGAGACATGCTAATCAGATAAAAAGTTGATGCTTAATAAGCTAGACTGCGTCTGAGAGAAGAGAATGTTTAGACTCGTGTGCGACATTGTCGCCTCTGGGAATGGCGGGAAAGCACGTGCAAGCGAGTGTGCAAGAGATGTCTTGAACATACTTTCACTTAGCGAATACGATGATGTCGGACGTGTGTTTGTGCCTCCGTGTTCAGGCGCATTCTGTATGTCATCCCTTATATGTGCCCGTCCTCTTACCGTGGTGTTAGTAATTTAGCCAGTTATAATACAAACGAGCCCGCACTGTATAGTAGTGGGCATGAGACAAAAAATCTAGCAAAGACAAACACATGAGCTGGTCTATCTGCTACTCTTTGCCTGCTTGCATTAGGGCAGTCGTTCTAGATGCTGCTATCATCCCACCCAAGTTATTAGACTACTTAGCCGCATTACCTCTTTTCGTGATCAGTTTGTCGTAGAGCCTCTTTCCAAGAGAGTAGGTAAATATGCCTTTATGCCCAGGTACAAGGCATGCCGATACTCAATGCTAGAGAAGCAAACGAAATTAATATTCAGGAACCCTTACGCTTTCGGCAAAATGGAGGCAAACAAACTTTGCAATCTGCATTAAGAGACTCCTACTTTTTGCTATTTAAGCACGTGAGCGTTTGCGCAATATTTTCTGCATGGCATATACAGCGCACGGCCCAAAACATCAACCGTTCTTTAGGAACTCTTCCCCTGGTGTATATACGCTACGTGGCAAAACAGGAAAGAAGGAAGTCAAAACGGCAAAGAAGGGAGTCATTAACCGCCCCGCGAATGCTTTGAATACGCCGATGCAACGTAGCCGCAGTCCCCGCTGAGGAAGGAACAAAGTCGGTTCCAAAATTTGAAAGTGTGGCAGTTTGGGCTAGTTGGTATGACATGACAATAGTTATAGCGCGATAACAGAACTACGACAAAGAGACAAGAAGGACACGAGCGATATAGCACTGTTGTCCTTCTTGTATCTTTGTCATCGTTTTGTTCTCGCGCTATAGCTATCGTCAGGTTCCGAAACGTCGGATTTAGTCAACTTCACGTACTTTTTGGTTGGAGCCTAAACCGTTTTTCAGGACACGTGTTGTACGGCTGGCAGATGACTATTCTCTTTCGATGTTTTTTGCAGCAAAGCGCGCAAATACGCAGCAACTTTTCTATTTAATTATTCTGCTCAGTCTAGCCCTTATCTCAAGTGCTTCGCATAGATACTCCAGTCATACTTGCATAGATACTCCAGTCAGTACAGACAGCAAAGCCAGCTATTGTGCGTGGGGCCTGCCAACAACATTGATAACAAAGACATCTGGACTGCAGGCTCTAGCCTTCATCCTCTTTCGAACCGTGCTTGCAGAAATGGAAAGAACGCTTTCGGCATTCTCGTAATCTGCTTGTTTAAATATTGAACCTGCAAACAAGTACGTTCTCTCATCCTAAGAGTTATTTGCTCGCATTCCCATTAGTTCTAACTCAACAGCTTGACGGCTCGATTGAATATTCTAGGAGATATCAATATTCAAATAATTACATATGCGGAAAGGTTTGTGTGCGGAGCTGTTTTGCGGTTGCGTCTCTTCTTCCATTAGTAAATGATAAAACTTTGTCTGGAGCATTATACCGGTTGACCCGAGAGACAGGCTGTTCACCGACAAAGGCATAAAAACAAGTAATAAACGAAATCTTCAGAACAGGATAGAACTGAAGACATGTTCCTTGAAAACGTGTCCCATTGTTAGATAATGTTAATATTACAGAACAGAGGGTTCAAGGGGCATGCACTAAACTGAAGCGAATATTGAAGTTAGTGTGATGAAGTTTGCTTAATAGTTATTTTCTTAGGCAAATTTGCAATGACGAGTGTCGCTCTAGAGTGTATGAGAGAAGCTTTTTTCCTTGTCACAGTTCATGACAAGTGCAAAGCTTTTGTTGCGACAAGCTAATACTTGTGTACATTAGTAGTTGATATGCACAAACGCTTATGCATAGTCAGGAGTTATGCATTGGTCGTAACAATTGCAATTTATCCATCATTTGCCTACTCTGGTCATTCAATTTTCACAGGGCCTCGTGTTAAATTCATGTCCTTATGCCGAACAAGTGTGAAAACCTCAATATTGCTTTGGCAGCTGCTGCTCTGCATGAACGCGTTTTTTTTTCTTCCTTTCATGAATGTCTTGCTGGTTGTTCTAGAGGTTGGAAGTACAAAGCTTTCTGTACATTCAGGTTGTTCAGGGAACATTTGTGAGCTATAATATTGAGTGTGGAAAGATTTCAGCAAGCTTATTTGATTAGAATTATTAAAAAATAAATCGGCTAATTAGACCGAGTGCTTACGCACGAAAGGCTGCTTAAGCTGAGTATTGGGGTACGAGAAAATCGCGATTAAGTTTCTCGTAACATTCACGACACATTGGCCCCAAATATGGCGTACAGGAATTTAATAAAATTTTTCTCAGGCTAAGCAAGCTCCTAAGTTCCTGACGTGTAGTACAGTGGTCTAAAAAAAATCTAAGCTCCAACGACATGCCAGTTTCTCTATGGATACAAAACGATATGTGGACGAAGGTGTAAGTTCCAGCATGTCTGAAGGTCGCAAGAATTGTCCCACTGCTAAAACCTGGTAAATCACCGATTTCGTTGACTCATTCCGGCCAGTCTGCCTCACTAGATGTGTATCTATGTCATGAACAAAATGACTGACAGAAGGTTTTAGTGGTGCATTGCAGCTAACAACCCTCTTCCATAACAGGTTACTGGCTTCAGGCAGCGATGCTCAATGGTCTTTGACCTCGTTACAATTGTAGAACATGAAACGAGCTGGAAAACACTGCTGTTGCGGCGTTCATGTTTGTAAGAAAGACGTACGACTCTGTCTGCCAGCTATCTGTGCTGTACGTGTTTACCCCATTAGGTGTTCATGGCCGTATCCTTCAATGCTACGCCAGCTTTCTGGGGGACAGGCAAAGATACATCTCTACCAATTACGGAGACAGTGATCGCTTCAATGCGATGAGAAGTGAAACCGAAGGGAGCGTTTTAAGTTCGCTTCTTTTTATTTGTTGCAATGGCAGGTCTTCCAAAAGTGCTGCCTGAAGCGTTGAACTTATCCATGTGTGAGGAGGAGGAGGAAGCAACAAAAAGGGAGAAGGCAGGGAGGTTAACCAGAAAGACATCCGGTTGGCTACCCTACACTGGGGGATAAAGGAAGGGGACAAGAAAGACGAGAAAGAAGGAAGAGAGGGAAAAAAGGGGGTGGGAGAGAGACTGACAGTAATTTCACTGTAGCGTGTAGAACTCTACCGCATGTCAGAGGCGTTCACACAAGCCTGTCTTTCTCAGGAAACGCAGCAGGGCTTTCACTGCCTTGTGGGCTGTCGAGGCATGTGTGCGTTGCTGTAATAGCACCTGCACAGAAAGAGGCCGATCATCCAGTCGCCGCATTGCGTTGGCAAGTACTTGTCTCTCTGAGGCAAATCGAGGACAATGACACAGCAGGTGTTCGATATTTTCGTCGGTGCCGCAAACATCGCACGCCGCACTGTCAGTAATTCTGATTAACGTGGTATAAGCTTTCGTGAAAGCAACTCCCAGCCAAAGGCGATAGAGAAGCGAAGCTTCACGTCGATGTAGGCCGGGTGGAGGCCGGAGTTGCAGTGAAGGGTCGAGCTCGTGTAGTCGTGTACGTCGTATGCTTGGTGTGTTCCACTCAGTCAGTGTGAGACTGCGGGCCAGTTGACGAATCTGCCTCGCCGCATCCGCTCTTGAAAGCGGTATCGGAACGCTGTTCGCTTCTTTATGTGACGTGCGAGCAGCATGATCTGCAGAATCATTGCCGCCGATACCACTATGCCCAGGTAACCACTGAAAGACGATGTCATGGCCTTTTTGTATTAACAGGTGGTGAAGTTTCACGGTTTGGTAGGTCAACTGGTCGTGCCATCCGCGTCGGAGAACTGATATCAGGCACTGTAACGCTGGTTTTGAGTCAGAAAACACAGCCCATTTACCTGGTATCCATGTGTGCAGACAACATATGCATATAGACGTCACACAAATCACTGGAAGTGATCAAGCATCTCCTTCAGCAAGGACTAAACACAATAAGTGATTGCCTCAAAGAGAAAGGCAGGCAGATTTCTAACGCCGAATCAGTAGTTCCGCCATTCGCGAGAGAAAAAGTGAAAAACTTAAAACTTTTTGGACGGACAGAAAATCAAAATCACATGAAAGCATTGCTTCCATGGCATTGCGTTTGACAGCAAACTTAGAAAGAAAAGGCAAACTTTGCAAGGGCTTTTGTCTATTATCTTTTATTCCCCTCACCCTTTTCACCCAGTACAGGGTAGCCAGCCAAAGAACTGGCTAACCTCCCTGTCTTTCTGCTTATTTCTCTCCTCCTCCTCAGATGTAGTCGTCATATTGCTGATGTTCAAAATCAAGTGAACTATGTTATACATGTTATACGTCGCATAGCAGGTACAAAATGGGTTGGCACATCAGCGTCTACACTCCGCGTTCATTTTGCACTTATCCGACAGAAGAATGCCCACTCCGCGCCAGTTTACATCTTTCAAACGTCTCTTGGCCGACTTCAGCTGTTACAAGCACGAACCTTACGCATATGTCGGCGCTCCACAGGTAACATAGTTCTCCGACACTGCCAAAAGCAAGAAAACCCAACTCTATAGTAATTTGTAATATAGAGACCTGTCGGCACTTTTTTCGCCTAGTCACGCAACGCCCTTCATATCCACTTGTCAAACACGTTGAACCGTGCCAGAGCACAAACGCACTCTTTGTACAAACAGTACGTTTCACGGCTTATTGTAGCTTAGAGCACGAAAAAAAAAACACGAGAGAAAGAATCACGTCCTCCTCTCGTGTTTTTTTTTCGCATTCTAAGCTACGTTAAGAATGAACCAACTGGCCCAACAGGTCACCCTGCTGAAAATATTTCACGGCTTCCCGTGTCGACATCATGCCCACCGAACCTAAACTACCCGCCATGGCTGCTTGAGCAACTAAGTATTGAAACTTACGCACGTTGCTACAAACATAAGTACAAATCATTACCACGCAACACTTGGCATCGCATCATTTGTTTGAAAGGTACCAAGGCTACACTCCGTGTACACTAAGGGCTCCCACCCCAAAGAGTCACCGACATCAGCATTTGTCGCTCCGCAGTTACGTGAACAATATGCATGTTGGTTGGGCTATCTCTCCTCTTCAACAGCGTTGGAATTTGTAGTATCTTGCTAGTCACAAGCTTTAATAAACTGTCCCCAACACCAAGAAAATGGGTGGTAATTACAGACTTTCTGGTGGCACTAGTATGTGTGGAAAATGCCACTTCAAGACACATTGACGTGCATATAGTATACGCTATAATAAACGATCTTTCCAAAGCTACGAAGTCGAGTCATCGAGTGGCATCTCAGTGGGTTGCCAGTCACTGAGAAATCAAGGAAAATAAAAGGCAGATTATTCGGCGAAAAACTCTCACCATTCTACGCATACACGCTTCAATCCTGTACGTCAATGTGATGTAAACAGAATTTTACCAACGAAAAGTGAATTATGCTTGTCTAGCTGGTTCACAGACAAAACAAAGGAATCGATCTTATATGCTGTTGATCCTAATCTTGAATGCCAATTAGATCACCATCTCTCAAGGCGTATCGAAACTCTCATACGTCGCCTTACACCTGGAACTGCTTGCACAAAACAGTTCCTACTTCAGATTCAGTGCGCAACATCGTCCGCCCGTTCATGCGGGCCTGACGACAGGATATCTATAACCAGTTGCTCGACAGTCCGAAACACGAGACACACTGGCGGGGATTCGAACAGGGACTCCATATGCTAGATCCCCCGAGCGAACATACGCGTTGAATGGAATACTATAGGCCCATGGCCACCTGAAATAAATCGCAAAGCAATGAGGGTACTGCAACGTTTTTCGAAGGAACAAGAATTTGTGATCACTACTGAGCGGACTAGATTAAACATGAGCGGGGCGGTACGTGTTTGTTCTGCCCATATGAGCGTTTTCGTACTCACTTATGTAGGACAGTATGTATTTATGTATGTTATTTTGTTTTCAAAATATTTATAACCATCAAGTGGTAATGGGTAGCCATCGCCAAGTAACGGTTACAACAACGCCTTCGTTTATTTTCTATTTCAATGAAAAAAAGGGGAAGTAACATAATCTGTACACAACAAAACACAACTCGACACAAATGAAACGTAGACGGAAACATACAAATGCAAACACACGAGAACAGCATCGCTGCTTCTCAACCTCACATGGTTCCGTTAAATGGAAGATGGTGCATTTTTTCGTTACAATCGCTGGAAACGTTGTGAAGTATTATCTGTGAGGCTGTTGTGGTGGAAGGTTCGTATATATTTTTTTACTTCGTGACACCGCAGTTTTGTTAATTCATGTGTAATGTAGAAGACACGAGGGAATAGCTAGGCTTCTTTCAATGGCTACTTAATGTACCTGGGCAAGACTGATGCGTTTTCGAGAACAAGGGAGATTTTTTCAATGAATTCTTTTTCTGGGCGTTCATTTTGTTTCAACCGACAGTATACCTGCGGCGTAGTTGATGGCCTACGTGGGATTTGCATTGGCTGTTGATGCTGTGATATCCCTCGAACTAGTTAGTAGCGATTAACCGACTCCTGAGAATGCCCAGAAATTCATTCATTTTAACGACAACGTTCTAATAACGCGAAGTAGAGTATAACTGTAAGTGCACCGACACTCGTATATGTGACGCTATAAATGCAGTGTGGCACTATGCGCATGGTATTTGGTGTTTAAGACAGATTTCAGAAAGAAAGAAAGAAAGAAAGAAAGAAAGAAAGAAACACACACACACACACACACACACACACACGCACACGCACACGCACACACACACACACACATACACACACACACACACACACACACACACACACACACACACACACACACAGCGCTGAACTGACAACTGATTCATTATTTTGAATGGCAGGCCTTTCTTCGTGGCACGCATCGGAGCAATGAAAAGGTAACATGACAAAAAAAGCGATGAAAACCTCATGAGAACTGGTTCCCGAAAAAGACCATGAACGAAAATGTGAGAGCGCTGTCGAAAATTCCCAGGCGATCAATTGCGTCCCCGACGTGAAAAAAGAAGAGAAAAGATTAGTTTTCGCCACAACAATGCTGAACACGTCGTCGCCTACGCAAGCCGGTCCCTGGTTTACCGAACTGGGGTGCCTCGCCGTCGTTTTGCGCCGTGCACAAGTTTCGCCCCAACATCTGCGGCCGTCGCTTCTCAGTCATCACCGATCATCACTGCCTTTGCTGATTTGTGGGCCTACATGACCCATCTGGTCGACTGGCACGATGAATGCGATAGCAAAAAACTGGCAGGTCACGCGCAGAATAGCAAGTAGATCGAAACGCGCCCTGCATTTCTCGCGCACAAATAACGCACGAAATGTACTGACAGATACAGCTGCACGCGGCTAAGCGGCTGAGTTATTACTTCGCTGTTTCAAAAATGCGGGTGAAAATACGGGCTGTGTCTGAAACCGAAACATGGGTTCCCTGGTTCCAGTTTTGTGAGAATGTGAACACTGAATGCTGGAGAAACCAAAGAGCATTGACGCCATGGTTAGAAAAGCTATTTTTAGCAGGACGTACTGATCACTCAACTCAGACCTATTAAGCCATGAGTGTGGGAGAGACCGGCTGAGTAATATTTTGGTGAGTTTGAGTCTGAGTCCATCTGGTTGAGGAAAGTATTATGGACTGTGAGTTCAAGTGCATTCGATTGAAAATATTTTTATTTCGCTAAGCTCCAAGCACAAAATATATTTTTTGAGCCCACAAAACACATCCTACCATACATAACACGTCACGCCAGTACACGCCACACCAGTGTGATCTCCCCACTAGAACACACCACCTTGCGTCACTGTTCCCACCAGGACGCACCACACTGGTTCAGTTTTCCCTCCAGAACACGGAACACCAGGCTGGCGTATCCACCAGAACACACCATTGCGTTCTGGTGTTAACACCAGATCACACCAGATCACACCAGAACACGCAAAACACACTCCGGTGGGTTTTTCATCAAGGATGCCGGTAAACGCTAAGGATACCAAATTGTTAAAATTTTTGGAGCTCTCCACTAGGGCGTGACTCATAATCATATCGTGGTTATGGCCCGCAAAACCTAGATATTATTATAACTAGTCTTTCACATTATCTTTTCCCTCGCTAAGTAAAGACGCGTGCACAATCTAAAAAAAAAACGGGCTGAAACTGCGCAATGGCGTTACAAAATTATTGTAATTACTCTCACACTGATATTAAACAAACGTACAATGCGAGAACACCTAGCGATCTTCAAGATGAAATGTTCTTTTTGAACATCTGGAAAGACGCAACAAACAAGAACATCCTGGTCAAGTGCTTGATTACTTTTGAGGGACAAAGGCAATCAAGCGAAATGAAGACTAATTCAATCACCTGCCTAAAAGCATGAATGGTGGTCTCTAATATTATTAGTAAGGTTTGCAACACGCTACACAGTGCCTCACAGCGTGGCCGCGCTCCCCCGCACGGCGTGATATCACGCAGATAGCCCTGGAAACAGTGAAGTTGTGAGAAAGAGGTAGAAATGGCGGCATTAACTTATGCTTTATACCTACTTCTAGACACGTGTGTGTATCATTGGGTAAGTGAGTGGCATAATTGAGGGTGCTCATTAGGAGAACCTGGCATACATTACACTAGAAAGCCCCTCTTAACTGCGTTGTCCTGCATCGCTAATTAGCCCCAGTGAATAATAGTAATTAGACAACAGGGCCCACTTCTTCTTCTTTCTCTTCTTTCACTTCCACGTTTCACAGCAGCAAGGGTTAACCTTGTGCAAATAGCCAACTTTGGGCTAGGAGTATTAGGTTATAGCAATGAAGTACAGCTCACGTGTGCAAGGCATTCTTTCCATTCCTTTGTTGGGCTCCACGGTAGGTGGCTGCCATCATTACCGAAGAAAAAATAAAAGTCTCATGCATAAAGCATTTCCGCTTTGTTCTGATCGTGCCGCATTTAAGCGTGTACGAACCGAAGTGACTTTGTGCCTTATCACCCAGAAATATTTCCCAGATGCCAGCAGTGCATAACCAGAAAGCTGCAAAACTAATTGGAGCCATTTCCCTTTTCTTGTGGCAAAATTCTTTACTAATATCATAATTCTAGGGTACATAGCAACTAAAATGGTAAGCGGTAACCTACTGCCTGAGGTTTGGGAAAAGCTGCAACTTGGCTAACTCGCCACAGTCAAAGCATTTGGAGATACACATGCCACAGTCACCCCACACTCCTAGTGGAAGATTGTCTGTGGCGTTGTCTCAGACAGTGACTTCATCGACCTTTTCGAAGCAGAAATACTGCAGCTCCGGCAAATTCACAACGTTATTGAAGTACGACGAATTACAATAAGGAGAGAAAACAAGAAAATCCCCCCAAAATAGTTGATAGTCACAATTTCATCCAGCACGTTCCCAGAGTTTCTTCAAAGTGGGTATACTGAAACCAGAGTCACACCGGACATCCCTGATCCCGGCGATGCTTCGAGTTCCGGAAATGCGGTCATGGCTTGCAATCCTGCTGGGGTCTGCTTATCTGCGCCAAATATGGAGACAAAGATCACTCTTCAAAAAAACTGTACTGGGAAAATTTGTTGCATCAACAGTGAAGGCGGATACTCCGCGAATCTCATCCGTGCAGCAAATGAAACATAACAAAAAATAGTTACGTTGAAAGCCGAAGAAAACATTTGCTCGCGGGAAACCAGGAAAAGATGCTCGATATATCAGGGCAGATCCTATGCTGAGGCGACGCCACAGAGGGCAGCGCCCTATCGGCCTTCGCGATTCAGCCATCCCATGGCCAGCGAGCTGGCCATGGTGTTTGCTTCTGAGGTGGTGGCAGTAAAGACTATGCCACACACCCAGGAAATGAAGAAATGAGCCCGGCAGCTCCAGGGACCTCCGGCTTCAAGACTTCGTCTCGCGAGGCGAGATCCTAAACAAGAAATTCTACCTCGCTCCTGCGGATAGCAAGGGCCTCGCGCGAGGCAACGGACTTAACTCGGGCACACCAAACGCCTGCACAACGACTCAGTTCTCTCGAACAAATGAAAAAAATGAGACCATAAAACGTCAATCACACTCCCAAATCGCACACAGAACACACATATATCTACTTAAATGGCAGCCATAATAATGTACTGGAACATCAGATGACAAATGAATAATGTCAACGACATGATGGAGCTGCTATCTGAATACAAGCCAAAGGTGTTTTGCGTGCAGGGCACTCATTTAAATTTCACGCACAAAAGCTTTCTAAAGCAATATGCTATATTTCGAAAAGACCGAGACAAGGCTGATGCGTCCTCTGGTGGGATGGCGATAATAGTAGACAGGTCAGTCGCTTGACAACATCTGGGCCTGCAGACGCCACTCGAAGCCGTGTCAATAGGAGCAATTCTTTTTAACAAGCTGATCACCGTTTGCCCTATATACTTGCCTCCTCATCACAAAATAGACAAAACAATGTTGTATAAGCTTGTAAAGCAGCTCCCAGAACCTTATATCATTGTTGGTGACTTTAATGCCCACAACAGTATGGGGAGAGTCGAGGTGCGATGCAAAAAGTAGATTTTTAAGAACTTTCCTTTATACTCAGCTGTATGCATTTTCAATAAGAAGCAATCTACTTGCTACAATTACTCTGACAACATTTAGTCTTCCATGGGATTGACTGGTCTATTGGCTCTGGAATGCTCTTACCGCACTTAGACTGCAAAGATCTTATTCTTATGGAAGCGACCATTTTTCCATAACATTGAATCTTGTAAAACGAGAACAGAGTCTCTGCCCCGCGATGAAAACTGGCTTAAGCCCACTGGGAGCTGTTTAACTGATATACTTTTTATCCCTAGATGTTATCGCTGAACTTACTATAAATGATGTCGTAGCGTATGTCACTGATTTTATCATATCTGTCACAGAAAAATGCATCTCGCAAAGAAAAGGTACGTCACTTAGGAGTCCCATGATAGAATCACAAATTCAAGCTAGCATGGAATAAGCAATAAGGTCGGGGGAATCTTGCGTCGTTACCCAGCCGCAACCTTATTGATTTTAAAAGTGTTAAAGAACAGGAAAGCTGTACATGACGACAGGCTCTAAGTGAATCTTGAGAGAGGTCCCCCTCCAATATAAATTCGTTCACTCAAGAGAATGAGGCGTGGAATGCACTGCGAAGGCTTACAGGGCAGCAAGCTCACACACCTCCCCTTGTGAATACTTATGGAAACTCGCTGAAAGCACAAGCAGATGCCATTACAGAACACTTCGAGTACATTTCGAGCCCTGTACACTACGCTGAATGATTTCGATAGTAAGAAAAAACAACATCAGAACTTGAGAAACTCACTCAGAGAACAAAAAAAAAAAAACAAAAAACAAATGAGCAGTACAACTTTTTATTCACCATCTCCGAGCTGCAAGCTTCTTCGAACAAACGTGAAACCTCTTCCTCAGGTCCGGATAGAATATTGTGTGATATGATAAAGCGCTTGCACTCAGACACTGAAGTGACGCTACTTGCACTTTTCAACACCATACAGGTGGCCGAATATCTTCAGCATAAAATGGAAAGAAGCCATCATCATTCAAATCCTGAAACAGGGCAAAGACCCATCATCCGTCAAGCTACCGCCCCATAGCACTCGCAAGCTTTATTTTTAAAATATTTGAGAAAATGGTAAATCTCCGTCCCGTGCACTTGCTAGTGGCAAAATATATGCTTGACCCCTTCCAGTGGGGCTTTAGAAAAGGGCGATAAACAATTGATCACTTGGTCCAAATCGAGGGTCTCATACGTGATGAATTTTCACATGGGCAACATTTCTTATGAGTGTTTTTTATGTAGAAAGAGCTCACCATACTACTTGGCGCTTTGGAATCCTCAGGGACCAGTCGGCGATGGGAATCCATAGTAACATGTTAAGTGTTATCGAAAGCTATTTGTCTAACCGCACTTTCTGTGTACAAATTGGCGACATGCTGTCGCGCTTATTTACGCAAGAAACGAGTGTGTCACAAGGCGGAGTCCTAAGCTGACCCTTTTATCATAAAACTGAACTCTCTGGGTACATCGCTCCCACCGTTCATATTCTATCCAGTATATCTGAAAGATGCCCAGATTTGGTTCCGAATCATGCAGTCTATCAAATTGTGTGCGTTAAGTCCAGCTTTCCTTTAACAAAGTGTTCAAATAGGCAAACGAAAACGACTCAAAACTGAATCCTCAGAAAAGTTCATGCGAGATTTTTGCGCGAAAAATGGGCTTGCTACACCCTGTTATAAATCTGAATGGGGAACAATTCAAAACGAATACAGAGAAGACATTTTCGGGCATGATAGTGGGCTCTAAGTTATCGTTTACCTCGCACATGAAAGACCTTAAAGTAAAGTGCCTAAAGTCGATGAACTTTCTTAAAGTTCTCTCGCACCTTTCAACGGGCAGTGACAGAACTTGCCTACTATAAATCTCTACACCAGTCGCACAATATCACGTTTGGACTATAGTGTGACATTTACCAATCTGAAGCTCCAAGTATGCTCAAAATACTAGACCCCATTCATCACTTTGGCCTCCGACTCGCTACTGGAGCCTTCCGAAGCAGCCCTATAGAAAGTCTCCATGGGGAATCTAATAAGTGGGCACTCCACTTACAGAGAGCATATGCTTGCTTCACACGCTTCTTGAAGGTTGACCCTAATCCCGAACATCGTTCCGATATCCCCATCAGCTATACCAGAAATTGCAGACTTATTTTGTAACCGACGGAGAGAGAGGAAGCCCTTCTCAATGCGGGTGGGGAAACTATGTGAATGATTCGGCATCCCACTTTTGGCATATAAACTCATGGCTCCAGCAGAGCTTTCCCCACCTTGGCAGAGGCAGACTGTTGAAATCGACGCATCGTTTATGGACGTCACCAAGGACGCCTCCAACCTGCATTTTAAAAAACTGCACTTTCAGAAAATCCAGACAAAATACTCTATTCCGGTATTCTTTACTGACGCTTTCAAGTCACATCCCGGTGTCTAATACGCAGCGGTTTATCCAGCGTAAACCGAAAGTGACGTTCCTTGTCTACAAACAAGCATCCTTACGGCCGAGGCCTACGAAGTTCCGGCCACTGTTCAACACATAAAAAAAAGCTACATAAGGCCATGATATTCACAGACTTCTTGGGCGTTGTGAGGCTCTTAACGTCTTTGTGCAAACAGCTTGGTACTTAAGCGTCTGTACTCGTGTCCATGTGTAGCATACACATATAACCACAATATCATTATATGCTGGGTGCCAGGTCATATTGACATTGAGGTCAACATTCTAGCTGACAAAACCGCTCCATCTGCAGTAACGAGCTCCCACAGCCATGCTTTGGCTGTCTCTTCCACGGATTTAAGACCAAACATTCGTAAAAATATCAAAAGGGAATGAGAACACCTGTGGGATGCCAAAATACATAACAAGTTACGTATAGTAAAACCGATGTGAGGGCCTCTACCATATTTGACGAAATTGCGGCGAACGTACGTGTTGTCCTGCGGACCAAGGATAGGGCACACGTTCGGTACGCACAATTTTTCGTTGACTGGTAGTGCACCGCCTGCATTCAACAGACGTGGGTACGTGCTAAGCATCATCCATGTGCCTGTGTGATTAAGAAAAAAAAACAAAACATTTTCTAGTAGTCTACACCAAGCATACACCACTACACCCAGCAATGTTTCTCGGCACAGAACCACTTTTCATCATCGCACGTCTACTTAGCTTCCTTAAAGGAAATCATACAGTGTAGATCATCGGCTTAAGAACATCATTACATGGTCTCCTTCGTGATACCGATGTTTGGACGTCATTTACTTCCAGCACATACCTCCGTACCCTTGCGTGCAAGAGCTCAGTGAAGCCGTTGTGCCCATAGCCAACCGGCAACTTCAATTTTAGCCCATTCCTCGTACGGCATTGCACACACCAACCATCAACACACTTTCATAAAAGTGCCAAAGAATCTTCACGTGCAACCTTTCCTTGGTGCTCGTTGTCAAGATTTTGGCCCTTGCACCAGTGAAAATCTAAACATAATTGTCATCATCAGATTGTGGTTTGCCAATATCTTCGTCATGGTATCCACCATTACGAAAGTGCAGACCTTTGCCTGCTCGTTCAAGCTGATTTCTGGCCTACTCTGGCCTCACAGTCGTGAGGTCATGTACAATCGCACTTGCTATCCCATGGAATGAGTGTGAGTACGCAAGAGAGACAGACAGATGGAAGGTCAGCCCCTGTCATTATTATCCAATTGAGGAATATGCTGTGATTTTGTTCTGATGATTTTCTAAGGCCTCATAAAAAAGCCGGGAACCCACTAATGACGGGGGATAAGAGGAAGGAGAAATACACGTCGCGTTCACATATGGTCCGCTGAAACGTGCGTGGCTACTGTACTCAAAGCTGCCAAGTCTGGATGAACATGGCAGAAAACGCCGGCTGCACTTGCAACACGGTGGGCTTTCCCCCTTCTACTTCGGTAGAAGGGAAAAACCCTGGAACTTTAGGCTCTCCCACCACTGTGCTTTAGCCTGCGTAGCATTCAAGAACTCTTATTGCCGAGAGAACGTGAACGAAGAGATATACATAAATAAAGATATACAAAAAGACATGCACAGAAAATGAAAGAAGAAAGGGATAGAAAGACATAAAGACAAAGAAAAAGAGATAGATTAACAGATAGAACGAACAAGCCGAAAGTAGAAAGAGAGAAAGAAAAAGGAAAGACTGCTGAAACGTTACGTAACATCCAGCAACACTATCACTTAATATGTTCCCGCCTAAATCTCGTAACACTAATCCCATCAAATGTTCCTTGTCAAGAGATGTCAAATGACGTAGCAGTAATCGCGTTGTAGGTCCCGTACACTCGCGCATATCCATCGCATTTTTTCCCGGCGGCACAAAAACTCGCCGTACGAGTTAAATATCCGTATGACGGTATTGTTGGAGGCAGGCCACGTGAACAGCTTGCGTAACGCACGAACGTGGCTTATTGGCTTTCACTCGGGCCAAAAAGTAATTCACGTCACTGAGGCGAGCGACTATCAAAGAGCGGGCTGGAATGCCTTCTGATATATATAACCCTTTTCTACTAACAGGATTGTACAGCCCAACGTAGTCGCCAAGGGAAAAAGCATACCAAGATATTCTTGACATTGTAGGGACTCTTGCTCTGTTCTTGCGAGGACATTGTTCGAAGGAGCGCTAGTTGACCTGCTTCTTCAGCATAACACAAAGTCTGAGCGACGGAGAGATCTTACTGATGCGAAGAAGTTAATAGAGTGTCCGGCAAACTCCGAGTTTTTTGTGCGTAAAGCAGAAAAACAGGCGAATGTCCAGTAACTTTATACTTGGCGGTGTTAAAGGCGTAAGCATAGGTCGGAATAAATTGTGGAGCTCACGCCGACCCACTCGTGAAGTATATTTTGCGCTTAGGACTTACTCGGGCTCACCGAAGTTTTCGTGAGATGGACTGGATCGTACTCACGCTCACAAAATTTTTATTCAGCTGGACTGACTTGGACTCAAACTCAGCAAAAAATTGTTCAACTGGACTGATTCAGACTTAGACCGAGCCGTAAGTCTGAATCTGAGTGAGTCCGAGTCAGTCGACTAATGAGTCTGTAAGTCCACAATTAGCTTTTTATTTTAGATCATGGTGTCAATGCTCTTTAGAAACAATATGTCACGTAATCGGTGATCTTCTTGGCGTCTTTTGATACCCTACCCTCGAATACGAGTTATGAGCGGTTGCAATCAAGTACATTTTTGTTCAATGGGGTGACAGCAGAAGATATATTTATCAAGAACCTCCCGGGAGAATTGGTGAAGTGGAAGACGGGGCTCCCTACTACGTAAATAACCCCTCCAATTATAAAGTTATTGAAATGGGTGATGAACGGTATGGTTTTGGAACACTTGCGAGTAGACGAGAGTAAAAACATGAATCCAGAAAAGGCTCATAGTAATGCTGAAGATGAGTAGATAGAGCCGCAAGTCAGTAAACATGAATGAAATTAACTCAGGTTCACTGACTCAGATATACTGTACCTTGCGCTTTCGATTGCGCTAGACTCATCAAAATGATCCTCAGTCGGACTCACCCAGGCTCGCACTCCTTAAAATTTTCTTCTAACAGTCTCACTCGTACTTAAACCTGCCAAAAAATCACTATTCAGAGTCACTCTGACTCACGGCTTGACCAGAGCCTGAGTGCGTCAGTAACAAACAGTAAGACAGCGTCCCAGTTCCTGTGGTCCGTATGAACGTAGATCGATAGCACATTCGCAAGAGCTCGATTCATTCTCTCAGTCAGACGGTTGGATTGCGGATGCTAAGGAGCGGAGTGGCGAAAAGAAGGGCCACACTATCATCAGCGCGAGGCCCATACAGTTGACACAGCTGCTGTGTGCGAACGCCCGAGCCACTGTGTCACCGGTAACGTTTCTTTCTTCAGAAATCTTCACGGTGTCTGTGCCCACACCGCTCTAATTCCATTAATCCCGCATGAAAAATGGCGTAAGCTGTAACGCTGTTTACGCATGGCCAAACACCGGCGCTTCTTATCTCACGCAATTTGAGCACCTGCGCACACACTTACTAATGTAGGAGAGCGCCGTACTCTGTCCAGAGGAGATTTATACTTGCAATTGGCCCAAGTGCTTGCGTACAGCTTCTTGGCCAATGCAGTACAGAATATTTGGGTGCCACGTATATTTAAAAGGGACAGTTAGAACATGAATCCAAAGAGTTTTTATAGGTCGCGGTACCTGGGGTGGTATTAGCAAGACTTCTCAAGTGAACGTGATTAGCTCTATCCTGCTGAAGTTGGCATATCACTCTAATGACGTAAGGCAAGGAGACACTTTGCTATATGGCGTATCGCAAGGATCTATTTTACGTGCAATGTTCTTAATTATCTATATCGATGATATTATATCCATCCCAAGAACTACTGCAATCATTCTGCATGCAGATGACACTAGCGTGTTTTTCTGTCGCATGCAACTCAATAAAATAGGAGTTCAAGCTAATGCATGGTTAAAATAATTATTATAATGGTTACATATAAATAAATTTAACCTGAATGTTCGTAAAACGAAAGGTATTGTATTTAAACCACGCAACAAACCAGGTAATTTCAAACTTCAGCTCGCATTTGAAAAGAGTGTAATTGAACGTGTTTTTCCTACAAGCTTTCAGGTGTCTTTTTTGAAGAACACTTGGATTGGTCCCATCACATTAATAAAATTCATGCCAACATATTAAGGTCAATCGCTGTACTCCATAAGCTTAGAGACCTTGTTCCAAAATATTTGAAGTGGCAAGTATATTACATTCTAATTCATTCACACCTTCTCTACTGTATAACAATTCGGGGGTTTACATCTAAAACCAATTTTGTCGGGCTAATAAGATTGCAGAAGAACAGAAAAAAGCAATACGATAAGCAGAAAACGTTTCATATAGTGACCTCACAGGTTGATAATTATTAAAACACTCTGTTTTAAGAATCAAATATATGAGTTGCTCTTTTCTGTTTTTAGTGAAATTAATCTTAATCCTTCTAGATATAATGAACTGCGATCTAGTAGCAATGTGTCTTGTGAGCTAAGATACGACCAATATAGAATTACACTTGACCGAACAACCTATGTAACGCAAGCGCTTACATATTTAATATCAGTCTTTTCAGCAAACATTCACAAGTTATAGAAATCACGCGGAAATCTTTGTCTCTGAAATCTCTCAAAACTATATATACAAGCTTACCTTCTATCCTGTCCTCAAGATTGATAAGTTGTGCATATAGCAGTCATATGTTTCTCTGGTTTTGTTATTTGTAGTGTTACGACTCTTTATTTATTACTGTACAAGTATGCACTTCGTCCACTCTGTTCAGAAACGATGTTACGCATGTATTGTGTTACGCATGGTGTGTTATATTGTACTTATTTGACCATGCAGTGGTGCTTTTGGGTGCTGGGGTCCCGTCAGGCAGAGGATATCTGTCTTTTCCCTTTGTTTCCGAGACATACATTTGTCTCAAACAAAGAGCTGATTGATTGATTGATGGCTGATGTCAAATGGCTGATGTCGAAATCAGTGTCGTGCACGTCTGAAATCAATCGGCCCTTTGATTGAGAAGTTTTACAAACAGGCGCTCAGACTTTGAGTCCCATCACCGACGACAGACTTGCCGAATCCGACATCTATAACAGTGACGCTGAGCTCGGGAAAACACATTCTTCGAGTCAAGGACTGAGTCATGACCCCGCGGGCTCACGAAAACGTTTCTTTGTTGTATGATGCTCAAAAAGCCTATATATAGTAAAGATTCGGAAATTTAAAGTTTTTGTCATAGCACCAGAAGAAAACTGCACATATCCCGCTGCAGCGCAACATGCACCAGAAGCCAGGGTTGGGCGGAGATACTCAGAAAGATATTCTAGAACACAGATACCGAAATACAAGGGCTGGAAGGCTAATATACTGATACTGAGATACATTTGCTAACGTTGTATTGGTAATTTTGGCAATACATTCGTGAAAATAACGAAAAAATATCCCTCAATATAGTTACAAGGATACAGGTGTGAGAGTACGAATATTGCCCCGCCGCGGTGGTCCAGTAGCTAAGGTACTCGGCTGCTGACCCGCAGGTCGCGGGATCGAATCCCGGCTGCGGCAGCTGCGCTTCCGATGGAGGCGGAAATGTTGTAGGCCCGTGTGCTCAGATTTGGGTTCACATTAAAGAACCCCAGGGGGTCGAAATTTCCGGAGCCCTCCACTACGGTGTCTCTCATAATCATATGGTGGTTTGGGACGTTAAACCTCCATATCAATCAATCAATCAATCAATCAATCAATCAATCAATAAACCAATCAACCAGAGTACAGATATTGGAATACCTTGTTTATTTCGAAGTTGCTTACGCTGCTCAAATAGATTTGTTAGGCGCATGGTAATATTATGAATTACTTTTCAACGAAACAAAACTTTGCAAGTCAGCAATATTTCTCAAAATCACTTGCGCACAGCAGTTCATTAAGAAAACGCACACATTTGTTGTGGACTCGAGGCCCATCAGACACGGGATAAATGGCCCGTGAGTCACAGCTGTTTCTCAAATAGGCGGTGATTTAGAGAGCATTGATTCGGCGTGAAGACAAGACTCGTGAACTCAAGAAATGATGTTCCTCCCGAAAAAAAAATTTGAGGTGCGGCATATAGAGTTTCCTAAGATGAACTAGAGGAGACTCTGGCACTGTGATCGTTCAGCGTTAATGAGAATGATGGGTAGTACACGCATTTGCCTAGTCTTCGTGCTTGCGGGTGGCGAATCGTACTTGCGGCTTCATTTATGGCCGGTTACAGTTTTGTGTTGAAAAAAAGAACGAATCCTTTTAAACTTTGTGGCCCGATTCAAAATGGTAAGTCTAGAAGAATAAGGTTGTGAAGCGCGAACGCTGAACATTTGTTTGTTTTTTTTTTTCGTGAAAAACAGCTCTAAGTCACACGAACACATACGGAGCCAAAAGCAGGCCAGAAGTGCGAGAACTAGACAAATGTGTGTACTACCCACCATTCCCATGCTCGCTGAAGCGCCGTGCGATGCAGCTCCGATAGACACTAGCGCCAGAGTTTCCTCTAGTGTATATAAGTAAACTCTATGAGGTGTGGTACCGGCCTTGGGAGACACTTAACTTCGTGTGTAAACGATGACAATACTCTCCACAATTCAGCGATTTGGACGCCAGCGGCGTCAGGGGCTTTTACCGCATTGGCCATTCTATGTGTGTGGAGAACACTCCACCGCCCTCGCCATGTCGCTGACCGGTAGAGCGCCCTTGGTTGAAATGGGACAATAATATACTCCTTTGAACCATGTTAGCTCATCTGCGGAAGAAAAGTAACGATTACATGCATAGTTCACTGTATTGCGATATAATCAGTACAACGCGAAAGTATTTTAGTAGTCAGATACAAATATACTTTACGAGTGTATGTCGATATACAGCAGTACAGACACTCAAAAGTAACTCCAAATTACTATGATGGTATTCTTTTGTGGTGATGCGGCTCAGCCCGAGGCACAATTCTAGGCGCAGATAGGTGAGAACAATATAGCAGTAAAGTCTTTGAGTGCACTTTCGCCATAAGCAAAGAGTACCGAGACAAACCGACTGTTGTATCTGCGAGGGAGACCAGTTTTTTTTTCTTTCATTGCAAATTTGATGACGGCTATCCACGATATCTACTTGTAGACGGCATAGGTCTGCAAACATGCAAACTCTGTCTACTTGTAAACAGCATAGGTGTGCAATAATACGAATTCTCGATACAACAATTTCACACGGCGTGGCCACTCACTCACCCCGTGAGAAATCGGTGGCATGGGACCACCACACCTAAAATTAAGGTCATCCGCTTCCCCTTTATCCCTTCCCCAGTGCAGGGTAGCAAACCGGATGTGCGTCTGGTTAACCTCCCTGCCTTTCCTTGCATCTTTATCTCTCTCCCTATCTTTTTTTTGCTCTTTTGACTGAACAAACTACAGTCAGAGTAATCGATAAAAACTTGCAGTGAGCCTTTCGGCGGTTGATTGATTGGTATTTCAGGTTTAACGTCCCAAAACCACCATAAGAGTATGAGAGACGCAGAAGTGGAGTGGAGGGCTCCGGAAATTTCGACCAACCGGGGTTCTTTAATGTGCACCCAAATCTGAGCACACGGACCTACAGCATTTCCGCCTTCATTGAAAAAGTAGCCGCCGCAGCCGGGATTCAATGCCGCGACCTGCGGGTCAGCAGCCGAGTACCTTGGCCACAAGACCATCGTGGCCTTTCGACGGTTGCATGATGAACTAATTTAGTGGTCAGATCAAATTAAACCCTCTTATCGGAAGCTGAACACACTTGCTGGTATGGGCACGCTCCAAATGTGTTGCCTCGCAAAATCAAACCCCGCAAATTTTGTCCTAGAAGTATACTTCCAGTCAACAGGAAAAGAGCAGGTAAAGCATATCCCATTTATTACGTACAGAAGATCATGCTGTGCCTCTAATACATTATATTATGTGTACCCACTTTGCGACCTGACCACAAGCTATTCGATAAGTAGGAAGCTCAAATCCGTTCGCTATGCACAAATATTTTTTTCCACCGACTTACAAACACTCGTTTCTTATCCGCCATTCCATGCATGCATCCCACCGTGCTTTCATAGTGGAGCACCCAAAACTCTCTTTCATGTGATGGAAAGATGAGATTACAGTGTTCATTTACGTAATTTGTTTTGCCCTTCTAACGAGCTTCCGGAGAGAGCGCATAGCGGCTTCAGCCGCGCCTCGAACCGCGAAACTCTCTCTGGCACTATATATGGCGTGGATTGAAAGGGAAAGTGCTGGCGCGGGAAGAAGGGTCGAGCGGGAGAAATGATCGAACGCGCGCAACAGTTTTGCTCCCTTGGTTATCGTAAAAGCCACCAGAGGGCGCGACAGTATGCACTCACTCCTTTGAGAAAGAGGGAGCGCCAGGCTGGACGTTTTCTCCCGCAAAAAGAGAGAAAAGGATGTCACGGGCTTTCTGTGCAGTCGTTCCCGTTCTAATGGTCTATCGAGAAAGGAGCTCCTTGTCTCGTTCTCTCAACATTGTATTTCTCGGCGGGGCCTATCGACATTCGTCACCGAGGAGGCCGGAGAGAAGGAATCAAGGGAGAGACTGAAAGAGGCCTTTTTTTTTTGGCACACCTTCGTCAGGGAAGTACCGCCCCTTATGACGAAGCGCGCCGTGAAGAGTGGTCAGTCGCTCTCCTCACTCCTCTGAAGAGTGCGCGATCATCCGGCCACTCCAAGGAAACTTAGTTTTGAAAGTCCGTATCGCCAACCGACGGTCAAGAACTGCAAATCAGCCATGTGCCCTTGAACGTTGGCACTGCTGACGAGAGATAATTCACGTGCATCTGAAGATTTTAGAATGTGTCGCAAATGATCACCGCATGTATGGAACCTCCGTGTGACTTCTCAACGTAGCAGGCATTGGAGTACGGGCGAATGTTCCGGAAGCTTGTGTTTGTTGCCGTGATGATTCTGCCGTGATATTTATTAGTCAATCAGTGCTGTGGGAAATCACTTTAAGCACTAAAGTTTCAGAAGAATCTGAAGAGAATCGGAGTTACATCTACATTCAGTGAGTATTGAACTTGCCATTTTTTTTAAATATTGGCCATCATGGGAGTTGATAATAGGGCCAATGTTTTGTCACCATTTGTTGAATAGAACGTAGACATGTTTGCTAAAAATTGCCGCAGGCCCATGAATATTATCGCACAATCATTTCTGAAATACTGTTGTAAAATTGAGCTCTTCCCCGCTTTGAATATCCTTTTACTTGACTTTTTTTTTCGACCGATCACCAGTGATGGACGCTTTGGTTCGTCGATTCTGGCATGTTGAATTTGTTTTTCATGCTCCCAGAACTTTTTGGTCGTTGGTACAGCCACTCAATCTTGAGAATTAATTTGTATTTGTACGTTTTGGGAACGTGGTGATTTTAGAAAGACGTTTGCGCTAACCAATGTGCGTGTGTTCTTTGAAATATGCCCCAGGCTGGAGAACGTGACAAAAACGTGTGCCACTCGTGGTTTCGCTGATTGGTTGAATTGATTGATTGACTGATATGTGGGGTTTAACGTCCCGAAACCACGATATGATTATGAGAAATGCCATAGTGGAGGGCTCCGCAAATTTCGACCACCTGGGGTTCTTTAACGTGCACCCAAATGTGGGCATACGGGCCTACACCATTTCCACCTCCACCGAAAATGGTGTGGATAACAACTTTTGTGAAGTCGCAGGCAGGAGTGGGTACATATAAATACATCGAATATTAATTTCCCAATGAAACCAAACAAAAGGAAAGACTTATAACAAAAACAATTCGTAGAGAGAGAAAATCTACGAGAGTTATAACCTAGAAGCGATGAAAACATGAGTTAATGTAACACTTTTCCCCCTTTTGCTCAAATGAGCGAGTTTTGCCTAAATATTTTGTGCAAGATCATTTGTGAAAAATTTTGTGCAATAAGCATTTTTTTGGCGAGCCATCAGGATTTAGTTCGTTGCGTTTATCTCGTTACCATAAAGAACTGAAGGGCGCTACGTAAGTGTTTTTAGTACCGCACAAAAACGTGTGGTCACAACATGCCCCGGATTGTCGCAATCGGGATGCACCTGAAACAACGCAAACATTTTACAAGGTAACGATAACAATGAGAGGTAGGGTTACTTCATTGCTTTCGGATGGGCTGCTGAACCGCAGGTCGCGGGATCCAAGCCTGGCTGCGGCACCTGCATTTCCGACGAAGGCGAAAACGCTGTAGCCCCGAAAGCTGTGATTTGGGCGCACATAGCAATGAGAAAGGGAAACAACTGGGGAGAAGGTTCCACCATGATCAAATGCCGTCCAGAAACGATATTTCACAATCTAACAGCGATATGGATGGTGAACTAACACAACTATCAATATTCTTTTTAATAAAAAAAAGGCTTCCGCAATCTCTCTAGTTTTCATGTCATGATGGCTGTATAAGACAGATGTGCGCGAAAATTCAGGTACGCAGCCACACTTTTTGCAATGGGCGGACAAATGTAAACCCGGGGCTGATTTCAGCGCATTGTAGTGTTCTCGCAGGCGAATATTCAAGCAGCGCCCAGTCTGTCCAATGTATAACCTGCCGCAAGACAGTGGAGTACAATAAACGACATTATATGGACAATCGGTGAAGGAATTGACATGCTTGACACCACAACCTTTCTTCACAAGACCTGCCTTCATTCTACTTTGTAATTCAATTCTAGAACGCATTTGCTGCAGTTTTCCACGAGCGGAAAACAGCGTCGAGGTTGAATTTTTTGCACATTTTTTTTTATCCTATGCGAAAACTCGTGCACATATGGGACCACCGCAAACTTACGTCGTTTATCTGCCTCCTTTACGGGGCATCCCTTCCCTTTCTTCATACGCAGTACCTTCTGAGCAGCGAAAATGAGGACATTGGACGGAAAGCCTGCCTCCCGCAACCTAGTTATTTGTGAAATATCGTTTCTGGACGACACCTGATAATGGTGGAACCTTTTCCCCGGTTGTTTCCCTTTCTCATCTTTCTGGTATAAAATTTCTTCTCTGAATAAACTGAGCACATAAAAAAAACCAGGTGATTATAGTTTCCGGATCCCACAACTACACCATCTCTCATAATCATATGGTTGTTTTGGGACGCTAAACTCCTCACATCATGGAACAATATCTCGCACGCTTAAAGGGGACGTGTCTTAACTACTATGTTGGACACGCTGAGTTTTTTTTTTTTGCTGATTGAACAGTAACGGTCGAATAAACAGAGATGGTTTGTATATAGTAAACACAAAAACGACGCAAAATCACTTTAGAATGTCGCAGAGAGGTTCATATACCATGTATTTTAGCTGTATGTTTTCGGATTTTTATGTTGGGGCACCGAGGTTCAGGATTATAAGCTTTAGCTCTTGCTCCTTACAAAAAAAAATATACAGGCCAACGAGCAGGCTCATGCCAGGGTATCGTCCTCTGCTCTATCATGTCAATGTGCATTCAGTCACATAGCATCTGCTACGCATCACACAATAGCCTGGCAAAGTACCTCTTCGCTACGTTTTCGCTATGTGAGTGGCTATCGACAGCAGTACTTCCCTCAGGACGCATTCTCCCCTTTATCCCAGGCCTGGTGATTCCACTAATGAAAACACATATTTTACGCGTCTACATTTTTACCGCGACGCGCTCTCGGCCGCTTTTTCTTTGGTGCTTCGGTCTTACAAAAAATATATCAGCATATCTGTTTTTAGCGTGGTTTTCAAGGGGTAAAGCTTTTTATAACGGCACCAGTTCATCCCTCGTAGCCGTTGTAGTGTGTAACAAGTATAACATTTTGACCTTCAAGGTGGCGCCGTTGCGAGGTTTCTTCTCTGCGTTGTTGAACAATAAAAGGGAGTGTTCAACGTGCATGCCAATGGCTGCTAAGGGGGAATGAGAGACATGAGCATTTGGCTTTTAGTTAACGCGCACGCTGCGATCTCCATTAGCATGTACATTGAACACTATCTGACAAAAAAGGGTTGCTACGTTATACTCGCTGGGTGTAACCTCCTTAGTTATAGAAAGGTTTAGCGAGTGTTGAGCCGCCGTGCCATGAATACAATGAACTAGTATATACTATGAACTCGAGGTGGCTAAAGGTGGGAAATAGACACGAAGCGCAAGCCGTAAGAAAGTAAAAGTCGAGTTCTCCTGTCTCTCATTCCCCATTAGCAGCCATTGGCATGTACATTGAAAACTATCTGACAGGAAAAGGTTGCTACGTTATACTCGCTGGGCGTAACCTCCTTGGTTTTAGAAAGGTTTAGCGAGCGTTGGGCCACAGTGCCATGAATACAGTGAACTAGTATATACCATGAACTCGAGGTGGTTAATGGTGGGAAGTAGACCCGAAGCGCAAGCCGTAAGGAAGTGTGCGTGTGCCACCTTTCATTTAGTCCTTGGAATGTCCGCTGGATGGTGGTGCTTCTATATGGGGAAGATATGATGAAAAGATGCGAGATGGTGGTACTTGAAGTGTTGAATAGTTTGACGAACGGACACAGACAGATGCATGGATGGGCGCATGAACGGACGCAAGGGCGGATGCATGGACGAACGCACGGACGGGCGGATGGACATATGGACGGTCACACAGACGGACGCATGGATAGACGAATGCTTCGCCCCACTCTCCATCATTCACTCCGTGGATATACTGCCATTTTTTTTCACAAACGTGTTACTTCCAGAAGGCACACCACTAGAGGCGCACCGCGATTGGCGAGATCCAGCTATCAAAGTAGAAGTAAAAAGGCTATACAGCTAAGAAGCGGTTTCCGTGACATTAAAGAAGAAACAATGCGCTTTGCAGCAGCAGTAAATCTAGGAGCCGGTGAGTAACAAGGAGCCCCATCTTCAGCCCAGCGCTGTGGTTGATGGTCAACTCGTAACGCAAAGTGGCGGGGACAGGCAGTTTAGCACACCCTCGCACGGTCAGCAAATTTCATGGTTGTCTGTATATTCTATTAGCCAGCGGATTTTTGTAGTATTTAAGTGCAGGTGACTTTCGGGGCTTGGCTTGTCACACGTCCGTGCATCTTGCGGGAACCTCACTTACAGTAAAGTGCTCGATGAAGTCCAAAGCTCGACTATCAATGCTCAAAACCTAGTTTAAGGGAACGAAATATGTTCTAAAAATATAATAAACTGATGCAACCAAAAAATGATGGTCATAACGAATCTAAAATACCTGAAAACACTTCAAGAACATGCGGTTGACTCATCTGCAAAGCGAAAGATGGTGCCACCACCTTGCCGAGTGATTGCGTACTCCTCTGAAGCGCTTCGTTGGCGCTGTGTCGCTACCATTGCTGAGGGAAACAGCTTGACTTAACTCGCTGCAGGCGATGCATACCTCAAGTATCACAAAAAAAAAAAGGAGGGGATCGAAATGTAAAGCCCGTGTTGCACGCCTGGTTAGGAAGTGGGACCCACTACCCACTTCCTAACCAGATCCCCTCGTGCAAAAAAAAAAAAAAACCTGCATGATTATATCAAACACTGCGATCGTCACCATTTTGGTATAGGGAGCAGTGGCACCTCCAAGAAGGGGAATCGCTTGATAGCTGTGCTACGCACTTACGCTTGTTGCACGGAAGTGGTCCTGCCATACGGATCCAATGTTATATTCACTGCTGACCTTCGCAAAGTATTTAGGAATAACTTCTTGCTGGGCGAGTCGGTGTATGTTTATGGCATGTAACGTTGCGCATACAATCGGACAAAAACAGAAGCGTAAAGGGAAAGAGCACCCTTGTGCTCTTTCATTTAACGCTTATTTCCTTCTTGTGTTCGTCCGAATATATGCGCAACGTTACATACCATAATCTCAAAGTAATACACAAGAATCAGATTGATAATTACAGGAAGAATGACGGTTGCTCGCTTTTTTATTCAAATGACATTCAAATGACATTTTTATTCAAATGACAGTCAAATGACATTTGTACAATGCACTGTCAGTGTGCAGCACATGTGCCACACGCTCGCTACTGAACAACGATTAAATATAGAACTTATGCATTGCGTGCGCGCCGTAAAGAATAATGTAAACCAGACAACACCCCATTGAAACTTTACCTAATGGTGGGCATGATGAAACCTAGCACCCACCATCTCGGTGGTTTATGGTACTAGGTAATGGTGGACAGATGCTGGACACCATGGGTGGATGATGGACAGTGGGAGTGGTGGACAGATGATGGGTGGATGGCAGACCTATGGAGAACGAGAAAAGTAATGGACAGACGGGGCACGACTCCATTGAATTTCTTGACATAGAAACGAAATTATTTTGTGCGATGTTTGTAAGATTGTAGACATCGGCAAAACCTAAACTGCGAGTATCTTATCACAAACGCGTATATCATTGTTTGCTTTATGCGCGTGCAATGGGCAGGCTAAGAACCTTGCTGAACGCTAGATAGAAAATGAGTCACCATTCGAAGGCTGCACAAAAAGAACAGTGAAAGAAAGTATCATCATGATTGGTACTATTAATATTTTATAATATTGTAATCGTCATTATCAAGAACAATAATATAACTAATACAACTACTACTACTCTTCGGTTTGTATGCATGAGAAACAAGAATAAAAAGACAAAACAGGGAGGGAACAGGCCGACAACTACCCCCAAAAGAGACACAACGCCAACCTGCTTCTTTGGGAAAGATACAACGTGAAATAAAACAGTGCACTTACGCATCACGTACGCGCTTCCTGAAGAAGATTATGCATAGATATATTCAAGCAGCGGCTACTCGGAATTACAAATTTAGATGGCCTTTTCCCCCGTGTACGGTAGCAAACTGGACTTAGTCCAGTTTGCTTCCCCACCGTTCTGATATTTTTGTTCTCTCTGTTCTCTCTTGCATGGTCATCATGGTGTCTTTTTTTTTTTTTTGAAAAGCGAACCGCCCGGCTAAAGTACACAAGCGCGGGTGCGTGCATTTGTGGCACACAAAGGTGCGCTGACAACGGGCGTATTTGCACGAACCGTTTTCCAACAACAAATTATCGCTCCGCACACGTCGCTTTTTTTCAGCTCACGTTGTCATATTTTATTATTGTTTTCTTTTTCATTTTATTGTTTCGTGCATTATCGTCGTTGTTGGCAGTTGAAACTGAAGGGTCGAAAGGCCAAGCACATGGTGGAAGGTATGATTTCACGCATCGAGGCAGGAAAAATAAGGGAGCCTTTGCGACAGCGAACATAAGAAAGCCGAAAGAAAAGGAAGAAAAAAAGAATGAAATAAAAACACAAGGCGAGGAAGAACTGAAGAAGCAAAACAAGAAAGAATAGAAAAAAGAAAAGAGAAAGAATGCAAAAGAAGGGAAGTAAGAAAGAAAGCAGAAAGAAAAGAAGAAAAAAGGAATACAAAAGAAAGGAAAGAAAAGAACAAAAATAAAACAAAACAAGAAAAAGAGGAAAGAAGGGAGAAAGAAAAGAAAGGCAAAAAGCAAGAAGGAAAGAAAAGAGAAAGGAGGAATGATGAAAGAAAGAAAGCGAAAAATGTCAGAGAGAAAGAAACCGAAAGGAAAGGACAAAGGAAAGAAAGAAAAAGGACTGAAGAAGAAAAGAAAGAAGGAAAGACAGGAAGAAAGAAAGAAAGTAGCTGGTCAGGCGTGCGGAACGTCAAATTCAGTTGCACTTTTGAGAGACTTTTGACACGGAACGTCAAATTCAGTTGCACATTCAGTTGCACAGATCAAAGGTACCTTAATCTATACTTGTTTTTTTTTTTCATTTGTGTCCGAGCTGCACTAGATACGTACATCCAACCGGCCATCACCGCTTCTGCTTGTGCTACCCTTCGGGCCTCCCTGCAATATTGCTTCGCTTTATCTGTCCAGTGAGACGTTTCTCAATGCGAAACACCTAATCGACAAACGCGAGGCTACTCCAAAGGAATGATTGTTGATACCGCAACTGTGACGACGGTTTTCAGGAATGGAAGCTCGGGCTAGTGGGTGTGTAGTCGTACTGGTAAGTTTTTTTTCAGTAAAGGCAGGCTTCTGTGGAAACAAAACTGCGATTCGGCCTAGTTGGAATCTATCCATCCTGAAAATGTATGCGCAGGCGAACAAGGACAAAGAAAGGAATACAAACTGGCGCAATCTAACAACTGATTTATTAATCGAAAAACATTGACTCTTTTTAACCCTCGGAACAGCGCTCCCTGGTGACCTAAAAAAAAAAAAAAAACACACAATGCACTGCGCACTTACGACAACGATAACAAAAACATAAAAACGATAACAGTTTCATTGATTGACAGACAGGAGCGCGATTTCTTTTGTTAGTAAAGCTACTGAAGGGTGGCTAACACAGTTGTCTTTCTGCTTGTCTATATGATATGCCTCCATTATCTCCCTTGACGTCTTGTTTCTACTCCTATACAGCAAGGTAGTGTCGCTAAAGCAAGGAGAGCATGCGCACTCATTGCAATGCATTGCCAAATGGGTTACAGGCCGACCTTTCAGGCTTGACATATGCTCTCTTAGCCTCGTGTTAATGCACCTGCCAGTCTGCCCTATATATACACAACCTGTGGAAAGCTTCATTTCGAGTTTTGCACGCGCCGAACGCCTAACGATAAATATGGCTGGACTAGTTGGTTGATAATATTAAATACTGTATAAGGCGAATTCTCCCAGAACAAAGAGGGAACACAGATGCACAGTACAGGTGCTACTATGAACTAAAATATATTAGCATAAGTTTCCGAACCTATTCGCGCAACCGATGGGCGCACGTTGACGTACCGCAGGCTGGAGTCACACATTACCAATCACAAGATCAAGAGATCAGAGCATATGCGTAACATGATCAACTTTCCAAGACAGTTTTTACAAAGGTCACTGAAATCGTTGCACAGCCTCCGTTTGCGAAAAGGGCGCGCTTTTCAGACGCAGCGAAGTAAAAACTCAGACGCTTGTTCACGTTCATCTGTTTCTGTGAGTACGTTTCGTGCGTCATTTGTGCGTGAGAAACGCGGGCCACGTTTCAATCTGCTTGCCATTCTGCGCGTGACCTTCCAATTTGTGGCTGTCACGTTAATTGGCTCGCCTTTGCGGCAAAGCTGTGACGTTTTTTTTAGGGGCGAAGCTCCTTAAGGCGTGGGCTGTGCGTCCCCTGTATGTAGCCACCTCTCGTTTAGTTCTTACAGTGTCCACTAGATGGCGGTAGCGGTACCGTCTCCTGTATGTCGCCTCCTCTCGTTTAGTTCTTGCAGTGTTCACTAGATGGCGGCACCATCTCCTGCATGTAGCCACCTCTCGTTTAGTTCTTTCAGTGTTCACTAGATGGCGGGACTTGTAGCTGATGATGAAGAGATGCAAGATGTTATAAACTAGACGGCGGTACTTGTAGTTGATGATGAAAGATGCGAGATGTTATAGAATATGAATAATGTCACATACGGCACGTGTCATCATTGGTGAAAGGCAATCGTTCGATTTAGCGCGGCGACGTACGCTAGGGGGAGCATTGTAATAAAATCGAGTGGGCAAAAGGTACGGAAGATTCATGGTTTACCAGGTTTTCCTCCAGAGCTTCGCCCACTCATCATCATTCACTTCGTGGATATGGCGGCACTTTTTTTTTTTGCTGCATCGCACAGCAGACGTGTCACTCAAAAATCAATTTCTTCTTAGAAATGTGGAGCTTTCGTGAGTTCTCTGACAAGTGCATTCTCCCTTACAATTTCAATTCAATTTTGTTCATTTCAGACATATATAGGAAATCCACAGGGTGAAATATGTCCACGAGGTAAGACACGAGGAGACTCGTACGTCTCCTAGCCAGGCCTTTACCCTGGGAATACATGTTCGGGTTTACATATCTGGGGAACGTACATGTCTAAGATCCATCATTCAGGAGGCACGTTTCATTATTTTTTTTATGAACGATTCTTGAGAAATATTAATCAAGAAGGTGCATACCCATCGTGAGCGTTGCAAAAGGCTAAACATTATGTAGGTGACCACATTCAACGTATGTGATGCTAAGCCGTGATATTTTCAGAAGTGTTCAACTTTTATGCTAGCGCAGCGCTGTACCAATACACAAAAGGCTATAGAATTGCTCATATGTGCTCTACAGTTTTACGTCTACAAGAGTACATCGCAGTGTGCCACCTGACGTTTTGGTATGTGTGCTCTTTCACTCTGAAGATTCTCTTAGTAGCATAGAATGGCGCTGAGAGTCAGAGAAAGTTCCGGAAATTCTGGTGCTCTATACTCTGTTTTATACGTCAAATGCAGCACTGTCATAGCTCTTCAAGAAGTGCGGTCAACTTGATCGACTGATTTAGTTGAGCATCCGCAAAAGACTTTAGAATGCAGCCTGGCATTAGAAATGACTGGCAGGCTATGTTCGCCAAGTTGCTGCGGATGCCCAACTAAATCTGTGTAATATACCAATGTGCGTGCCTTGCACTTGGATATGGTTTTAAATGCTGGTTGCCAGTTTCAGCTTGACTAGGCTGAAACCATTGCGAGAGGCTCCAAATAAAATACGAATTGTGGCGTGGCAACTGCGATAGGGTATGGTGGCCGGGTATCTTGGAGGCCCATATACAGAAAAAAAAAGAGGTCATAAGTGATCCAGAACAAGATTTTGACAACAGTATAAATAACGGTGCTTGTTTATGGCTGAAGCATCTGGCATCTTTTATTATTCAGTTCGAAAACGAAAGAAACGTTAAGCTGCAGTTGACGACATGGCTGAACTTTTTTTTGGCACGAACACATTTACTACAAAAAATTTAAAAAAATGCCAGGAAGAGGGAGATAAAAGCTTGCGTAGAAAACAATTTGTAAACATGGTTTGTGGGCTCAAGCCGACGTTCGGACAAGTGCACTTGAGTTGCTCAAGGCTAGAACAGGTCTAGCTTCGAACGGTTGTAGCCGGAGTTACACTGTCGAAAAGGACAAGTCAACCTGGCCTCAAGCACAAAATTCCTGACTACAAATTTGTCGTGTACTGTGCAAAGCTTCCATAATAATCTACCTGATGTGTTCAACTGAGTACAACACTGCATGGTACTGCATTATCGACGAAGCTCGCTCACGTCTTTTCCTCAACATTGCGCAGGTGTGGTTCCCAGGGATCCAGACCCTAGATGTCAGCCAACTTGTCAATGGCTTTTGGACAGGTGGACCTGGGAGTCGTCGACGTCGACAGCGTTGGCAGCATCGCTGCCACAGTCGCGACGGCCATCTACAACGTGACCGCAGATTTTGCCGAGCACTCGACACTAAAAAGTGCGAGTCGAAGAATGTCTTTGAGGCGTGAGCACGTCAGCGATGTGTCCCCTAGTCCTCCGTCGGTGGCCATACAGGTGCTAGACTTCCTCAACGTGGTCTACATGCCGGCCGTTATCTACCTGGGGCTCGTGGGGAACGTACTTTCTCTCATCACCTTCCTCTTCACCAAGCTTAGGAGTCGCCCGTCCAGCCTGTACATGGGAGCTTTGGCGGTGTCCGATTCAGGCTTCCTCATCATACTTTCGTTCGCCTGGCTCAACGAACAAGGCATCAGTGTGAGTGAGGGTCTAGTCCTGGTTTGAATAGTGGAGCTCTTCAAAGCCGAGGTATAAATTCCTAGGCATCTGTCGTCCGCACTTCCCAGCTGAGCTGCGACTGTGAAGAGAAAAAGATGGGTAAACCTGAGTTGGTAGGAGGAGTGGAGAAAGAGTATAAATGACGTGAAGATGGCGAGGCTGGTAGAAAGGGGGAGAACAAAGCCGAATCTGTTTTATTGGTGGTTCAAGTGGTACGCATACGAAAAAAAAAGCTGAGACGCGGTGGACTGTGCTGTTAAGCAATGTTGTTTTTATTTGTAAATTGTATTGTAAGTAATTGTCGTTTTTACTTTTAAAAGCTTCGGGCCCGGGAAATGGCAAAAATAGTCATGGCGTCTTCAAAAGAGATGAAATTGCAAAAAAAAGGTTAACACAATAGCGTAAGAGATAACATCAAAAGAAAGGCAAGTTATACCTGAATCTTAACATCTAGCAAAATGAGGTTATTTCAAGCCATTTCCTATAATGACATTAGACAATTTCATATGCCCCATCTACTCTTCTGATGCCTAAACTCTGTCGAAACGTTATAAACCTGTGGCTTAAGCATTATTTCTTTATCTTGTTCTGAAAAATGACCCACTGTTCTACGCAAATCATCGACGTAACAAAGAGCGAACGCGAAGTTTTCTGCTTATAACAATTTCGACGTTATTGTTTATTGAATAGCACTTAGAATAGCCACGGAAGTTTGTTTATGCTGTCACATGTAGACAAGAATTGTCCATGCGGTTCTTAGGAACTCTTGCTTTGTAAATATTAACAAGAAAGTATTGAAAAATTGCCCCAGGCTACATACTTGCAACAGCAAATATCTTCAATTTTAAGCACTATTCCAACAACAGTGGCTTATAAGGTGATTACTTTAATGATCAATGCCGAACAATTAATGCAAAAGAGTGGCTACTTAGCTGGCTGGTATTGCATTTTCGAAATGAATGTACTTCCTTGGTGCGCAGGGAACGTTCCAGAAGGAAGATAGAGCAGAGATATCTCTGCGCACTAAGGAAGTATATTTCTTTCGAAAATGCCGAACAAGTACAAGTCGTAAAAAGGCTGCTTCACTAAGGGAGGAGAAAAAAATGGACGAACAGGGAGATGAGCCACTTCTCAAATCAGCTGGCTCCACTTCCATGTGGAAGAACGTAAGCAGAACCAAAGGAGATAGAACATCAACGTTACACTGAGCATGTGCACCACATAAACTTTACATTTCGGCGCAGGTTCCCCAGCATGGGCTCTGCTTCGTCAGCGTATTTCTGACGTCCGTCCTCTCCTGCTGGTCCGTGTGGTTAACGGTGAGCTTCACGGCGGAGAGGTTTGTAGCAGTGCGCTACCCCCTCTGGAAGCTGCAGGCCAGCTCTCCAAGCCGGAGACCACGACTCGTCATTGGCGCCACTGCGTTTCTCAGCTTGGCGCTCAACGCTCCTTTGCTGCTGTTCGTGAGCGCCGGCGACAGCGAGCACTCCGACTGTGGCCTTCAACCCGAGTACGAGAGGTGAGCTTGACCTTGATGGCGTCACTTTCGCACACCGAGGGTTATCTCGAACGAGAAACTCACAGCGCCTGTTATGCATTGGCCTAGGATCACACGAAGGCGAAAGCTATATTTCTTTCTTTTTCTCAGTCAGTTGTGGTGACACAGTTTTATGTGCTCGAAGGCTCCTGCACCTAGCTTAGTTTTGCCTCCGGGATCGCCTCCGGGATCGGAGGTTGGGAAAAACCAAGTGATGATATCACGCGATGACGTCATCACTCGAGTTGCTATGACACCAATATGACGTCGTACAGTGTGGTTTGCTGCGACAGTATGATGTCGTCACAAGGTGACGCTATCGCATTAAGATTTTTTGCAACACCCACGCTGCCGATTACACCTATGGTCACTACGTGTCTAACGAGGCACCTAGGAAGTTTGTCTCAAAAGGACCGACAACGTTTTTACGGTGCCTTTTTTAAGCGTGACAGAAACCTTCCCTGTCAGTGAGTTCCGTAACATGTACCGCTAAAAGAGCACTCATTGTTGAAATCCGGCAATGTATTTGAAGGCAGTTGTATGTTTTTCAAGGTGGTGGTATCTTGAAGGAGCTTATGTTCTTTCAAGATGTAAAGGGGTAACCTGTCGGAAAGGCAATGTTCTTCAATGTGTTTGAGAACATTATCAAATACCCGATTATGGAAAACTCCATTAGGACTGCTCTGCATATCTAGTGTTTCTTAAGGTTAACATAGATTTCAGAACATGGGCCTCTAGCAACTCAGCCTATATCGTAACAGAGCCATAATTAGATCCCACGAACTTAAGGTCCAGCACCATAACGCCTGCACCGCGCGAAGCTTGGCTGAAACCTAGGTAGGCTACGTTGCTGGTGGTTTTAGACAATTGTGAACACGGCTTCCGTATGAAAACCGAAATGCCGTTTTCTCAGTTTTTTATGTGTTAGGTGTACTTCCTTTCCTGCACCGCAACCACAAGACAGCCATTGCTGTACAATTTCGCATCCCTTAAGTGACGAACGTGTCACCAATAAAACTTTCTTAGATTCATTTAAAAGTTTTCATTCCATTCGATTGTTCAACAAATTATCAGCTGCACAATTCAGCCGATAAACTCGTGAAGCTTTCATTTATAAATTTATGAAGTCCATAAGATTGCTAATGAATCAGTGAATCTAGTCTTGCAAACGATTGAGGGGTGGCTAAGATGAAATTAGAGTTGCAAATAACGTCGTGATCACGACCGAGTAAGGACTAAACACGCCCTTGCAGAAAGAAACACGTTCTAACAAAGCAAGTTGTGTAATTATAAGAACAGTGGTAGTTCGCGAGATTGAGTTTGTTGAGTACGTTCGAAAAGAAGTGTTCATAAATTATGGGAATAAAGTACGTTTAACGGTCTCGAGTGAAGAAATGGGAACACTTCCAAGATGTCTGACAATTTGTCTTGAATAAACAACCGCAAATCAATTACTACATTCTCAGAGTAAAAATCCGTGCTTGTTCGAACTGAGCAAAACTTTTCAAGGCTCTTGCAAGATGATCAAGAGCCCTTGTTCGAAATCGAAGGGAACAGCCATATAATTTGAAGATTCGTTAATGGGTGCAAACACCATGGGGGTCCCGCGCACCATGTGTGTGTAAGCGTGCGTGAAAAGGTATTTGTGTGCTGCACAGAATGCCGTAGTTGAATTCATATAAATAAACACGCCGTTACCCAGCTAATCTTTGTGTCTGTTCAGAAGGAAAGAAATTCGCCAGTAAATTGAAGCGGTCGTTTTCATTTCTCCCAGTTTTTTTTTCTCATCTGCGGCATGTCGCAACTCTCAGATGAAGTTGGGCCTGAACGAACTTCACGTTTCATAAATACGTAACAGGGACCTGCAAGAGTTTCTGTATGCAAAGTATAATGAATGTTTTGCAAGTAGAAGCAAAAAGCGTCGGTTTCTAAATTTGTAAAGCAGTACATGGCTGTCAATGAGAAATAAGGGCTTTGGAAGGTTTCTTTTTTTTTTGTCTGTGCTTTGACGGGAAAATATTTCCATGTTTCTTTTTCACGTGGCTATTAGCGTGTAAGTCTCGACGGTGGGATGAAAAATAAACTCTGTTGAACTTACATTTGTCTTCGAACCGCGAGACACAGCCACTGAAAGAAAACAAACCAGATTCAAAAGATTGCCCAATCACTGAATCGCAGTGCAAGCCAAGTGAACTTGTTTTAAGATTCAATGCTGAGTACGTGGTCACCATTCTGTAATGAAAAGTTCATGCCCACTAGCTTCCTTACAATGATAGTACAATAATTGCATTAGAGTAAAAGACTGCAAATATTGAGATTGTACTCGCATTGGTCTCACTGTCTATGAAGAAAGCATTCATGGCTTTCACCGAAGCCTAAATTTTTCGCCTTTCTTCTTGTAATTTCAGCTCACTATACTACCTGAACATCTTGGACACGGTGGTCACCTTCATCCTACCGTTTCTGCTGATCGCGTTCATGAATTTCATGATTTGCCGTGCCATATACCGATTCTACCTTCGCTACAGAAAGCAGTGTGTCATGTCTGCCGCCTATACGGACCGGCATGGCTCCATCGGTAAGTGCACGTGATAACAGACTGATAACAGAAATAATGGATAACTGATAAGGATAAATAACAGACTGATATATGTTACTACGAGACGCGTGATAAGTGGAGAATGATGACACATGGGCTAAACCAGATTCGTATTTACAGGCATAGCGAAACAACTGAGAAAATAGATTACGAGATACACGTCTCAACCTTGTTCAGTAATTATTCTGATAGTAATTAGTCTGATTTAATTAGTTGATTTAATTAGTCTGATAGTGATTAGTCCGATAGAATTAGTCTCAGTAATTAGTCTGATACGCATGTACGTGATAGGTGATGAGAGATTACGCGAGGTATGAATTTACGTCTATTCAAACTAACACAACTCTGCGCCACTCTACGAAGCTTTCGAAATATAAATAGGTCCAACCATCGAGCAGCTTGGGTGAGGTACCTGATACGACGGTTGATGTTATTAATAATGCAAAGCCGGCTCCCACATGGTGGCGGCTAAGCTTCTCGCACTTCTAGGCAAAATCTAAGCCAAGTGGTTAAGCTTAAACAAAACATCCCAGCATTGTGCTACCTCTGTTGCTTATTCTAAAATACGACTGTAATTTCGTTCTACCCTACTCCTGTCTCACTCAGCGCATTCACCCAGTAGGCTCAATGGGGAGACAATGGGCTCCAAGGACGGCACAATCACGGCAACCAGTGGCGGGGGAATCGCTCACGCCACCCAAATCAGCGTGACGCGCATGCTCCTGCTCGTGTCCAGCGTCTTCATGCTCCTCAATCTGCCGAGCTACGTCATGAGAATCTACGTGTTCCTGCTCTCTCTGGGACACTCTGACCTTGCAGACGACGGCCAGAGCTCCCTGCCTTACGTGCTGCAGCGCTACTTCATGCTGCTATACTACACCAACTTCGCCATCAACTTCGTCCTCTACAACGCCAGCTCGCGGTTGTTCCGGGTCACGCTGTACGATTACATGCAAAGCAGGTGGCTCGCGCTGCGCGAGTCGATGGCCGGCATTCGATCGAGCCTGGGCCTGTCTTCGGCTTCTCAGAATGAAGACATCGTCATTTGAACCGTGAGACGCGAGACATTGACGCAGTGTTTAACTGTGCGTTACCTTTGAAACTGTTGCCCAATTGTGAGTTCTGATTGCAGCCATATTTGAAGTCAATGGCGGTGGTAGTCAAGTGGCCCTGCTGTTTTTTTCAGACACAGAAGTGCTTTGGGTGGGGGTCCACGATGATTTCAGGGACGTATTTCTGTCACGGAAGGGAATTAAAAGGCGTCAACGTGGGTGGATTCATGGTAAACGGTGCTATAGCTGTTGAACACCGATAGTCATTCTTGTGCAGCTCTCTTATATCAATATGGTTCATTGGGCGACTTGGTGATACATGATTGTTTTGAAATGAGTGCGCACTACTTTCCCTCTCCTTGTCTTTCTGTCTGCGTCTAAGTAGTGTGCTCTCATTTCAAAGCAATCTTCTATATCAATGTACAGTAAACATTGAGCTAATTATTATTCTTTAAGCAAGCGCTTCACCTTCGTGTTTAGTGATTCCTATAATGAAGGAATCAACCATATGTTTTTAACGAACCTTTGCTCATTGAGTATAACAATGAATGAAATGGGTGCTGTATTCTGGGTAGGAGATATCGCTTTAATATCGCTTGCAGAGCTGGCTGATTGGCTTGTTGAAGAATGGCGGCTAATCAGTGAATCAATTCATTTGATGCACGAGATTCTGCGCCATTCCAAGCGACTTGGATGTCGAAAGCGAGCGCCCCGAAACGCGCCCTCCATTCACGTGTGCTAGCACTCCAGGTCATGTGTTTTTGTTTGTCTGATACGACAAATACTTCTGAATCCAACGTTGTGCTCTTAAAGCCTTTGGCGTGCTCGGTGTACGGAGCCCCATAGAGGCATAGAGGCGATGAGAAGTGCCTTTTTTATCGTAGCTCTGTGATATAGAGTGAGCGCCTATATTCAGTACCTGATATCTAATGGAAATAAACGGGGTTGAGGTCAATTTGCTGACTGAGAAACACCTATTAACGGAATCGTTCAGGTTTCAGAAATATGAATTGACACACTTAAATGACTCTTTGTAGGCCATATTCGCTTAACGTAGTTTTCAGGCTTCAATGTGTCTATAGCAATGCTCGATTCTTGTCCTCAAATTTCGAGTTATCGTTACTTGAGCACAGACTAAGTGTTCCCTCTCCTATTGTACTAGGCTGTACATACGGCTGACAGCTTTCATTTCCTGCCTTGGACAACAATGCGTGGGCTATACCTCGTGAAGCAGGATAATTCTGTATTACATAGGATCATGTGGTGAGATTATTGAACACAATTTTTGTGTGATTCATGAATTGAATAGTAAGTTTTGCGCCTTTCACAAGATCACGCATTGCCATAGGTCGATAGTTTACAATGTTATTTTCTATATGTTTTATCTGGATGTCGTGATGGTAATTTATGAACGAGTGAATGTGGTTAGTACCCATGGATTCAAATGGGTCACGAACTTTTTTAGCGTAAAAACGAAAATGCAGCAATGGTCGAGATAACTAAATGTCTCGACGTATCAGGTCCGTATAGATACAAATGCTCTAATCTGTGAATTTAAGTTCAAATTACACTGATATGATCCGAACTGAACAAGGTGGTAACAAAACCATGTGCGTTACTTAGTTCAAAATTGTGCTATTTCAATCCATGTGTACTGTATATTTTTACCATGTTATTCAAACAAATGGCTATTCCGAATGTAGAAAAAAACCAGCTCATCAGATTAGGCTTAGAATGAAAAAAATAATTGGGAGTGAGCCATGAAATGAATGACTGAACAAATGCAAAACGTGGTTAGGAAATGTTGTGCAAGAGAAAAAAGCAATGCCTTAAACTTTGTTATTGTGATGTGTGTGACCAAAATACTTTGCAGTGTACTACAATTACCAGAGTTCCAGGTGAATTCGGCGAATCACAGTAAGCGTTGTTCCCCGATTCATTGCATGAAAGGCAAATGTGTTGAATTGTTATGCAGTGGAAGGTCGTAGGCACGATGTTGGCGGAACCCAGTATTTGTAACATGTACCATGTGAAGTAAGGACGGTCCGGAAGTTGCGTGACACGTCCAACACCGCATGTGTGTTTTTTTAACACGTGTCCTAACGGTGCTTAAGGGTCAAACTGAGCGAAGTGGAGCTCTAAGCTTCCTCCGTGATGTGAGGCTAGTGCTTGTTACATGATAGGTAAACAATATATCTGCATTTCTTGTTGCTTGTTCGGTGTAAACCTTCAGTCTCTAAGTGCTTAAAGTGAACATTGAACATCTCGAGACTTGTATGTAGGCAAGATACTCGGCTGCTATGTATAGCCATTGGATAATGTTCATTGCCCACTGAAGTCTTATTTAATTTTGTGTATTGCAGCACACAACTGCCAGCTTCGAGTACGTGAGTGAAAATACACTACTAAAATCATATTATCCAGATTCCAATGAATACGTTATCGCAATGATCGCATGCATACACGTTGGTGCCATAGCGCATCCGCTTTGAAACAACAAAAAAAGGTTATTTGAAAATATGAATCATGCGGATAAGTATAAGTTATCTTCGGCTGTAATAACTAGTAGTTGTGGCTACGTTCATTTTTGAATGATCACATTCCAAATTAAAGAGTATAAGCCATAATACTGAATTAAAATTTACCGTGTCGGCGTGAAACGCACAGTTAAGCCACAGCTAAAGCGGAAAGAGTGGTCTTTCAGAGTGTTTTTCCAAACACTGTTTGAGTGACTGCTAAAACACACTTTCAGAGTACCCACTCTAACGTAAATATTATTACTTTTTTGTGTAGTAGGCTGACATTCATTACGCTATTCTTCGTCATTATTTGGATAAGCATAATATATCAGCCTTGACACGATGGTCTAGTGGGTAAAGTACTCGGCTGTTGATCCGCAGGTCACCGGATCGAATCCCAGCTGTGGTGGCTGCATTATCGATGGAAGCAGAAATGCTGTAGGCCCGTGTGCTCAGATTTGGGTGCACTTGAAAGAAACCCCGGTGGTCAAAATTTCCGGAGCCCTCCACTACGCCATCTCTGATAATCATAAGAGGGTTCTCGGACGTTAAACCTCACATATCATTGAATAAATCGGCTATGTAACCACTACACGCCTGCAAAAAATCTTGTGCAATGTTTTTGTGCAATGGCTGACGACAATGAAGAAATATGCCTGAAGTGGGTATGCGCCACAGGGAATAGGTGATCAAGAAGAAGATTTTGCAATCGTTTGGAGCATTGGACGACCCACTTGTTACACAATTCGCATTATGTGACGCCTGGTTGTTCCTTTGCTCTTCTGAAATGGTGTATTTCTCATACTTACCTCGACGTTAACTCTACCTAAGGCAAGTTTGCAGCAGAGTTTTGAAGCACCGGCATGGCTATATTGTAGACTATTAGACTGCCAGGCAGGGGACCCGAGTTTGAATCAGGCAGCGTCCTTAGTGTTTGTATTAGCCAGATTTTTTTTATTCTGCGTGACAGTGGTTAGGAACACCGATGAAGGTGGCGTCCCTGGCGGACAACAACGGTACCACACTTGACCCGTGTTGTGATCTCATAACAGCTGTCACTGTGGAACTGAAGGCTCTGCAAAAAAAAAAAAGAATTATGGGTGCTGCTGCAGATACTGCAAGTACATCTCTAATATCTTGACCAACACTTTGGAAGAATAGAAGTTTATATTTTAATTTTTTATTAAGAAAAGCTTTCACCTGTATACATCTGTCATGTGATTGCGGCTCACAAGCGAGAAGTGCCTTCACTTGGTGAGTCACACATTCCTTCCCCCCCCCCTTTTTTTTTTGTGGTGCTGTTTGTGCATGAAACCACTCATTTTGATGCAGACGTTGCCGAAAGACCAAGCTAGGTGTTCATTTCAGCTGCGAATCGTTTTTTCATCTCTTGCAACGATGATTTACAGTAGGTATTTTTTTTCGCAGAGTTATGGTGTTGCTGCTAGGCACAGATGTGTTCTAATAAAATAAACTAATGTATACGGGGTTGATGAAAACACTACTACCTCTTTTGACGAATTAGAACATTGACAAATCCACATTCTTCTTGTTATTGAAGCTTTCGTAGCGATGGGCTAGGACTATTTTTTACTTAGAATGAATTCAAGTTAAATATTTGAGGCTAAAACGCGTTTATCAGACAATGATAAAAGGTAATAAATTGTCGTAAGGTGCTGCTTTAGGAAACTCCTCGATAAAACAATTTCGTGTTGTCAGTTGGACTGTTAACATCTCGCCCCCAAATACTAAGCTGTTATCATAATACTGAACACAACATAACACTTTCATATTAGGACAAAAAAAGCGAAAACATTAGAAAAGTTCTCGCACGCAAAAGCCGGTGTTTGCATGACATCACTACAATATCTTTACATTGACAAAATGAAACATTTGTTAGCGTCATCCACCATTCAGGCATAAAACGGGTGGCGTGACAAAAGAAGGACAAGGCATTTATCATACTTAAGAGGTATACATTTAGGTTACGAGCTAGCGCGATTACAAATCATGCAGTAATATTGATACCGGAAACAAAAATGCCTGTTCAGTGATTACAAATGGACGGTCGCTATGACCATGAGGACAGTGCATTTTCTGAAACCTATAACGCAGCGCATTGAGTAAGTTATTGTCATGTGGGACATGAGACAGAATTAAGTCACCACGAACAAATCTGTCTTTTTCTCTCTTTAAAGAAGGCAGCAGGATATCATCAATGTGAACAACATAGTGAAGCTATGGTTAGTTCTCACTAAGAGCCGTTGCATTGATAAAAGCGACCGCTGTTGCTTCCTATGAGGATCACAAGGCAACTTCTTACAGTCGGCGTTCAGGACTTTTCGAGACTCGCCCATGTTACCTGATTCTTGTGTTGTGTCTCATGTTTGTTCATGCCGTTTGACAGTTCCTTGTAATAAAATAAATGGGTAAGTGTTCCCTGTTGTGACTTCATCGACCCACTTCATCATACGAGCTCACACAATGCAGTGAACGTTGTGGTTTTCAATACTTGTCATGTATGTCATCAATTTTCAGTGACTGCGTTCTTCAAGGGTAGGCAAGGACATTTCGTCAGAGTCAGAAGTGAGCCAATGACGGGCCGCCGTTTACGCAACCGCTGAAACTGAGGCACTGAAGTGTGCTATGGTATGTGGCTCAAGTTGAGAGCAAACGATATTTTTGTGGTTAAACGGCCAGGGTTGTCAAACAATAGGTTCTTTTTTCCAGCTCTGTGAAAGTTAACGTGATATCATTGGTTTGCAGAGATTTATCTTCGCCGTAGGCGTTCATCATGGAAGTCAGCCCTTTATTGTAAGAGCAACTACCATATCTACCATTGAAGGCCAAACAGACACCAATACGTAAATGGCACGCTGCTGCCGTGTGCCATCTACGCCCTGCAGCAGAGTTATTGCACTTGGAATTGAAATGTTACTATTTTTATCTGAGGTCCTTCAAGAAGTAGGTGCCGTATTCTAGTTGGCACTCACTTGAGCACAAACCAAGTGATGATATGCCAATGCAACCGACGTTAACGGCCTTCGGCGCTACTACTACTTGTGCTCGTTGCTTCTCAAATCGCCGTAAGATGAGGCCCGGGAGGCAGTGGTAAGCCGCATCGTAGGCCCTTTTCAACATTTTGTGGGAACTTGAACGCAGCAACATTGTGACGCTAGGGTAACTCATTGACGCTGATGTCGCCAACTCTAAAAAACCTCTAGAGATACGACTGCTAGCTCGATAGACCCCCTATTCTTATCGGTACACCTTTATTGTAAGAACTAGTCATCGAAAAAGCTGCAAAATTCATCATGCATCTCCCACCATAACGCAACTTCAACATACCACGCGGGTTAGGATAGCCTTCCCTAAAAGGTACTCTTCTCTGATAGAAATGATAGATACCAAAGTAATTCATAAACGACAAGACGGAGTAGAAGGAAGCTTGCGATAAAAAAAGTCCTTAAGCAGGGGTTTTGTGCTCAAGCAGCGTAACCAACCCCCTGTTTACGGATTTTTCAGGTGCCATGAAAAGTGGCCCGAGCAGAAATGTGGAAACCATGTGACATATGCCGTTCTTTTGTGATCACGTTGTGAAACAAACAACGTTTTCGCTCTGTGCCGAGCAAAATATAGAGATGTTTTCGAAAGTTCCTATAATCATCACTGAAGACGCTCTCAGGCCTGCAAAGTGGCATGAACGTTATAACTGTTTCAGGTGCGTATCACTTTAGGCCCTTCGATTCTCACACGTCCACCGTCTCACATCTCGCATGGTCAACCAGTGGTGAATACGGACATAAAACAACGCAGACAATATTCAAGATCGCTGCAAAATGAAATAACGAACAGAGCTGTGACCTCAGCGCCTGTGTAATCTCTCCACTCTTTGTCTCTACATTTCCGCAGTTTTCTACTACCCTAGCATAAACTAACAAGGCCCAAAATATCGTAATCCATGCCAAGAAACAAAAAAATAATGGCAACAATTTACCTAAATTGGCCAAAAACTTTCGCAAAGCCTGCGGACGATAGATGCGTGGCAGAAGAGATTGCTTCCCCACCTCAGCAAGCGTGTGATGGACGAGTTGGTAACGAGTGCCAAGAAATTGCTTTCTTTCTCGTTCACGGACTTCTTGAGGTTTCACAGCAGGGACGCTTCATTATGCACAATGTTTGTAGCTACACCTAGTGCTTTCCTTCAGCTCCTATGCCACTCGATCACGTGGCGGTGGCATAGTAGCTGCCGTGACCACGCGAACAAACTGACAGAAAAAACAGACAGGCCTACATTTCTGCTTTGAAGAAATGAAACAACAACTAGCCTCTTTCATATCGTCTTGAAATAGATGGCACGTCAGGTTGTGGACCAGAGAAAAACGTGGAGCCCGCTGGAAATCTTTCGGTGCGATGTCGGCCATCGTAACCGTGCTTCTGTATTTGTTGAGATGCCATCAATCTTTCGGGCAAGATAACGAGTGTTGAGAGCGTGAGCAGCAGCATCGTAGGCGTATTCGATAGTCGACTCCGAAGAAGGCGGCCAGAACGTTTCAAGTGGCAACATTGGCCTGCTTCCATGCAAAAGGTGAAACGAGGAGTATCCAGTAGTGCCGTGACTGAAAGAGTTGCACGCGAACGTCATGCATGGCAGTGCAAGGTGCCAGTCATGAAGGTCGGTTGGCACCCATTTTGGTAGCATGTCTGCAGGAGCTGTTTTTAGGCGTCTGTAAACCCGTATGTCGAGGAATAGTACGAAGTTTTGAGCTTGTGGCGAATGGCGCAATATCCTCAATCACTTGGGCAAGGAAGGTACGGCCTCGACTGTCACCGCTCGTCGGGGTGCATCGTACACTACCATAAGATCTCGAAGCAACAAATCAGTGACGTCTATAGCGTAGCTGATTGGCAGAGCTCACAGGTTTACGTAGCGGATTGCATAATTGGTAGCGACGGCAACCCGCTTGTTGCCTGAAGGGGATAATGAATTGAGGACTATAAAGGCGAAACGGCTAGTAAGAAGAGCTCCGGTTTGATGTTACTGGGCTGAAGATAGCCGGCAAGACATCCAGGGCTTCTTGCGACATTCAGAAACTTTGCAGGCGCTGACATAACAATACGCAGGGTATGTAAGGCCAGACCGGTACGAGTGGTGGCCGTACGTACGAGAAAGGCCAAGGTGATCAGGGCCTGCGGAGACATGACGCTCCTGGAGTTCTGTGGGGTGCAGCTGTTTTGATACGATGCTCAACCGAAAGAGTGTCGTATCAAAGCAGGAAAGCGTGGAGGCAAGGAAGCGCAGAGAGGTGTCGTGCGGGGAGGGCTGCATACGTTGTATCAGTTCACTGAGGTGCGGATCTCAACGCTTGTCATCGCTGAGGCGAAGGAGCTGGATGAAAGAAAATATCCAGTGGATGGAGTAGTGCTCGTAGAGTCCCAGTTAGCGACAAGGTAGTGTGCTAAGCAGTGCGAAACTTGGTCTAGTCTGCCACTGTTCTGCACTACCGTGTAGGTATACTAGTGTAGGCTGTGTGCCCAGTCAGTGAGAAGACCTATGGCATCTTTCAGAAAGGCGGACACTGTAAAAAAGCCGCCGGTATAGGTCAGGGCAAAGTTATCCAACTGCCCTCATTGCAGCAATTCGTTCGATCTCTATTATCGAATAATTTCACTATGATGCGGAAAGCAGGCTGCTGGCATAAGCTCACAAGCGATTCTGTCCAGTGGCGTAGAAAGTAGGGCGAGTTGGTGACAGTTCATATTTACTTCTGAAGCAGCGCGAGGAGGCAAGAAACAAGAGGGAGGAAAAGAGCGGTTGTCTGTTTTCCGTATCATATTGTGCCTTGTCTCCGTGCGCTGCTTCACAAGTAAACCCGATTCTGTCCTCTTTGTCACTGGACTAAGACAGTGTCAATTGCATAACCACTGGCTTCAATGCTGACTTCCGTCAGTGCTGGAGGGTTGAAGTAGGCGAGAACAGCGGAAGATGTGAGCAAAGTGGCGAGCTTGGTCAAAGCCAATGCTTGAGAGGTACCGCAGTTAAAAGGCGTGTCTTGTTTTATCAGGTCTGTCAGTGGTCTCCTAATTTCGGAAAAGTGCTCCACACACCACCAAAAGGAAGAGCAAAGCCTTGCAAAGATGCTAGTGTTCTTGGCAGCTGTCAGCCCAGAGAAGTCCTTCGCGGCTCGTACATTGTTCCCATCGGGCCATACACCAGAAGCATCAACAATAGGTCTATAGATCGTTGTGGAACGGTGACCGAACTGGTACTCGGACGAATTCAGCTGAAGTCAGGTGACACAAAACACTTCAAGAATATCTTTTTAAAGGTAAGTTTGGAAAGCGGGCAAAAACACAATGGCGTCGTCTAAATAACACACACACGTCGACCACCTCAGTAAGACGAAATGCAATCAACTTGAACTGATGGAGGCCATCAGGGGTTACAAAGACTATACTCTATTGTTCCATGGAATGTACACCAATCTGCCAATATCATGAACGATGGTCGATGCAAAAGAAGTGTACACCACAATGCCGATAATCAGGGCTGCGTCAATGCACGGTAGAGAGTAGGAGTCTTTTTTTGCGGTGTTGTTAGGTGGCGATAGCACACATAAAAGTGCCACGATTCATTCATCTTTTTAGCTAACACTACAGGAGACGCCAAGGAACTGGAGAATGGTGTTAAGTCATTCGCTAGCACCTTGTTTATTTCCTATTGGACAGCGCTCCGCTCAGATACAGACACTCTGTAGAGGAGCAGAAGCGGGTTGCTGTCACCAGCGTGTATGCGATGCTGGACAGCAGACGTCTGTCATATAGGTCGATGACCAAAATGAAAAATGTCCTTGTAGGAACCGAGAACCTGCCACAAACATGCCACTGGCTGCAAAAGTAACAAATAATTCTGGCCTGAACGGTCAGACTGAAAGCAGATTAGCTTAGCATCTGCGGCTAGACATTCGGTTGGGTTCCTGGAAAGAGGACGGTACTGACGGTGGCGTGTTGTCTTTATAGAGGCTATGGAGGCATCAATATTGTTCGTGGTACATACAGTGGATAACAGACCCATGCTAGCGACTCCCTTGCAGGCAATGACCTTAATGAGGGTGACAGCAGCTGCAAGTGTCTCGGCCAGCGTTGGTCTGTCGGCAGCCGGGCATACGACGTCAAGCTCGCGTTAGACGATGCGCGTCACATCTGCAGGCCTGCACGCCTGAGAAGAAATTTTTTTGCAAGACGACATTGCAGACCGTGAACCGCTGCGGAATGCGCAGACTTTTCGATGGTTAGGTGACGATAATTCTTAACCAAGGCCTCGATGGTCTTGACGTTGGTGAAGACTGAACACTTCGTCTGCAGTGCCCTTAACTGTGCCATATCTTCTCAGCCTCGGACATGTTGTATTCAGTCTTTTGGCATAAGGCTAGCACGTTTTGAACACAAATTAATTTGGACTCTGCTGACGCCTGAGTACGTAAGGTCAATTGTTTCTAGACAGCAAGCTGTTGACCAAATGATTCGACATAAAGGTCGCGGAGCAGTTGTTTGAACGTGTCGCAGCATGTAACCTGGTGCCTTTGGGTGATGTCTCACCTTGTGTTTGTGGACGAGATGCAACAAGTTTTGTAAAGGCAGAATATGACATTTTTCAACATAAGGGTTAGATCCCAGCCACATCACTTGCTGATGTGCTCAAACATGCTGCATCACTTCTCCCCATCAATGTTGTTCACCCCATAAATGGTGCCGGCATCCCGTGGTTACGTGATAGTAACGTACTGTGTTGTTTTCGGTGTTGATGCTGACATATTTAACGAAGCTACGTCTTCACCTAGAGCCAGAAGGCATCCACTGCCAGAGCATCGTCATCAAAGTACCCCACAGTTTTACTGTTACAAGATGGCTGGTAAACTAGCAGTTGTAGGCGGCCATCAAGAGCTCGATAACAAACACGACACGGCACTACGAGACGCCACAACGATCGGACTTTTTACTTTTCAGCATCCAATCTCCCAAAATCTCATGCGTGTCACTCAAACATACACGAGAACAGTGCCTAACGAGTACGTTGTATATTTAGCTGTTAACATAGTGACACCTACCAAAAATGTTACTTGGCAATAATACTCAGTCAGTAGCAAGCCACGGCACAGATCACACACGAATGTCAACTTCTTAATCTTTCTAGGAAGCATCTTTTAGGGTAAATTCAATTACACTCTTTTAAGGTTGGTGAGAACCACATAGCAATATCGAAACTGCAAAGGGTTTTTGCGTATGATGAACTTAAATTTTCCTATTTGACACCACCGCCAAACTTCGCCAATATATTTTTTTTCATTTCATTTGTTCAATGCTCTACCAAATGATATCCTTGGTCATCTAAAAATGGCTTCGGCTACAAATAAAGAAAGTGAGGAGGCACCTAGGGAAGTGTTTGATGTATGCAAACAGCAGACCACTCCTAGAAAAACGTGAATCAAAGACGTACAGACAATGTACGCTTTTAAACACACTTGGCAGGGCGACGCAAAAGACGCAAACAAAGAAATACAAAGTACACAAGACAGTCGACCATCCTCTGTCATACGTTTCTCTTTTGATCCATTTTTTTGTGCAGGTCTGCACTATCTGCTCTAGAAAGCGTGAACTAGTCCAAAAAAACACTTCACTGTAGGCCCGAAGTGCTCCTTTTGTGAAACATTATCGCCGTCCATCCGGAAGTGATTCTCGTTTTGTGAACAACGAAATGGCGAATAAGAAAGAGGTGGCACTCTGGATACGGGTTCGCATAAGTGTCCAAAGCTCTCCGAGTGCTGGGGTGCTTTTTGCTATTTACTACCGCTTCAAGCAGCGCCATGTAATTTTCGTGGATGCGCCATAATCGGATGCTCAGTGAACTTCACCAGAAAACTTTATGATCTGCCCAGAAAAGGGCAGCGAGTCGGAATCATTATCGGCTCCCATTTGGCTCTTTCGCTGTGCGATACTTTTGTGGCAAATGAAGACAGACATTCAAAGTCATTTTTGAATCAAATGCGTGCGAAAATTGCTTTAGGTATGTCGATGATTTTCCGCGTTGTGTACCAGATGAAAGAGCGCATTGTGTTAACAAGGATAAAAGTTTATATAGGTTCCGACAAGTTTTTTTTCTTTCTCGATTAGAACTCAGGTATTATTTGCTTGCAAAGGAACTGCAAAAGTTGCTCTATTTGTATCACTCACAGCTGCAGTGATTACGTTACACGTGCAGAGTTGGTCAGTGTGTGTCGTAAGCATACGTTCAAACTAGATGGGCGAGTAAAACTCTGAAGGTGAATAGAGAAGTCAAAATAGAACTATTCGGATTAGCAATGCGTCGCAGCTAACGCATGAATTAAAGGCTGCTTTCAAATCTTAAGCAAAATGCTGAACGCGGCAGGGCTGTTGAACAACGATTCACATCAGCTGTCGTGAGCCGTGATTGTAACGTGAGCGTAGTATGAGAGCCGCGCGTAACACGGGCGTCGCACGGCCACTGTCAATTGCTATCCAGCTCGATTCAGTTGAAGACTACAAAACTTAAGCTGGCTTCCTCACACCGTTAACGAGTGAGCTTGATGCGACGAAAAAATTTTTAATTCTAACTGGCTCGATCACGATCGAAACTGCTAAAATAATTTGACATCCGTGTATGGGACAAACAGTGGAAAAGAGGGCGAAGATAATATTTAACTATAAATATATATCTCACTCGTTCAGCGAGCTGACGCACTTTCTTTAATTAAAACATACCAGAAAGGTAAGCCTAAAATCAAGGCTGCCAGGCTGCCAGCTCTCAGTAAGCCAGCTCTCAAATTGAAAAAAAAAAGCGATAACCAATGCCGCCTGCATCTTCCCACGGAAGGTAACTCGAGTAAATGCGTCGCAGAGGGATGGAGGTATTTCGTGAACGTTGCGTAATTGTATATTATTTGGGAATACTCAATGGTTATTTCGTCGTTATTATTTTCATTTATCGAATGAAGGAAGAATGTTGCCTTCAACGAGTTGTGGGAAGCTGATGTTAGGTTGTACCCTGCTACTGAGTGAACATACTGCAGAGTGCTCCCCCCCCCCCCCCCCCACGGTGTTCTAGTGGCTAAGGTAATCGGCTGCTGACCCGCAGGTCGCGGGATCGAATCACGGCTGCGGCGGCTGCATTTCCGATGGAGGCGGAAATGCTGTAGGCCCGTGGGCTCAGATCTGGGTGCACGTTAAAGAATCCCAGGTGTTCGAAATCTCCAGAGCCCTTCGCTACGGCATCTCTCATAACCGTATGGTGGTATTGGGACGTAAAACCCCACATATCTTCCTCCTCCTCTCCCTCACCATCATCATCATCATTATTGAGTTAAGCGGAGTGTCAAGTTAAGCGAAAGCCAAGTAAAGACGCCCTTGGCTGAATTCCGAACGCGCGCTCCGCCACCTATATACCACCCGGCCGCGTTCTAGGCAGAGGAGCACGGTGTAGAAATCTGCACCGCCCCTCTCCCCCTGCGCATGTGCGGCATGCTTAACACCAGGTGGCGTCTTATTCTTTAAGGGCTCCTGGAGCGACAGTTGTGCGGATGTCTTGCAGGGCCGGCGCGAGACGCGAACATGCGCATTGAAGGTGTGGATGGTGCTACCGACGCTGAAGCGAGAAATCGTGCCACTAATAAATGCTGCAACCTTAAAGTAGGAAAAGCAACGCTAATACCCTGGAGCACGGACGCTGATCCAACGCGGGCGGTGAGTGACTTTCCCGCAAGACATTTGAACCCAATATGGCGTACTTTGACGAAAGCTGCGGCGGCTGCATTTCCGATGGAGGCGGAAATGTTGCAGGCCCGTGTGCTCAAATTTTGGTGCACGTTAAAGAACCCCAGGTGGTCTAAATTTCCGGAGCCCTCCACTGCGGCGTCTCTCATAATCATATGGTGGTTTTGGGACGTTAAACCCCACAAATCAATCAATCAATCAACCTTGACGGAAAGGTACCGTGTTCTAGAAATATTGGGTAGTGGCCAAAGCAGTTGTCTAGGCATGATGCATCGTGCGCCCGCTTATCTCGCGGTGGGAAGAATCGTACGTGTAGCACTTTACGGGAACCAAAGGCACATAAATGTCACTTCGCTCGCTGCACCGTCCCTACTGGCGAAACAGGCGCGCTTTTCAGACACACCAAAGTAACAACTGTGACGCTTGTTCACGTTCATCTGTGCCTGCGAGTATGTCTAGTGCGTCACTTTCGCGTGAGGAACACGCTGCACGTTTTGATACACCTGTCATTCATCGAGTGGCATTCAAATTGGTTGCTATCGCATTCATTGCTTCTCCGTTGCGGCAAAACTGTTACTGTTTCCTTGACCGAACTTCTCAATGAAATATCGCACATCTGTGACTCATGCGACGCATGGCTGCGCTTTGTTTGCACATTTTTTTTTTCTGTTGTATGGCATACTTTGTGCCTGCTGGACTGAGAGCTGGCTTACGTTCCTACCCTTCCTATCTACCTGCTCCTCCTCCTCTTGCATTGGTTTTATATTGCATATTTCGTTTGTTGAAGTGAAAAGAAGTGGCCGCTGTCACCATAAATGCACCAGCTACTATTCACCGCTTCGATTGCAAAATAAGTAATAACAACACAAACTCGATATTCTTCAGTACCCTGTAATTCTGAGAAACAGTTCAGGTGCTATTTCGTCTCACACGTGTACGTTCAAACTCGGCCAACCCAATACAGGCTCACACATAACGGCTCTAGAATTCCCGCGAGCGTTTCCCATCACTCCAGTATAGAAACGGTGTATTTGATGGGCTGTCGTGCCACGTCCCAACAGATTCCATCAATTTGGCCACGCCTTTACATTATGTGGTCAACGCATGCCAGGCGAATTCACGACATGAATGGCATGTCTATGCCGTGGTTAGATTATTGATTGATTGATGGATATGTGGGGCTTAACGTCCCTAAACCACCATATGATCATGAGAGACGCCGTAGCGGAAGAACCTGGAAACTTTGACCACCTGGGGTTTTTCGACGGGTGCCCAAATATGAGCACATGGGCTTACACCATTTCCGCCTCCATTGGAAATGGAGCCGCCGAAGCCGGGATTGAATCCCGCAATCTGCGGGTCAGCAGCCGAGTACCTTAGCCACTAGACCACTACGGCGCGGGTGGTTAGAGGTTATATGATTTTTTTATTGTTGATAGGAGTGGAAAGAGCAGAGTTTTCAAAGAAATAAAAAAACGTCCAGGAAATAAAAGCAAAATCTAGTGGACAGCTTTCGTGGTGAGACCGATAGACTCTTCAATACACCAATTCCTCTGTTTGTTTGCTTTTTTTCTTTCTTTTTCTTTCTTCATTTCATTCTTTCTTTTCTCTATCTTCCTCTCTTTTTATTTCTCTTTCTTTGTTGCTTTATTTTTTCTTTCATGCATTTTCCTCCTCTGTATCTTACAATTTTCTGGTGCTCGTTCTTCACCTCCGGAAATTTCAGCCCTTCGTGTGTACTGAAATCACACACCACCTCCGGAAATTGCGGCCTTTCGTGTGTACGGAAATCACACACTACGAACGAGCCTCTAGTGTTTTGCCTGCATAGCGATTTCACCACCGCGGTTGATATTAAAACCGAAACCTTTGAGTCAGCGTGAACGAAGTGAGGTAATGACGAAGGAAGATAAAAAAAAGTGCTCAGTCCAAGTTCACGACGGAGCTTACTTGAAGGCTAAGCCGTTTACTCGGGTTTCATGGAAAGGGTGATATGCGTGGTTTGACGTCCCAGAACCACCATGTGAATATGAAAAACACCGTAGTGGAGGGATCCGGAAATTTCGACCACTTGGGGTTCCTTAACGTGCACTCAATTCTGAGCACACGGGACTACAGAATTTTCACCTGCATCGAAAATGCAGCTGCCGCAGCCAAGATTTGTTCCCGACACCTGCGGGTCAGCAGCCGAGTACTTTAGCCACTAGACCAGCGCGGCGGGGCTACTAGGTTTCATGGAACTGGTTCAACTGTTTTGTATGTTTCTCCTTTTCTATGTGTTTTTTGTGTGTGGTACAATGCTGCAGTTGTTTTTGTTCGCATGCATGACTGACCCACATATAACCTGGGTGATTTTCCAGAAAACGAATACATTAAAAAAATTCAAAACCTGTAAATCGTATTGTCTGTTGGGAAATCGCCGAATAACAGTAGTGCCGATTTTCGTATTCCTAGAGAAAACAGCCCCTACTCCTACTTCAATGACATGCAAGCTGAACGCTTTGTCTTCGTGTTCTTATGTCTGGTGTCATCGTGATCGTCGTAAAATCTGGTCATTTTACCCGCGAAGGACCTTTCTAATCACCAAAGAAGGCACCAAAGTCACCCCAATACCTTTGCTTTTTCGGACCTATGCCACCGAGATATAAAAAGGTAGGTTCCTGTTAGCCACGCGCCAAGCCAACCGAAATGGATGTTTGGCGAGGTTCGACCACCTCACTTCAGAATCATAACCACGCAGCTATTTCGATAATAGTGGTAAAGAGCCCTCAATGCTCCATTGCAGGAACTGTACAGATTCCACATTTGCGGCAGATAGCCAGGAACCGTGAGCGGGACACTGTGAGAGAAGCGTGCCATCGCTTCATTTTCCATTTTTTTTATCTATCTCGAAGCTCGGTTTACTTCAAGCTCAATCGACGAAAAGGCCGGGCGGGAAGTGAGGGGGCACAGTGGTATCACCTGACCCTTCTAATGAAAAATTCCCACGCACAGATATGCCAGAAGCTGCCTATCCAGTCCCGTAATGTTCGCATTCAAGGGCATGCGTTATGACAATGAAGTGTAGGAAGAAGTTTAGAAGCTTTCGCTAGTGCTGTCGAGAAAAGTTTTAAATGGCGGACAACCTACAACCCCGGCCACTCGTCGGTAAGTGCACAAAGCTTGCCCTTCATTCTCGAGGCGCACGTTCCTGGAAGCAGGTACATGATACCGTTCCGGAATGCTTTCCCAAGATTGCTTTGCGCAAAAGATTCGTGGCGTGTGTGCACCTGCGCTTTAAGAACTATACTGCATTTGCAGCGGGGGTGACGCATAACTGAAGTTCTCGCCATCTTCCATCGAGTGCTTTCACTGTGAGCTATGAGCCTTTTTACCAGTTATCTGAACCTATAAAGAACCTCTCGAGCCAGCACAGATTTCACCGATTGAATTGAGTCTGGAGCCGCTCCAGAGAAGCGTCCCTAGCGGAGTTTGCGAAACCCTGCCGCAGAAAGTAAAGTTAAGCAAAACAGGACCAAGAAAAAAACAGAATGAATAAAGACCTGTTCTGTTCTGTTTTAACTGTTTTGCTGTGGAGAGGTTGAGGTGCCTATTGCCTCGGCTACTCCATATCACAAGGTTCTGCAGCGAAAAATAAAATAATAATACAGAACGGTACCCAAAAATTAACAATATGGAAAAAAACACACATAATAGGACACTGAAACCAGTTCAAATAACATGCCAATACACAGTTTTCTTCACGCAGTTCACACAGTCATAAACTACTTACGCGCCCACCTTACTAATCTAATGTCAGTATATACATGACCACATTTTACATAATACCCATCTCTGCATGTTTACCTTACGTACATAAGTTATCTCGCAATCTAAAGAAAATAGTGAGAAGATATGACATCAATTTATTGTTGCCTCGCCGCGGTGGTCTAGTGGTTAAGGTACTCGGCTCCTGATCCACAGGTCGCGGGATCGAATCCCGGCTGTGGCGGCTGCATTTTCGATGGAGGCGGAAATGTTGGAGGCCCGCGTGCTTAGATTTGGGTGCACTGTAAGGAACCCCAGTTGGTCGAAATTTCCGGAGTCCTTCACTACGGCGTCTCTCATAATCATATGGTTGTTTTGGGACGTCAAACCCTACATATCTATCAAATCAATCTGTTGTTTTCCGCCCCTTGCAAGCTTTTGGAAGTGTGTGTATTAAACAGCAACTGGAGTAGTCAATCATGCAAGATTCGTCTGGACAATAGGTTTACTGAATGCCAATGAGATACCGCTGAAATGTGCAAAAATTAACATAGGACAAACTGGGCAATGCTTCAATGAGCGAGCAAGACAGCATGCTTTAAATGTTAAGAATGTCAATGGTAGCCTCATGGCTCTACACAGCAAAAAGTGTAACTGCAGGTCTGTAAAGCATAAAAACAGTTTTTCCAGAAAACACAGTTTTTGAAAAAAAAACAGAACGAACATGAAAGAGAGCCTATCGAAGGATTTTTTCATCAGGAAGACCAAAGATCAATGCATCAGTACACCATCACTTCTTTTTTCGGAGAGAGAGTATTCTTTTCTAAAAAAAAAATGTTTGTTCATGCTCCCACATCTGTCGTCGGACAAGAGCACTGTTTTTGCACTCTGTATAAAAGTGGTCGTAGCACCTTCAATAAATTCAGTTGACAGTCAGCGCTATTTCCTGTACATTTTGGCTCTTCTTACAGTTGTCGCGCTGTTACTACAATACAACCACGATTAACCAACTCACATAAATTGGTCTCTTGTTACTGATAGAGCATGCTGGCACGCAATTTCGCCCCATCTGGCCACGGTTCCCATGCTCCGTTTTCTAGCTTTGGAGCACCTATATACTGTTGAAGCTTTCTATACTGTCGAGTGAGCGTCAATCTCAAAGTACGGTGGTTCCTAGTCTTGCTGAAAAAAAAAAAATCAGCGATACCGCTATGAGTGTCGCAGCTGCTTCCAGTAGAAGTTATCGCACAGACAAGGCTGCTATTAAGCGCACCACTGTGAAAACAAAGCCAGACGGCGCTCTCACACTGATGGGCTCTCTGCGCTTGCGCGTCATGCCGGAAAGCTCGTTACTTCTCTCATATACTGAGCGCCGCCTTGTCCAGGAATCAAGGTTGGCGTGATACGATGAAAGAACAAGCAGTTCTTCCGTGTAGGAATGCAACCGATGAGTGAAGCTCGTTTGAAGTGGGACGCAAACCGATGTACGCGTGGTCTCGCTGCTGAAGTTCATGAGAGCGGCAGAGTGGGGAGCGGTAGGGGAGAGCGTCTGCTGCGCTTGGTGGCGGGAATGACTGAGCTGGTGAGCGTGCAGCACGCGCGGCGCAGAGGGAGTGATCTCCTGCCGCGCCGCGCTTGCCGGGAGCGGGCACCTGTTTTCTCGGCGCGCTTGCCCTGCGATGGGAGCTTCGACGGCGACGGCGGTGACGACCAGGGCGGAGTGCGGGCCTCAGGAGCTTCGCTTCTGAAAGTTGCATGGCTTGACCTAAACGCCACTGCCACGAGGATCCTGGTGTTGGTGCAGCCGAAAGGTGAAGACATCGCTGCCCGGAAACGTAAGCGTGTGTCTCTGTCCAATTTATTGTTCATGCACGGAAGTACCTCTACAGCTAAACATCAGCGCTATACTGTTGCATCACGAAGCATTTTCACTGGCGATGGACTTTTTTTCCGCATATGGCATGAATATAGCTTCACGTCTGCCATCTTAGCACAACCATACTGTGCGCGACTGCTCAATAGACGGATTAATTGTGAACCCTGCTGCGGTGGTCTCATTTGCATAAGGGCAGAATTTTCGAGGCCCATGAAATGAACGATACTAGTGCACGCCAAAAAACCACAGATGTTCGTTATTATCACGAGCCATATACGGAAGACTTCCGATTGTCAACGATAATGGTTGACTGATATGTGGAGTTTAACGTCCCAAAACTACCATATGTTTATGAGAGATGCTGTAGCGGAGGGCTCCGGAAATTCAGGCCACCTGGGGTTCCTTAACGTGCACCAAATCTGAGCACACGGGCCTACAACATTTCCGCCTCCATTTGAACTGCAGCCACCGCAGCCGCGATTTGATCCCGCGACCTGCGGGTCAGCAGCCGAGTACCTTAGCCGCTAGACCACAGCGGCGGGGGATAGTTAACAATAACGATACAATCGTAGTGCAGCGCTTCTGTTCGAGTGTTCTTTTGGCGCGCATGAATGTTTTGTTTGTGCAATTCTTCATCAATATAATGTAACACGTGTTTACGGACAGCTTGCACAAACGTCGCTGAAAACGCCATGTAGGGGCAATAAAGGGCACAAAAAAAAAAGGTTTGTTACGACAGGCGATAACGTTACCGTTATCTTTCGTTATTGACGAACAAACGTGAATAAAATTCTGGTCACATCCTTATCATATTGCAAAGCAGGTAAAGCGCGATGCGATTACGCTGCCTCTACGTCATCGAGGCCGCCATGTTGGCACCAGCACGTTTTGCACTTGTGACCACGATGTCATGTGAGGGCTATCTATTGCGTATTTTTTATGTATTTGGTTCTCACCAACAGGGACAGTTAGCAATGGTTGTCGTAGACCACGTCACAGCGTTACTGAAGCTTCGTGACTGAGACAATTCATTCAAGGCTCCGCGCAGGACGTGTGTAGCCCACAGCTTACGTGAGCATCAGGCATAGCGCTTGAAGGATCGATCACCGATCGAACACGTTCTACCGGTTATCAGATTTCTGGACGGCGGATGACTGTTGTTGTCGCTGTCAGTGTGTGTCACTCTATAAAGAACTTTCATTTTCGGGGCCCAAGGTTACGCAAATTAACAATGCCATTAAAGAAATTTATTCGAGAGTGAACACACACCACATTCATGAACACACACACCCAGGCATCAAGCACGCATAGCGCTGACTTGCGACTGCTTTATTCATAGTACTAAGGTTTGTATTTGTACATTGGGCACATGCGTGCATTGGCATCAGTGAACGCCAACAGCGTACACTATCAAGACGCACATTTATCTTATGACAACCTAGAACCAATAAAACAGGGATTCACCTGGGAAGAAAGGTAGCGAAGGGTCGCTTACACAGTAAGCCTTATTTTTTTTTCTATGAGAAACGTCACAGCTTTGCCACTAAGGCGAAGTAATGAACGTGCTAGCAACAAATCGGAATGTAACGCACAAAATGGCAAGGAGATATAAACGTGCCCCGCGCTTTTCACACTCAAATGACGCACGAAACGTACTCGCAGGTGCAGATGAACCGAATAAGCGTTTCGGTTGCTACTTCACTGTGTTTGAAAAGCGCACCCTTAGCAAACGGAGGCTGAGCAACGATTGCATGACCTTTGTGCGCCCCGCACTTACAACAGAATCGTTCCAGTGCAAGCCCAACGCCAGCCAAGACGTATGATTCTCCCCACCGGGAGATAAGGAAGCGTGAGAGATTCTCCCCCCCTCACCTCCTCTCTACGGGACAAAGTGCGTGTGAGAGATGAGAGCCACCGCGCGCTCATTGTGTCATCTTGCTGATAATGCTGGAAACATTATAGTTCTCTCTAACCGCCAACCCGGGTATGTGGTAGATATGAATAGCTTGCCGTTTGAACGTTGAAAGAAGTGCCTTTCGGTGGCTCAGTGGTTGACGCCACGCCTTCATGACGTGAAGGTCCCACGTTCGATATCGCGCGCCGGAGTCCTTTTCTAGATTTTTCTTTCTTGCATTTTATTTTATATATATATATATATATATATATATATATATATATATATATATATATATATATATATATATATATATGTGTGGTGACTGACGGCAACGCCGGCGGCAAAACTGAGCCGAGAGTGTCCATAAAATCGCTATCGCAATAAGAGGCCTCTAACACGTCCCGTTCAGTTTTTCTCATCTGCCTACAATTTTTGTCCCGGACAATTGCGCCTCACAGCCACACAAAATTACATGCGCAACGAGGCGCGCATACTTGTCATACGCAGAGCAACTGCGTAGGAGCAACTGTACAACGAAGAGCAACTGGTAGGTGACAGCACCATTTCTTTTTAGCGATACACTTTCTTTATATAGAAACACACTGCGTAATACTCACGTACTGCTGTTGCGCCCAAATATGCGCAATATTTGCTTCTTGATTGACAGACGGACAAACGAAAAAGCAGAGACACAAAAATTTCTGAGTTGAAGTATCGGAAGTAAGGCTACCATCTTTCTTATTTTCTTTAAAACTATGCATCAGGTGGTTGAACTTCACTCTATGGACAGAATATAGCTGTCGCGTTCAATACTTAAAGTTGAAGCTTAAGAGTCCTCCAAATGTTCGCCCCCCCCCCCCCCCCCCTTACTTCCCGAGGCGACCTATTCCCACTATATAAAGAAGCTAATGTTTGGATGGGAAAACTAAATTTATAGCTAAACGCAAATAAACTTCAATTGAATATCGCTAAAACAAAGTACATGTTTTTCAAGCCTAAAGGAGTAGCTCACATACCATGCACTCCAAATTACTTCCAGAGCACCGAGATTCAGCGCACAACAACATTAAAATTTCTAGGAGTTCTATTTCAAGAACAACTTTCTTGGTCTCCTCACATTGACGCGATAAAAAAAAGATCTTTCCAGGAGAATCGGCATTTTAAATAGACTGAGATACTACGTCCCAACAAATGTCAAGCTGCAAATTTACTACGCACTAGTACATTCACGGCTAACATACTGCTCCTTGGTGTGGCTAACAACAACCAACACAAACCTTAATTCTCTGTTGATATTGCAAAAGCGTGCTATGCGGGCTATATCTAACACCCCCCTTTACGAAAGCGCTCGACCATATTTTAAAATGTACAAAGTATTGCCTATAAAACTGCTATACATACATGAACTATGTCTAGAGATATTACACCAGTATAAACTAAATACATGACTATTCTTTGACACATATTACGTGAAACAAACACCATACGAGCTGAGAAAGCTGAGAAAAAACCTAATATACAAATATAGATCACGCACGAACTACGGTGACCAACGATTAGTGTCCCAAATTTCAAACATTCTAAACAAACACCCAACTATATTACATTTACTGGAAGACGGAATTTCAGCTAGATCATTTAAAAAAATAACGAAACAGTTTCTAGTGAATGAAAGCGATGCTTTTCTTGATTTTTGAAATTTGTAGTTAATGATGTTTTTGTATTCGTTGCACCTTGTTCATTGTTGTCCCTTTGCCTGTTGTTTATTATACTCTAATTTGTCTTGTAGGGCAACTCGATTTCCTAGTCAAGATGTCTCTTGTTAATTTATTTGATAGAGAACATGCATTTGTTTGTATTTGCCACCACTCGAATAAGGACTGTTTATATTTCTATTCTTTTATTCACGCTTCTGGCAGTTCCTGTTTGACTATGGTACCCGTGTAAGATAACACGTGATGTTGTAATTTTCTGCGTACTGTACTTGCGGTATGTTTTTGCTTTGCTGCCAGTGTGGCACGACCAAGTCAGGCACTTACTTAGCCTTTAGTCGTGTCCCCCAAGGCAATCTTGTTCAATTTTGCCTTGAATAAAGCAAACCAAACCAAAGATGTCCCCGTCCAGCAGTCAGTGATAAATGGTGTCTTAGTAAAGTGTACAGCCTCGCCAGCTGGTGATCGATGATCATTTCGCGTGGGCTGAAGCAGCGTGCGGGGCGCGTAAAAACCGTGCGATGAACCAGCTAGTGTTGCGTTTTCTTGTATGCTTCTTAGCCTTACAGCCCTGCCCCGCCGCGGTGGTTTAATGGCTAAGGTACTCGGCTGCTGACCCACATATCGTGGAATCGAATCCCGGCTGCGGCGGCAGCTTTTCCGATGGAGGCGGAAATGTTGTAGGCCTGTGTGCTCAGATTTGGGCGCACGTTAAAGAACCCCAGAAGGTCTAAATTTCCGGCGCCCTCCAATACGGCGTCTATCGTAACCATATGGTGATTTTGGGACGTTAAACCCCCCATATCAATCAATGGAGCCTTGCAGCCCTGCGCACTGCATCACCCATGCAGAATAGAGATACGGGTATCTGCTGCAACTCACACCGTGGCATGTAAATTGATTTCCCGGCTGTGCTTTGATTGAGCATAGAACGTAGTTACAGCTTCAGAAAGGAATCTAGTGCTGCTCAAAGTATTTCAAGTAATTTTCGCAGCCCAACCTCGTTATGAATGGGCGTAACTGAGAGCCAAAAAATCCACATAATTCCCATCACTGGTCGTTTCTGTGAATCGGGACAACTATTTCCCCGCACCACATCTTCGAACAAGTGGCAAGATGGAGTACCTACACAATATCGGATTTTTTCGTTACAGAGCTCCAACTTCGATTCAGATGTGTGTCTGTGCTTCGTGCACAAGCTTGACCTTTAGTGAGAACTGTAACAGTCGAGATGCGTAAGCGCGTCACTGTGCTCTTTAAAAACCGATCTAAATAATCAAAAGTTCGATCGCACCGGGTGTGAAATATCAAGGAAACCTATGGTGTGCGGACACGCAAATGAAAGCTGCACTGAATCTACATTGCGTAATAGCCGATGCTCGAATAAAATAGATGATGCAAGCAGCGCTATGCTTTCGTACTAAATTTCCTTACCGCTCAAGATTATACTGTGTTGCGCGTTGAATCGAGAGCTTCCTTAGCTTTCATGCTTTATAAGAGCTATATTTGTGTAGCAGAATCGACGTTCGAGAAATAATTCACTAGATGGACGGAAAAATTTTTCGATAGCACTGAAGATAGCCTACTTTTCAAGGCACGGTTCTATACTGCATGAATTCATTATTTACTGTATGCATATAAGTTGAGAAATCTGTAAGCAGGGGTTTTGTCGAGCCAACGTTGTGACGAGCAGGCTTGGCTTCCTCAAGTCTAGAGTATAGCAGATTTTTTTTAGCTCTTGCGGAAGACCATTCCTCAAGCATTTAGCCTTGAGGAAGATAAGTCCGCTTGTCAAAACGTCGCCTCGACAAAACCCCTGTTCACAAATTTTCAATCGCAAGATTCCATTTTCGCCTTTTTGCCGTTCATGCTTATATGTTGTATGTATTCGTCTGTCGAGATGAAGGTCGTCTTTGAAGATTTATCCTAGATATTTCTGAGGTAATATGAATGTCTATAGATAAATGTCTCCCCCTTTATATCACCCCCAAAATTTTGTGTCACTGCACCTTATTCATCAATCGAAATACTTTTATTGAGGTCCTGAGGGGAGCCGCTCTAACACGCAGTGGGAAACTCTCACGTTGGAACTGCCAGGCCAAGCCTGTCGGCCGCTTCCAAGTGCTTCTTTATGGCACTAAGAAATCAAAGTCATTTTGTGCGCCCGTGTAAAATTGTTATACGACACTTACTAGTACTTAGCAACATCTTCATGTTCTTCGCACTTAGTGTAGTAGTGGATTGTTTGGCGACGCTTCAAGTTGCTTGTACCATGCAAGTGTCGTGTTTTTGTTTAGCTCATTTAGTGCCATGCTAGGTCCTTAGTTTCGCAGAGTTAGCACACAGCATGCATTAACTTCAATGTTGAAATATGGAAACATCTAAACATAACAGGTTTGCAAAAAAAAAGCGTTGAAAAGACCAAGAAGCTTAGCCTCGACGTGTTTTTTTAGCGCGAAAACACACAAAGTCAACGTCCCGTAAAGGATTATCATATCCGAAAAGCATCACTAGCAAAAGTGCTTGGCATTGTTTTTAATGGATAACCTCTAACATTCCTGACATCAATGAACCATTTGTTGTTTTAAACTCTGAATGGATGTTAGATTGTCGGTAAAAGTGCCGAAAAAAGAATGAAAGCTTTCTGGACAGATTTAAAGGACCTCTATTATTCACTTACTCTACCCAAGTATTGGCCTGCATTCACGCGTCCAACCCCGCCGCGCTGGTCTAGTGGCTCAGGTACTCGACTGCGGACCCGCATGTCACGGGGTCGAATCCCGTCTGTGGCGGCGGCATCTTCGATGGAGGTGAAAATGCTCGAAGCCCGTGTGCTCATATTTTGGTGCGCGTTAATGAATGCCAGGTTGTAGAAATTTTTTTTCAACCTACCCACTCTCACATTTCTCACTTTAAAAGACAAAAGTCCTTTTTCGGGGGGGGGGGGGGGGGATACTTGAACGCAAGAATTTTGGTCTGTCTGTTGGTGTCTTTTCAATGATTCGCCACCCGGCGAAAGTTTAACCCCTTGTTCAACGCCCACTCATTTTGGTCTTGTGGCTGCGCTCATGCATGTGAAAATTGTCACTCACAAAGAGAATATTAAAATAAAAAACAATTTCAACCGCCTTCCATCATCCGTTAAACCGTCATCAAAAAGCTGGGCAGCTGATGCACCAAAACCGTCTGTTGACTTGTTTTCTTGCGAAGCAGTCTATCTGTACGATTAGAATGGCAGGCAGTTCAACTTGGTTTTTATCTTCTTTAACAACGAGGCAGTGCTATTGGTATCGAATGGTGGGCACGTCTCTCTCAGAAACTAACTCGTATAGCCACAGGAACTTCGCGCCTAAAAAAAAGAAGTGATTGAAGCATCCCCGGGATCAAAATCATAAACCGTAGCACCAATGCTTCCTACGAAGTGCTCTGCGTCAGACACTATAACGGCTTCACACTGCGTGCAATTCAAGTTCATGCACGTCATCGGAAAAGTTCATTGAGAAAACAAGTCGTCAAACTACTAAAAAGTGAAGAAAGTATTTCAAGTTCTTTGAAGGGCAGGAACGGTCACATAAGTATTCACCGGAAAAAAAGCGGGTGAACTTCCCAGAAGAGAAGCAGCCGAGCATTTGCATATCACCGCCTATATACCATTTTTCTTGTTGGTGACATGAATATCAAAGTTATCGCGAATTCCCCAGGACGCACACAGTTGTCGCTTTTAGATGAGTCTTACCTGCTTCAAAATGGTATCACTTTGCCGACTCATGTTACTTCATCAACTGCACCTGACTTACTGATTGCTAGTGAATCTGTTGAATGTGTTTCTGCAGGGGTTATAAACATAGCATTGAATGGTCACCTTCCTTTGTTTTCGTTATGCAACGTCTCGTTGGTCACCAGTAAAATTATGCAGGACCTGCTTTTTCGGACAAATAATAAACCAGCTCGTTAAAGGAATTTATTGCATTTTAATAAATTTTTATTGGTACCTTTGTATATTCAGGCGACCGCAGACAAGGCGTTTATTTTTTTTTTTTCTAAAACACTTCACAACGTTTTACAGCAAGGCATTCCCATATAGGATTACTGAAATACCAAAGAAGGCGCGTAAGCCATGCACGACGTGTCGCATTCTGAAAATATTTTCTATGGAAACCAAGTTAAACTCGAAGTTCTCTCAGGGTCATGAACACCGCGATTCTGTCACATTTGAGAAACTTTGTAATAAATTGAATGTTTTGATAGGAAAAGGTAAAAACGAATATTACCTTCCCTTATTTGCTGACATCAGGGATCAAAAAGTTCTCTGGAGTTGATTAGTCATGCTGCTTGAGTGTGAAAGATCATGCTCGCCTGATTCGCTGACAGTTGATTATGTCAGCTATGTTAGGAAAGATCTAACAGACAAGTTCAATGACGAATATACATATTTTGTTCAAAGTGAGCATGACCCTAGCACTCCTGACTACGTGAAAAATTGAGTGCTTGATACCATGGCAGTTATTAAGTGCGATTGCAATGAAGTATCAGCCGCTTATAGACGCATGACATTAGAAAATGCGGGGACACTTTGGTCTGACAATCAGACCCGTATTACGTGTCATTGAAGGAGTTTGTTTATTTCTAACACATACTTACAATTTGTTCCTCCACACCGGTACTTTTTCTGCAGAAATGAAAAAGATGAAAGTGATTATTCTCAATAAAGGAGGCGCCAAATAGACCCTCGGTAATTAAGGGCCCATATATGTTTTAGCAGTTTTTCTAATTAATTAGAGCGAGTAGCTCATCTACGTATTTCGAACTTCTTTGAAAAATGTAGGCTAATAAGCAGCAGACATTTTGGTTTCAGGAAAAGATCGTCTAAGAAAGTTGCAATACTATAATAAAAAGAACAAATTCTTCATTATATAAAAAGAAGGTAAAGACTTAAGAAATAATTATAAATTTTTTAAAGCCTTCGACAGAACTAGTCATAAAACCCTTCTCTTAAAACTTTCAGAAAATGGTGTCCGAGGTGTTTCATTGGATCTAATATTGAGTTATTTGTGTGATCCCACTGAGTATGTCATGATAGATAACTACCACTCATCTTGTAATAAATTCGAACGTGATGTTCCTCAAGGTAGCCTTCTTGGCCCGTTGCAGTTCATTATCTATAATATTTATCTGATAGATATTGACATTAGTGTCCAATGTAATATATATTGGGATGACACTAACATATTCTTATAGGATCCGAATTTCAAATACAGATGATTTAGGCGAATCAAGACAATATCGTTTTAAATGAGTTACATTCTTGGTCTCTTAAAATTCTCTTCCTATTCACTCCAGTAAAACTAAGGCTACATTTTTCAGAGCAAGAAAACTAAACTGTTTCCGTCGGTGCTACCCTTACGGCAGAATAAAATACTATTAAAATTACTAACACCCTTGGAACACGTGGAGCCTATTTCATTAAATTCATGTTCTGGGACGCTCACATTGAGCATCTTCTAAGTAAGCTTGCACGTACGGTTGGCGTCTTGAGAAAATTACAGCATTTATTGCCAGAGAAAACGAAGCTTACATTGTACCATACATTGTTCAAATCACAGTTAAGATGTTGTGTAACGAAATGGGGAAATCAACACAGACCAATATAGGAAAACTGATCGTATATATCAGTTTAGAGCGATTGCCAATGCGCTTAGAGCGATTGCCAATGTTCCTTACAGTACGCACTCTGAACAATTGTTTGCAGCATATTGCATCATACACTTGTCAAACTCAACAAGCATCGTCTTTTACAGCTCTACAAATCGCAGAATGTACGTGACATTTTTTTCTTCAGTAAAGTCGCTAACCTTCACAACCATATTCTTCATTACCCAACAAGGCAAGATGAATATTGGTCGGGCTTCACACACGCACGAATAATGGCTTTCAAACCATAAGACAAACATTGCCTTCTCTGCTTAACACGTTCGGCTTTTATCACACCTCGATACGCGAAATCTCTTTCAACTCTTTTCGAAACCTATTTATTTATTGATTGCGTTGCCCGATATTCTAATAATTCTTTTTGTGACCACAACTTTCTTTGAATGTACTCGGAAAGATGGTGTACTTGTATTAGTGCCTTTTTTTATTGTGCATCATGTTTCGCTTGCTTGTTTCCTCTACTTATTTTTTTTCATGTCCGTGCTATTTCTACACCGTGTATACCGCTCTACCGATGTGTGTGGGGGAAAGGGAGCACCATCAAGCCGCAACTGAGTGGCTTTCCCACCCCCTTTCTCCTAGTCATGTTTTTTCATACACGTCTGAAATAAAAATTCATTCATTCATTCATTTATTCATTCAATCAATCATTGAAGTAGTTGTCAGTTTGCAAGAACGAAACTTTGCTCTTCGAGCCTATCGATCGGGTCGAAGTGGTAAAAGGCGTCCTTTGTATTTATGTTGGCGCTTTTTCTACTGGAAGAGTTCGGCGGAAAAACAAACAAGTGTCATAAACGTTACTGCACTGCATTATCAGTTAAGAAGTTGTCTGCAGATTTCAGTCAGAATAAATAAAAAAGCATTACTTATAAGCAGTTGGCTGAATAGCGCTGTAGCAGATAATACAGCTTTAAGTTCAAGTTCATTGATGATAAAAATATATATGCCATTATTTGAAGGGTAGGAACGGTCATATACGCATTTGCTGGAACAAGTTCGGGCGAACTTTGCTGAAGAGAAGCAACCAAGCAAGTAGATGTCCCTTTGCAAGAACTAAGTTCTGCTCTCCGAACCTATCGATCAGGCCGAAGTCGTAAAAAGCATCGTTTATTTTTATCTTGGCATTCGTTCTACCGGTAGCGTTCGAGGGAAACAACAAAACAAGCAAGTGTCATAAACCCTACTGCGCAGCGTTATCCTGCAGTAAGAAGGTTCCTGCGGTTTCAGTCGAAATAAATCGAAACCTTTCCTTACACCAAGTTGACTGGATAGAGCTGGAGCAGGTAACGCCGTTTTAAGGTCAAGGTCATTCAAGTTAAAAAGAGTGCGCAAAAAAGTGGGCGTTGACGGTGATTCGAAGAAGGATTAATGCCAAGCAAGTAATGCGCGCAGGTACGTTGAATGTGTGGTGAGTGCTGCATACGCCGTAACTCGGGCATCTGGCTATGCATACATGGTACAAAAAGGAATTCCTATTGGTAACGCTCTTACAAACAAGAATGTTCCTGAATGAGTCACGAGCGAGCGGAAATACTGTCGTGTATTACTTTTGTTGAAACTCTGAAGGAACCGACACTTGATTTGCATGAACCACAAAAAAAAAAATGGCAGCATATCTACGGAGTGAATGATGGAGAGTGAGGCGAAGCATTCGTCCGTCCATGCGTCCGTCTGTGTGACCGTCCATGCGTCTGTTTGTGCGCCCGTCTCTGCGTTCTTTCATGCATCCGCCCCTGCGTCCGTTCATGCGTCCATCCATGAATCTGTTTTTGTGTCCGTTCGTTCATCTATTCAACACTCCAAGTCCCACCATCTCGCATCTTTTTATCATATATTCCCCATATAGAAGCACCGCCATCCAGCGGACATTCCAAGGACTAAACGAGAGGTGGCACACGCACACTTTCTTACGGCCTGCGCTTCGTGTCTACTTCCCACCTTTAACCACCTCGAGTTCATGGTATATTTTAGTTCACTGTATTCATGGCACTGCGACCAAACGCTCGCTAAACCTTTCGAAAACCAAGGAGGTTATGCCCAGCGAGTATAACGTAGCAACCTTTCCCTGTCAGATAGGGCTCAATTTACATGCCAATGGCTGCTAATGAGAAATGAGAGACAGGAGAATTCGGCTTTTACTTTCTTACGGCTTGCGCTTCGTATCTACTTCTCATTTTTAACCACCTTGAGTTCATTCATGGTATATACAAGTTCATTGTATTCATGGCACTGCGGCTCAACGCTCGCTAAACCTTTCTAAAGCTAAGGAGGTTACACCCAGCGAGTATAATGTAGCATCCATTTCTTGTCCGATAGTGCTCAATGTACATGCCATTGGCTGCTAATGGGAATCGCAGCGTGCGCGTTGACTAAAAGCCGAATGCTCATGTCTCTCATTCCCCATTAGCAGCCATTGGCATGTACATTGAGCACTATTTTTTATTGTTAAACAACGCACAGAAGAAATCTCTCACTGGCACCACCTTGGAGGTCAAGTGTTATACCTATTTCGGGTATGTGCCACTGGTGGTTACATACGAGGGACGCCCAAGCCACGCCATAAGGAGCTTCGCCCCTAATAAATTATTCTGAATTAAACTGTGCGAAAAACGTAAATACGGGAAGAAACCAAGAACAACGTGCCTGTGTTGTTCGCATTTTCCTATGTCAGCATTTTTCGCGCAGTTTAATTCAGTATGAATGACCAACTCACCGAAGAGCCTATTCTGAAAAGGAACTCAATGTGATGCGTATTGAAAGAACAGCATCAAAAGCGTTTACATCGTTCTTGTACGTATGTGCCATGTGCATCATCTTCTCTCTCTCTCTCCCTCTCACACTTCCTTATTTCTCTCTCTACCCTCTCTAGCTTTTGTCATTTAACTTCTCTCCCTCCCCTGAGCTTTCCAAACTCCATACTATAGTATATTCGCTCAAGCATTTTGTTTTTAATCTCACAACAAAGTGAGAAAGAGTAGCTGACTCCGAGAAGCTGTCACGACTCAAACGGCTAAAGCGGGGATTGACACACACCCCAAATCAAATTCACTATAGTCCAAAGTTAGCTTTATAAGGCGAGCGGCTTCAATGCCTAATTCAATTCGAAGATTCACCATTGCCATCGACGTCCACAGAAGTGCTGCAAAATGTAATCGTATAGCGTGATGGCCTCGCCATATGAGATCAAATGATGACGTCATCACACTGCATCGCTGATTGGTTAAAGCTAGGCCGATCATGAAGGCAACGTGGAACCACGTTAGGAGTGTGCGCCTTCTCGTTAAGGGTGGCCCCTGATTATAGGCGCTGAGCCCGTTACCATGGGAACCTTGTGAAGAGCCATCGCCTGCGGGAGTCGGGAGATTCAGTACCACGCTCGTTGAGTCCATATTATGTCAGTAAGCCGAGGTCCCGAAAGTGTTGCAGACACTATAGAGACGCCTTATTCATTAAGTTCTCCGTAAAAAAAAAAAAACACCGAACTACGCAGAGACCATGGGTATACAAGACGGGAATGTAACAAACGCTGCACGCGTGTGTGTACCTAATTTTCTACATTGCCTTTCTCTCAGCTACGCTATTGTTTTATGAACTTTATGGCCACTGCGTCGTGAGGGACATTTATTCATGGTTTCGTACTAATGAATACAACATAGCTGCCAGAAGTACAGCTTTTGCATAGTTTGGCAGTGTCAAAAAAAAAAAAAAACATTGGCAGAATGGGCCGGATTCTTTGATTACAGCCCTGGCGAAAAGTACAAAGATAGCGCCCGGTCCATTTTCGTCGTCTGCCGAAGTGGTGTAGTAGTTACAGTACCCAGCTGCTAAAACAGGTACCGGTTCTATTGAGGTCGTGGTAGTCACATCTCGATGTAGGCAAAACGGTGGAGGCCCGGGTGTTGTTCGTTGTCTGTGCACGTTGAAAAACACCAGATGGTAAAAATTTCCGGAGCCAACAACTACGGCGTCTCTCACGACGATGTCGTGGTTTTGGTGCGTAAAATTCTAGGTGCCATTGTTCGTCCGTCTTTGGCATGGTAGATTTACTGCGGTTCGAGCAGCTTCTCGTTTTCTGAAAGCATTACACCAAGAGGCCCAAACAAGCGCTATTCTGCCGGTAACTTATCGGCGACGGCACAGTGTATATGCAATATACGCCGCCTTACACACAGAACACGCACAGAACTCCTGCCGATGAACGCGGCGCGAAACACAATGTTATTACGCCGGCGTCGTCGCTACGAGCCCAACAAAAGGCAGCTAACGTTCACAATCACAGCGCAAGGCGTACCAAGTTTGAACTTCGTTTGTTAGAATGCGCAATTCACAAATCCGCCCTGCAGGAACACGTGTGGCAATAAACGTACGCTGGCCCACAGTTGTGCGCGAGTGGCGGCAGCTCAACAAAAAAGGTAGGCCGTTTCGCAACTCGAGACAGATAAGATAGAAAAAAAGGAAAGAACTACTGCTTTCAGGGAATGGAGAACTTGCAGACGCGTAGCCCGAGGCTTGACTCCGGATACTCAGTCTGGTTCGTCCTCGTCCAAGTAGGGAAACCTTACTTTGACGTGGTCACTAAGCAGTGCATAAAAAGGTTCCAGGGTGGAAAGGCCATCATGCGGGGAATCAGGCTGTTGCCAGAATTATATAAAAAAACTATTCACAAGCAAGTAGGCAAGCTCGTTGCTTTGGGAAAATTGCGGGAAAAATGGGCTTTTTTCGAGTAGATGGCGAAAAAATCATTACCGGCTTGTCATCTGGCATCGGTCTTTCTTCAATAAACCCGCAAGTATTGTCTTTGCATAATAAAAAACCTGTTCTTGTAATATGCATCGTTAGGTATATATATATACTTCGTGTTATGTAAAGGGCATGCATTTTGTATTAGGGCAAGAGTCTTAGATGCTTCGTCGAACACCCAAATTGACCGTCGGCATCGACACGATTCATGAGAAAAATTCTCACGACGCAATAATGTCGCCAACGACGTCCCATGAAGTGTTGGATTGTCATAATTTTGTGACGTCATATTGACGTTTCCAAGCATCCAAAAAAATTCCGCCATACCCACGAAGTGAATGATGATGAGTGGGCGAAGCTCCGGAGGTAAACCTGGTAAACCATGAATCCTCTGTACATTTTGCCCACTCGATTTTATTACATCGCTCCCCCTAGCGTACGTCGCCGCACTAAATCGAACGATTGCCTTCAACCAATGACACGCGCCATATGTGACATCATTCCTATTTTATAAGATCTCGCGTCTTTCATCAACTACAAGTACCGCTTTCTAGTTTATAACATCTTGCATCTTTTCATCATCAGCTACAAGTACCACCATCTAGTAAACACTACAAGAACTAAACGAGAGGTGGCTACATACAGGAGACGGTACCGCCATCTAGTGAACACTGCAAGAACTAAACTAGAGGTAACTACATACAGGGGACGGTACCGCCATCTAGTGAACACTGCAAGAACTAAACTAGAGGTGGCTACATACAGGCTACAGGGGACGCACAGCCCACGCCCTAAAGAGCTTCGCCCCTAAAAAAAAAAAAAACACTGAAGGAGTACTCCCGCAAAAAAAAAGCCTTCAAAAACTTCTTTTTTCCGCGCACTATCATTAATTGAAATGCTCTTTCTGCCGATCTGGTGAACTGCAAAACCATTCAGTCGTTCATGGGAAAAACTTAAAACACCAGCAACCCACTTGACTTTGATCTTTCTTTGCGCTTCGCCCTCTATTATTCCACCGCGCATCCTGAACAGGCTTCCATTTATGTTCCATTCTCTATCCCTTTTCTCATATCAATGCGCTGTATTTCGATTTGCTGCCCGTTTTTGAACCGTTATATGATGATTTTTCAGTTGTGTATGAACAGATGTCTGTCGTCATAGTTTTTTGTGTTTTCTTCTTTCTTTTTGTATGTGTACGCGTAAACCACTACAACTATGTATGTACTGGCGTTTTACTTTGATGCACGAGTTCTTGATGGTGTAGCTCCGCGTGATATGTTTCCTTTCCTGTTGTATTTTCACATTTGTTTCCTTTTTTGTATCACCCACCCATGCCTACGGCCTCATTCTGAAATAAATAAATAAATAAATAAATAAGACGTCGCGTGAGAGCATCATGACAGGGCATTGCCGCTTCGTCAAAGGAGGGCCGATCTCAAAGGCAATGCAAAGCCATGTCCGGTGCAGGAATGTTGCAATGCCTGCAATCTTGGAGGCAGAAGGAAACCTCGTTAGATGCAGAAAGCTTTTGAAGGGGTACGGGGGGGGGGGGATCAAAGACATCGCATGAGAAGAAGAGGAAGAAGGAGAAAAATGAGAGGATGGGGAAGACGTAAGAATCTCGCGGGCTTTTAAATCTGGTTGCATTATTCCGTAGCTTTACACCTTTTTCACTCAAGTCTCCCCTGGTGCCGCTATAGTCCTCTCTAGGCTATATTTAGTACGCACGACTCCACAAAAAAAATGCACCGCTGAGGCTTTGAAGTCGGCGTCTCTACTCTCCTGCAACAGGCCACAAAAGGAGAAAATACTCCTCTCCATAAAAAGAGGTTTATAGAGAGTGAAGGCTATGGAGTAGAACCACCCACTTTCTTTACGGCGTACTTCTGAATGTAGTCCTCTAACGCTAACTTTTATTGATTACGCCGCATAAAAGAAAATTGCAAAGGTAAAGGAAATGGGTACCACGTTCGCGATTACGGGGTAAATATAAATTCTGGCTATGTCGAGCATTTTTCATTTCTCTCTTGTTGCTGCTCCCGGGTGCTGATTTCACGTTTGCTTGCCTCTCTAAACAAGTTCGCATCGATCGACTGCGGTATATCGAGATGGAATCTTTTAAGTGAGCGTCAGTGTGTATTTGTGACTTGACTTTATTCGTTCTCCACAAAGAAATGGCGGGAGTGAATGGCGCGTTCCGAAATGTTTTAGAGGCAGCACATAATCACGTGAAAAATTATGGAGAGTTTGTACAAATGGCAGCACAATCTTCAGTCGGTCATTAATTGTGAAAGTCACATTGAACTCTGCAACTTAATAGAGAGTTTTAGTACTGCGTACCTGCGTACGTGGCGGCGTTGCGTACGTAAGGACGCCACGTTCGGCGTAGTGCGCATGCGCAAACCGCAACGCGCACGTATCGCATTACGTACGCAGCCGCTACGTACGCACGCATGAGATGCGTGCGTGCGTACGTATGAGGTGATCGCGCCGCTCTCAAACAAGTTCGCGAAAGCGCGAGACTTCGTTTTGCAAAATGGCGGCATCGAAGGCAAGCACCGACCGGCTCTGTGGCTTAAAATATGGCCATAATCTGGCTATAACACTTGGATTGGCTCACATTGGCTGTCAACAACATGTGCTTCTATTTTGATCTACCAGATGGCGCAACAAGCTTCACGCTCGTTATGTACGCGGGTACTACGGCGTACTAAAAGCCGATTAGTGGCAAACGACGCCACGTAACGCAAGGCGCTTGCGTGATCCGTACGTAGCACCATTCCGCAGTACTAAAACTCTCTAATAATCTTCAACAAGACTGGCCACTTGAAATAAAAAAAAAACTGAAACTTTAACTGCGTTTGATACATGGTCGGTATTTCAGTCGCAAACTACTGGTGATACATTTACGCTGAATATTGCATGCTGTAACACTGTGACCTTTGCTGTCTGCGGCCTGAGGTGTTTTTGGCACTTCGGGGTGAGAACGACAAGACCTCTTTACGGTGATGAAATCACTCCAACGTTCAGCCGGAGCAACAAGCGCATACAGGTTGATTATGCGAGTGTCAGTACGCTTTTCTTTGTGCGAAAATATTGTTTGGCTGGTAAGAAGACCGTTTCACCTGTTGTAATTGCAAACAAAAGCAGCCCGCTCCCGACCAGTCATAGCGAGTATTTCGGTTACCCGTCTATCTATTCGTGTCTCCAGACAAAGTAACTGCATGCCTCCACAAAGACATAGCACCTCCAAAACTAGGAACACCACAACGACTACCATGTGTGCACCGAAATATGAGAAATGGTTTGTTGAGTGGGCGTATCATTTCCAAATAGGTAGTTTCTTCAGGGCTGTGCCCTCTTTTGCCTTAATATTTGAAGCCAACCACTTCAATACAGATACCACCTGCATTCCTTCGCAACACAAGATGATAGTGATTTAAAAAATGTAAACATACTTTAACAGATAAAAGTATATAATAACAAGATGTGATTTCAGCAGTTTCAGCAAGAACATTTAAGCAATCCCTCGCGTTTTCTGCATCCATCGGTGTATCAAAGCCTGTGGGAGCGCTCGATTAAAACTATATATAACTAATTTTTCTTAAAAGCCTGAAAGTAACAACAAAAGCTGTGAGATTCTTTCGAGAACGTTCTCACCGGATGAGCGTGTGGAAGTAAAACCAATACCGCCCACTAGCAGAATATTTAGCGTGGTAACGCTTGTACAAAAGCTCGACGCATGTGTCTTTGGCTGTCTTGACACCGAAAGCTGTCGCCAGGTAGAGCTGCTTCAGGTGAATGTACAACAAACCGTGTGAGTCATTTTCTTCAAGATCACAGAATACTGTTGTTTGTAACTGGGTGAACGAAAAGGAAAGCATCCTATATTTGAATATTTGTAAGTGTATATATGTACAAATGTTTCACTTTAATATAACGGGCTTCGTGTACCCATAAAACAGGTGGAAAAGCACGCAAGTCATGCTTACCCCTTCGCCGAACTTCAATTACACAAGATTAGTAGCATCTCGCACATGGAAATCCTCATTTAGGAAGTCTAGGTGGGCTTAATAAAGCTGCTCAGGGAAAGCTGAAGCTGGAGAACGAGCCCGCTGAAAGACATTAGTTTCTCCGTCGGGAACATCGATCAAGAGCATGGATTTTCTTAAGTACGCGCACCAGTTTCTGTTTATCGATCCTCCTTCACAAAGAATATGGAACTGTATGGGCTATCCTGAAATGTGCATGCTATTGCAGCAAAACTACTTCTGGAAATGTTGCGAGAAGAACAGACACGTGAACAAATTACCACGAAGAAGCTGTTCACCCGACAGCGCTCAGCGTCTGACAACAGGAAGACCTTTTCTATGCGGAGTTTAAACTCACCAACATAGCCAGAAAAGCATGGTTTGTGAAAAAATGATTATAGAGCTAAAATGAAGATTAAACTTTTGTGAAAGGTACCCCCAATAAGGTCCGTCTGTGGAAAAAAGTGAGGTTGTAATTTTCAAGCAGTATGTGTCATGCTAATAAATATTAGTTTTCAGAAAGAATATTTTGAGTCCCGAGTGCTGCAGTAAGTTCGAGAAGGCAGAACTTTTGGTTGTTTGTTTTATTGCGATAGCAATTATATGGACACTCTCGGCTAGATTGCGCCACCGGCGTCGGCGTCGACGTAGATGTCATGCACCGTATATGTATGCGTATCTATATATGTATATCTATCTATCTATCTATCTATCTATCTATCTATCTATCTATCTACATATATATATATATATATATATATATATATATATATATATATATATATATATATATATATATATACAGATAGACAGATAGATAGATAAAGAAAGAAATCTAGAAAAAGACTCCGGCGTGCAAAATCGAACGTGGGACCTCCGCGTCGTGAATGATAGGTGTTAATCACTAAGCCGCCGAGCGGCACCTCCTTCAACGTTGAAACGGCAAGCATTCTTATATATAGCACATACCGCTGTTGGTGGGCTTATCGGGGGGGGGGGCGCTATCGTGTTTTGAGAATTATCAGCAAGGTAGCGCAGTGAGCGCACGACGGCTCTTATCTCTCACGCGTACTAATAAGGGAGCGTATGCTCGATCGCGCGCCCTTATCTCGCAGTTGGGAGAATAGTACGTCTTGACTAGCCTTTGAGTTTCGTCGGAACGATTCTGTTGTAGTTACCGGGCGGACAAAGGTCACTGCAATCGTTGCACAGCCTCCGTTTTTGAAAAGGCGTGCTTTTTAGACACAGCGAAGTAACAACTGAGAGGCTTATACGCGCTAATCTGTACCTGTCAGTACGTTTCGCGCATCTCTTGTGCGTGAGAAATGCCGGGCACGTTTCAATCTGCTTGCCATTCTGCGCGTGGCCTTCCAGTTCGTTGCTATCGCGTTCATTGCCTCGCCTTTGCGACAAAGCTGTTATTTCTTTTTTTTTGTTGGCGTTTGTCTTGAAAGGTTTAGTGCAAGGAAAAAAATACAAAGCGTAGCTCACACATATGGCATAATCTGTAAAAGACGGCTGATCTGATGGGCATATGGGCAAATCGGCTTGTTCTACAAAATTTTTTTAATGATCGTTCTTCTTTCTTCCAAATATGTCTTCTCTCTTTTTTTATGTTTTTATTGTGTTCATTTCAGCTACTTGTTCAGTGTCCCTGCTTTTTTTCTTTGTTGTTTCTTTAATATTTCTTCCGATTCAATTCCTTTTTTCCTCTACCATTCACTTTAATTCCTTATCCTAGTTTTGTTGACCTCCAATCTTTCTTTCTCTGTCCTGAGTTTTTCTCTTCCCTTTCCTGTCTTTCTCACTGTTTTCGTGCTTTGCTTCTTTGTGCTTTTTTTTTCTTCTACTCACTTTTTACCACGACGCAATTGTACTAAAATAACTGAAAATTATACAAGTGTTATGCGTTGCTCGCGTACCTGGCTAGCCGAGTGACTAGGACGCTCTATTTGAGATCGAACATATTGGTGTTTCAATCTTTCTACGTGAAGAAGCCTATTTTTCGGCAAAAGTTTCTCTCATTAGCTCTTGCTTATTTCCTCTCTGCTTATGCTACTTCACCCATCGAGGATATTACGGGTAGGCCAGACTGGAGGCCATGTTTTGGGAGTGAAGTTCTATAAGTGATGAGGTTTGTGAGCGAATAGTTTTGTGAAAGAATAGTTTTGTGAGTGAAAAGTTTTGTGAGTGAAAGTTTTTGTGAGTGAAGATTATTTTAAGACAGATTTTTGTGAGTAAAGAGTTTGAGGAAAGAGTTTTGTGGGCGAGGTGTTCTGTGAGTGAAGTGTTTTGAGAGTGAAGTGTTTTGAGAGCGAAGTTTTCTGGAAGCGAAGGATAAGATGAAGAAGAGTACAAAGAGAAGACGCATCGCTTCATAATTACGAGAGTTCTGGGTCACGAAGACATTTTTGCTAGAACAACATCGCTGTTAAAAAAAAAGCTCAGAACACATCTGTGAAGCCCCGAATTCTTGCAGGAAAGCTTGTATTGTTCTTTTGACAGCAATTCATTTACACTTCGTGTTTTGTGGCGAGTTACGAGCCAAGACTGCGATACTTATCATTAGTCGACTCCTAGAGGTGGGCATTAGAAAATTTCACCATCTGTGTTCTTAACCTGCACTAACACCACGTAATGCGTAGTCTACAACAATTTCACGAACATCGAAACCGACTCCCTCAGCTAGTACCAAAGCTGGAAGTTTTCCGTTCGCGCCAAATTATCGTAGCGACTGTACTAGACTCTGAAAAGTTTCTGGCATCAAAATTTGGAGGATTGCAATCATTGTATTCTTTGATTTAGGCGTGGGAAATTTACCTATGCAAGAGAGATTTGCCAAGTTCGGTTTTGTGAGAATCACGAACGAGCATTGTTTCTCTTGCATATTCGCATGCACAAGATCAGTGAAAATTGTTAATTCCTATAAGAAGATTGCTCCCGCAACAGTTAATGAATTGTAAGTAAATTGTGGGAAAGGCTTACTGATTCTGTGAGCCTGCGCACTAAGAAACGTATCAAGAGCCACTTTTTCTCAACTGTCCGTCAGTTTGCCCAAGCATCAGAGCTACCTGCATACGTATTTTGTATTTATTTTCAGTTTGGGTGAAAACACACGCTCCCAACGACGAAAAACTGTAGCTACAGCCTGCTATGCATATACGCCTGAGGTTATAATAATATTGATTATGGAACAAATAATAAAAAAGAGTATTGATCTGTAATCAAAGTGAAAAAGAACTCTATTATTCGTTACCTCTTTGCGGTGGCTGTGCACGAAGCGTTTATATATTTTACACATTGTCCATTCGTCTATCTTTCAATGTTATATAACGTACCTTCTGAAGAAACGCGAAAGGATTGATATTGCAGTATGTTATTAGACTACAGTGCTGGATGTAATGACAGTTAATACAAAACAAGCAGTGCAAGCTGTCATTCATCATAACAATATCTCGTCTCATTTCGAAGTCAGTCAGCAGCATGGTCACAGCAGCGCAATACCGTATTTATCCGATTCTAACATGGGCCAAATTTCAACGCACACCGAACTTGAGCGAAAAACACAGGACCGAAAAAGAGGGGTACTGCAAGCCCTTATTCCAATGCGAAATCGTTATCTTTGGGTGAAGAAAGAGGAATTAAATAATCTCTACGCGCTGTTCAGAGCATGCGTGCATTTTCGAGGAAGCGGCAGAAATTTCAAACATTTTGTTCAATAGCCAGCTCACCCCCAAGATTAAAAAATATCGACGCTTCTCGACCGTGGCGGCCTTTGCGAGAAAACTTGCACTTGAAGATTGACTTTTCTGCTTTCGTCAACAGTGAATGCAGGTCTCCGGCATGTTAGGCGAATCTAAATGGTGGGTTTCACTACTGTAGCTACTTTCTTCCATATGCAAAATGGCTCGACTTTAAAAGCATTTTGCTTAGCCAGAAGAAGAGCTTTTAAGGTTCTTTTTCGTGGCGGCTGCTGCACCTATTTATAGAAGAGATGGCTGGGAGTAGGCAAAATGCACAGTGACAGGACTAAAACGGCGTAAAATGGCACCGGAGATGCAGAAAGCGCAAAAGCAAACGTGCTACAGTGATTACCACTGACAAAAGAGTGGTCGCACCTCATAATGACGATGACGATGGACAGTGATGGGCAGTGTGTGTGTTTTACTGAAGTCGAATGCGCATGCAATATTAAGGCTTATTTTACCCCCAAAAAAAGGGCTCGCGTTGAAACTAGGTAAATGCAGTAATCAAAGTAATTACTCAACTAAGTGGAGCAGCATTATTCGTACAGTATCAACCCATACCGCAGCTATTCGGCCAAACCGACTTAGCCGTTTGCCAAGGTAGCGCACGCATGTTACGCTCAAGCAATGAGGTAAACACCCTCAGCGATCGAACTTGAACGTGATCAAGCCCGTCACTTCTTTGGAAGCAATAATGGCCTAAGCTGCTTTTCGTCACACATTGGGCACCTTCTGCTTAAGTGCTGCTATTTATAGCGGCAAAAAGTGAGCTAGATTTGTTTCTAGGAGCATTGTAACGCACAGTTTACGCAAAGGGCAAAAGAACATGAAACTATACATATACGAATATAGAATACATCACAGAATACATATACAAATAGAAATTTAGAGGCACATTCGTTTCCTTTCAAGAAAGTGCCTGCGAACGGCATCAGAAACGTTCCTGTGGGAGGAGCCCAGAGCTAAAACAGCGAAGTTAAGCATACTGTCAATGGTGAAAGTCAGCCCTAGGTTAGCGAGTGGGGTGACAAGGAGTCGCTTTCTTAACAATATGTAACAGTGACATGACGAAAGAGTGCTGTATCGATTCCATATCTAAAAAAAGACTATATAGGGGAGGTATCACCGAACCAGCCCTGCGGGAATATACACTCAACGGTGGCACACGACATCGCAATCTATTTAGCATGACTTCCAGTTGTCTAGTATGAAACTTCTCTGTTTTCCATTGAGCTATAAATGTATAAAATGTGTCCGTGGTGTTTCTTATTTTATGACATGATGTGCACAGAGTGAAAAATTGTTTATATGTTATCGCAGTTAAGCTGGCCACTTCCGGAAATACAGAAAGTATATGCCCATTCAATGCCACTCGAGCGAATCAATTCGCAATTTCATTTAGCTATAATCCACAGCCCATCAGGCCCCTCTTTTTCTTCGGTCTCTCCTTCCACGCCTCTGACGATTAGCAGTGACTTTAACTAATTGGAAACACCGGCATGCACTGCCTGCTTGAGCCTTCCTCGGGATTCCCGTTAGTACAGCTGGAAACACCCTTCCTTTTTTGCTTTTGTTCTTTCTTTACCTGCGCCTGCTTTCTCTTCGGGAACGACGTTAGGGCCTAGTGGGTGTTCTCGTGCGTAGCAGTCAAGACTGTGTCCACTCTCACCGCAGCATCTGTGGTCGACATCTTGGACGCCGTCATACTGGAGATACCAAGCGGATACCTCTATCGTGGCATGGTCAGAGACGACGAATCGCTGTAGTGGTCTCGTGGCACGCAATTGGAAATAGTGGTGAGGCTGAAAGCGAAGTCACACTTTTTGTTAGCTAGAAAAAATAATAATGTAATAGTTTTTCTTTGTTATAAAAAGACTAAATGATAACCATCAAACAAAATGCCAAGAAATGTACAGGAGACGTTTCTTGCTACACCAAACTGCGGCCATATACAACAGCTTCCGCGTGAAAATAAAGAAAAAAAACCTTGCGCAGTTCGAATAGCGTTTCAACAATAGCGTTGGGGAATTACGAAAGGCGCCCGACTCGGTGAAGGTACGAACTCTCATCGTTGCACAACGTTCTCGCCTGTGGTACAATAAACTGTGACTACGGCCCGTTCTGTAAGTAACAAAGGCTTGCTTTGTGTAGTGCCAGCCGGTGCGAGGCCGTTGCATTTGAAATCAGTCCCTCTATTTCACCCTTTACATGACTCATTCAATAGAACTAACACATTCGCCCCTATGGGAATACCTTGCCGCTCACGCTACTTCGAGCGACGAATTTTTCCATGTCTGTGTACCCACTGCAACAACTATTGTCTGCTTGACAGGCTAAGCTCTATAAACTGCCCACACATTCGTCTTTCAAGTAACTAAATTTTTGCACAACATAATCAATTATATATTAACCGTTTCCTCTTGGGCACGTGTCACGATATTGACATATCATTTTCGAATGACTTTCGAAGTGCGACGAAAAAGTATGCGCTTATTTATTATACTGACACGTACTTTTTTCGTCAAAGCACACTCTACTTTCGTGTCGTGCATGGCGTACTAAATCATGTATTAGCAGTAAGCTCTGGCAATCTGAAGAGCGAGTTCAAGCACTGGGAACAAGTGCACAACGCGGGACGTGAGGTTTGCTTTTACTGCCCTTTTTAACCGTCCTGTATTCGACCCACGAGCGTGATCACTGCTTGAATAATAAAAGATCTGAATATAAAAATAGGCGATCAGTGATAAAATGCTATAGGCGTACAAACACAGCCAAAAATAGAGAATTCAGGACCACGCAAACTTGTTTGAGTAGTGCTGACTTCTCTCGGTGTGTGTTTGCCTGGCTGCCGTCTTCTGTCTTGAATAACTATCATCAAAGGTCTTTCTTGAAAACACGAAGGAAACAACTGCACAGTTTTGTGTAGATAGTATTGACGCCGTGAAGCAAACTATCTTTCTTGTCCCTCGCTGTGCTCAGTTCCATTTGTAACACTGTGCGAGGAAACTGCAACTACATAACAAAATAAGAAAAAAAAAACAAGTTTAAGTGCAGAGTACAGACTTGCAAATCTCGCCAGGCAACACAACTGTTCTGCACTTGTGCCAGCCTTTGAAGTCGCACCCATGTTGAAAGGCCGTCAAGAACAAGTTCGCTAAATTAAACTGCCACTAAAAACTTTCGCCAGTTGTTTTTGACGGTAGTCAGGTGCGCCCTGTCGTCTTATTTCTGTCTTTCATCGGGCTAATGAACAACACAGGTCAGCACTACTCAGAGGGCCACCGTGGTGGTCTAGTGGCTAAGGTACATGGCTACTGACTTACACGTCGCGGGATTGAATCCCGGCTGCGGCGGCTGCATTTTCGATGGAGGCAAAAATGCTGTAGGCCCATGCGCTCAGACTTGGGGGCACGCTAAAAAACTCCAGGCAGTCGAAATTTCCGGAGCCTTTCACTACGGCGTCTGTCATAATCATACGGTGGTATTGGAACGTTAAAACCCACATATCCATCTACCACTCATAGGGGTTCTCTACAAGTGGACATTCACTGCTACGCTAATGAGCTTCCTCGGATATCCCGCTGACTCATCTAGTGCTAAGCCTATTTGTCTCAAAATAAACTTAAAGCGAAGCTTCATGTCGTCATCTAAGTACTCTATCTTCCTGAGATTTACATATTCACTGTTCGCGGAGATATCCTCAGCAAATGACGTTGTAAGAGGGAGACCGACGATCATGTGTGGAATAATCTGGCACTGTGAATATGCGTACATTAAGAGTTACAGATTTACATCTTTTCTCATAACGAGGTGGTTAGAGAAGCCTTGCTTGAATGCTGTTGGTTTTCTGAGTGAATAGTTGTCAATGACATTATAAAAGTTCCATATGTTTTTTTTTTCATGTTTTAGTAATGCATTTTACTTAGTGTATTGCAAAGTGTTCGTAATATTTAAGTGAAGTTGGTTTATTATAATTGACAGTGACAATTTAAAATAAAGTAATGCCAATTATTGCGCTTGGAGCAGGTGTTCTCAAGTCATTCAAAAATTGTACCTATGCTTAGGAAGGCGAAATGTAGTCTGCAAAATTGAGGGGAGAAAAATTCGCAACGACGGTCGGCAGGCAACCTTACTTGAAAGCCGAAGACACTTTGTTACTTTAAATTGAAACGTTGGGATATGCTTGAAAAAAAGTAGCAAGAACGAAGCAGTCAATGCTTGAGCAATAAATTTTACTTTTATGCGTGGTAAAGTAAGCAGCTAACTGTAGCCAATTGTACAAAAAGGAAGAAAAAAAGAAGAAATGAACTTCTAATTTTCAGATTAAAAAAATGCTTGCATAATGTTATCGAAACGCTCCAGCGAGCTAAGCGGTCTTCCAGCTGCCTATCGCATCAACGTGAAGTATGCGGTTAGCGCACAGTGCGCACAAAGGTATGAACGGCCTTCTGATATCCATGTATATATCGGATGGTTCCCGACACACTGCTGTCTGTCTGTCCATCCGTATGCTATATGTATGTATGTATGTATGTATGTATGTATGTATGTATGTATGTATGTATGTATGTATGTATGTATGTATGTATGTTGATTGATTGATTGATATGTGGGGTTTAACGTCCCAAAACCACTATATGATTGTGAGAGACGCCGTAGTAGAGGGCTCCGGAAATTTAGACCACCTGGGGTTCTTTAACGTGCACCCAAATCTGAGTACACGGGCCTACAACATTTCCGCCTCCATCGGAAATGCAGCCGCCGCAGCCGGGATTCGAACCCGCGCCCGGCGGGTCAGCAGCCGAGTACCTTAGCCACTAGACCACCGCGGCGGGGCGTATGTATGTATGTATGTATGTATGTATGTATGTATGTATGTATGTATGTATGTATGTATGTATGTATGTATGTATGTATGTATGTATGTATGTATGTATGTATGTATGTATGTATGTAGGTATGTAGGTATGTAGGTATGTATGTATGTAGGTATGTATGTATGTAGGTATGTATGTATGTATGTAGGTATGTGTGCATGTATGTGTGCATGTATGTATGTATGTATGTATGTATGTATGTATGTATGTATGTATGTATGTATGTAGGTATGTATGTATGTATGTATGTAGGTATGTATGTATGTCGGTCTCTCTGTCTAACGGCTTACGTCTGGGTAGATGGATAGATAAATATATAGTTAGATAATGCACATTTCCTTTCACACACGATTGTCCCGACACATGCTTTAATTAGTTATATTCCTTTATCTTGGCAAACGACCCCAGTATCTAAATTCGTCGATTTTGGCCAGTGTTTAGATAACGAAACAGGCTGTATGCCGAAGCAGAATTATTGTTGTGAAAAGAAATGCTCTTCTTCAGCACATCTAATATTTATTACCGAGTGATAATTAGGTAGATAACGTAAAAATTTACAATTGATTGTTACATTTGGCAGTGCTAGGTCTGAGTCCGTAATAAAAGGAATGGTTTATGATCACCACGACAGTAAAATAATTTCTGTAACTCCTATGGTTATGAAGAAAAACGTGCATAAAATTCGCTTAAAATGCATGGTTGGTATAGGGTTCACCCTGTTTCTGTAAGCGGTCAATAAATGCAGTGCGCAAGCTTTGTTCGCTCCTGCACCTTACGTGACAGAAATTTGAAAAACCACCACAATAAAGGTGACAGATCGTGCAGCAACCTTCCCCCGAAATGATCTCAGAGTATACTCGTAAACGCTCATAACAACTACTAGGATTCATATCGGTTGCGGCTTTTTGCGATAACTCTTAAAAACCCTGGATTTGCTGAAAACCATCGTCTTCGCCAAATACGCGAGGATCCACAGTTCAAATACGTACCTGTAGATACAGAAATTATGTATAGTGAATGAAGAATAGCCATGTTGTCACGTGGTTACGACGGTGAACAAGGGGGCAGCAAGTCCCTGAAATATTGAATGCTTTTTTTTTTTGTGCGAACTTGTACCCGGGGAATCTCAAGCCAACGTGTTTGACGCTATATTCACTCTGTATACAGATAGTGACAAGAACAATCGTTCGTCGTCCAGTAATCTGACCCGTAGTGCGTCGGCATTATGTTCGAATATCAAAGCTTTTTTTTGTTGTTGGTGACAACGTTAGTTCCAGAATAGTCATCTCCTATTCGTGTTGTGCAGTGATCAGTTTAATGGAATTTAGTGTTCAGCATGCCGGTGCAGTACGCGGTAAGAGAGCGGGGATGAGTGCAAAGAGTGCATATGTATTTTCCTCAGTATATATATATATATATATATATATATATATAATAGAGAGAGAGAGGGGGAATTCAGTGGTTATTCAGCCTCTCACTGGTTAGTCGTGTGTTCATCCCATGCAGAGCTCCCTCTTAATTTTGAGCAGTGAGAGGTGGAAACTTCCTAATCTCAAGTTCCTCCAAACTCGATAGCAGTTCAGATTACACCAAACACGATAGCAGTGCGATGCAGAAAGCTTGAGCAAGGCATTAGTACTAATTGATGCAAAAATATAAAAACAACAAAGATGGTTTTGTTCATCCGGTCACGATTGGCGAATGCGTAGCAGACAGTGTGAATTTTTTTTCGCTTCCTTCTTTGACGTATGCAAACAGAACTCCCAACTCTTCCTTCTTTCAACTACAATCCGAGGCACAAAATCAACAGTCGGTAAACTGCGCGACCTCAGTCTCGTTTGGTGGTTGCAACATTTTTCTGGATTTCACGCTGCAAGTGCTGACAAGTTGAACGAGTATCCGTCAGAGAAAGCGCGGACAAAGTCCCATTAGGAATCTTCAAGAAAGTTCTTCAATGTACATATGCACAAAAAGTCTTAGAGTCTAGGAGGCTCATGGCAGCTGCAATATTCTAGCTCTCTCTGAAGAAGCTCGAGTAAGCGCAGACTTTTGAACAGTAGAATCTTTCGATTAGACCAGATCCTGTTAATGCTGAAACACTGAGTCTATTCCTGCGAATAAAAAATTCTACTAGGCGGAGGCATTTAAATAATCTTTCGGTAAAGTCTAAGAAGTATAAGATCTAGGTCTAGCGGTGCGGGGATAAAAAAACACACGAGAGCAATGGAACTCCTAACATTTCCGCTTTATTAAGGTTTTTTTTTCTTGCTGAACGGTGAAATACTCTTTGCACTAATCTTCTGCAATCTCAGCGATTCTAAGAATTCCTAGCCACCAGTTTCTCCTTTCACAGAAGTTTGAACAGCCCTAAAGCCGGATGCCTTGTAGTCCGGGGAAAAGCCTTAGTGGATTCCTCTCCTTTCCACGAAGTATGAAGCAACAAGTGCGTTTTTCGAGCGACATATGTTCACACTGATGTTTTACGCAGCGGAGAACCCGGGTTTCTCTCAAAACTGATATGTAGGCACAGATTCAGCTTTTAGGGTGTTTCACACCGGTGCGAAAACAGCTATGACGTCAGTGTTGCTGGCGTTCTTGCGAGCAAACAATATCGCTTGAATGATGGAATGGGGACTTTTCACAATTTTCTTCTGAAAGAATTCATTCAGAGTTTCTTCATCGCAGGCAACGTTCCATAAGGTGTGCTGCTTGACATCAGCGTTACTGTATGTGTATGTGAAAATAATTACACTCGACTCGGCTCTTTTTTTATGCACTCTATTTTTGTTGAGACAGACAGACAGACAGACAGACAGACAGACAGACAGACAGACAGACAGACAGACAGACAGACAGACAGACAGACAGACAGACAGACAGACAGACAGACAGACAGACAGACAGACAGACAGACAGACAGACAGACAGACAGATAGATAGATAGATAGATAGATAGATAGATAGATAGATAGATAGATAGATAGATAGATAGATAGATAGATAGATAGATAGATAGATAGATAGATAGATAGATAGATAGATAGATAGATAGATAGATAGATAGATAGATAGATAGATAGACAGATAGATAGACAGATAGATAGATAGATAGATAGATAGATAGATAGATAGATAGATAGATAGATAGATAGATAGATAGATAGATAGATAGATAGATAGCAAATAATTTGTTTATGTTTACTTATTTATTTCTAATGCTGTGTCCCAATTCAGTGCTAGTTCATGGTTTTGGTAGATAAATACAACAGCAGCGAATAACAACAATATCACATGTTCTTTACAGTAAAAATATCATCACCTCCTTAGCACAACCGCGTATAAAATAAAGGGAAAAACATTAACGTCACTCAAGCGACTTTCGAAAATTTCATATATTCAATTCACGAACAGAACCAGGTGAATCGTTCCAGTAAACAAGTGTCCTTGGAAAAAAAAACTGTATTTGAACATGTTAGTAAGTGCAGAAAATGGCTTAATGTTAAGACCGTCACCTCTACTTGTTAGTAGAGCACTAGCATACATGACGTAATTTTCGTTAGCTAAGCGAAATGATTGAACAAAAGAGTGCAATATTGTCAGAGTCGATATCATGCCAAATCCACAATGGTGATAACTTCAAAGATTCAAAGATTGCAGATGACGGAGAAAAAACACGGTGATAGCGATGAAAAGTGAAAAGAACTGATTTCATTTGTACAGATGAAATTTTATCTACATCGCACACGTTGTATGGATTCCATACGCACGAAGCGTACTCTACTATAGGACGATTCAGTGCTTTGTAGATTAGCAATTTCGTGAATTCTTGAGATGTATCTGACGTACGTCTAATTAGTAACCTAATTTCGTTATGTTTTAGATGTAACGTGGTTCATGTGGTGTGATCATTGCGTGTTGTGTGTAAGATAACGTCAAGATATTTTTTTATGTCTGAACCGGGGGAACTGCAATATTGTTGATTCAAAGCAAGCTTGATATTTAATCATGCTTCCTGTGCATAACACTATAAATGAATTCAAAAAATCTATAAATAAGGCATCAATCTGATAACCATTGTAAAAATTACTCGTAATACCACGTCAAAATTCCACAACCTCCATTATTGTGCTGGAGCCACGATGAAATTCATGTTGTATGCTGTTCAAACTTTTATTTGCTTCGAGAAACTCAGTGATGAGTTTATGAATGATGTGTTAGAGCAGCTTTCCGGAATCGAAAGTGAGTTATATGGATCTCTAATTTGGGCGCAGTGGTGTGTTTCCTGACTTACGCAGAGGGAGGACCTTGGCTAACTTCCAGGAATCAGCAACTGTACTTGAATACAATGATCTGCTAAAAATGATCTGCTAAAAACAACGCGAGCACCACAAAACGTACCACGCGCGAAAGCTGTTTGAAATATTATCAGGGCCAGTACACTCGTTCGTATCTAACTTAAGAATCAAGTCAAGTATAACATCTTTGCTAAAAAGCAGATGATTGACAGACGGCTCTGCTATGGAACTTCTAAATTCTAAACGAGATATCTATGAAGATAAACATGCTCAAAGAATTTTCCCTTGTGGAATTGCGTAGAAACACGACTGCCTCTGACATTCCAACGTAGACATACCCGCTTCTTTCAGTTACTAAAATTTCAATATTCTTAGTTGATTGGGCAACTGACAGCAATATTTTCTTTCTTTGTGTCCCCTTGGGCACAACTTAAATGGCAAGGTGTTTTTTTCCGCTCTTGGAGCTGAATTTCAGTTCGACTACGAAGCCCATTTCTGAATGTATCAGTGCTACTTACTAAGCTCTTTAATGCATATTCAGTTTTTCAAAGACCTACTGAGTGAGATGGCCTCACGATTCGCATGCCATGTTTTAATTTTAATATAACATTTCATTTTAATACGTAACCTTAGGTATTTCATTGTCTTTGGTAAGCTCATTTCATAGGTACAATAAATTGATTTCCTAATGTCATATTTCATACTTCATCATACCTATTTTTGGCAATACCTAACCATGTGGGATATTTCACAGTGATACATACTCATATTGAACATTGTTAATGATAACTGATAGAAGGCATTCTGGAATATTGTAACTTGAGTCCATAGATTGGGGAGGCGGTGAATGGTGAATTTTTTCAACCACAATGTAATGTCTAATTACCTTATTTTTTGTGAAGTGTAACCACGATATGATTGCCAGTAGAGACCGGAACTTTAGGCACGAAAAAATAATGTTTTAGGTGGTATAATAAGCCCTAAAAACTGCCATTTCAGCATAACTCGGCATTAAAAACTATTGTTTAGGCATATATAGGCATAATTCATAATTACTTCCGTAGCGTGCTCAGGACAAATATTCAACTTTTAACAAACACAGCAGGCAAATTCTGTGCTCTAGAAAAGCTAAATTTATATTTTCTATGAAAAGGAATAGCAACAAGCACAATGATTTGAACAGATTTAGATGAAAGCTGGGTTAATTTTACATTGTGGGATAAGCTATGAAAACACTGACAAACCTGCATAATCTCAAGGTTTTCGGCCATTAGTTGTGGTTGCTTTCAGTTAGTATTTGCGTTTATGCGAAAAAGAACGATTGACATCCACTAAAAATAGTGAAGGGTACTTTTGTCCTAGCACTTACAATGCTTTAATTGTATCTAAAATATTTAAATCAGCACAACTCGAAACTTGAGACACTTGCTCTAGCACATACAATCTGACATTCTTTCCAAGGCAGATTCAAGCTTTGAAGCAACCCTATCAGCGATGGGTCTATTGGGGACGAGGCAAACCTTTCCTGCACGTCCAAAAAATTTTAACATATGGTTGCATTCTGTGTAATAAGTGCATGGGAGCTCTTTGCATGCCAGTTCACAGACGTGGATATAAAAATAACAAAATGAATCGGTGTCCCTTTGGAATGAACACAAAATCCGTGTTATTTGCGCAGATTCAGGGGTGAAATAAATATATTGGCAGTCGCGTAACCAATTTTGGAAGCTTTATGCCTATGCGTGCTTCAGAGTGCAAACCAAACTTAAGATATTGTTAACATTTTCAATTTCTTCCCCCAGGCTTCTCACATGGACCGTTTCTCGATCAACGGAGTAGCACTGTGATCCATTGGTTCATTGCGTGAGAAGGTCATTTTACGGCTATTCGTTATTCCGCATTGCTCGGCAGACTTCCAATAGCTACCGTTATGAAAAACATAAACGCCGACTAAACTTATGTGTAGCGGTAGTCGGCAGCACTAAATGTACATTGGCTATGGCAGTGCATCGATTTGTGATCTGTTTTAGCCGATATAACGCAGTGTATGCACGCGTTGACCTTATGTCGAATTATAATAGCACCTTGAATGATTGATTGTTGATTGGTAGGTTGATATGTGACATTTGACGTCCCAAAACCACCATTTGATTATGAGAGACCTCACAGTGGAGGGCTCCGGAAATTTTGACCACCTGGGGTTCTTTAACGTGCACCCAAATCTGAGCGCACGGGCCTACAACATTATGTCCTCCATTGGAAATGCAGCCGCTGCAGCCGGGATTCAATCCCGCGACCTGCGGGTAAGCAGCCGAGTACCTTAGCCACTAGACCACCGCGGCGCGGCATATAATCGCACCTTACTACTAGCTTAAAACATCAACGAAAAAAAAAAACTAGCACGCTATGCACGTGTTGTTGTTCATATGGCCGCACCAAGTGCTTCTTGTTTTCCTCCATGTAAAGAGCTCATTTAAGCAAAACGTTTACTCGATGAATTTTAAAAGGCACTTTTAGGCACTGAAAAGCTCATATAGGCAGTAACTTCAAAATAGGCACTGATAGGCACATTAAATATTTGATTAAAATGTTTCCCATCCCCTGTTTGTGTTTACATGTGAAATAGGCTTAAAACGGACTCCAAAAAAATGGGCATTTTGTCTAAAGTTCTGGTCTTTAATTATCAGGGACGCTGTACTAGAGGGCTTCAGAAATTTTGACCACTTGGGGTTCTTTAGAATACGCCAAAGACTAAGCAGACAGGTCTCAACCATTTCTTTTTTGATTGAAACGGCGGCCACAGCCAGCGTTTGATTCTGTGGCCTTCAGTTCAGTAGAAAGCGTTACGTGAAGGACATACCGGTTATGGGCTGTAGTCTTGCTTCCAATGATGCATGTTAAGTAGAACTGTTTGTTGCCAACCAGGCATCTCTGCTAGTGCTCTGACTTTGCGTGTGTGACATCCCTAATTCACTGCGATATTTAGTTATTTTAGCATGCACGTGCTCTTAGCAGCTCTGGCTAGTGTTTGCTGATGTTGTTTATCACATTTCTGATTTTTTGCAACAATTAAAGTCTGTCACATGTAATTTGAGTAAGTTGTAAATGTATGGTTGTTCCTTCTTTTATAATCTGTATGGCTGCATAAATTTTTTATTAACCTGTGAAGCCCAACAAGTCACTGCGATACACTTTGCATATCGTACATGAAATGGCTAATTTGGGCGTGCAGAGCCTATTAAGTAGCCCATAGTGTTTCCAATGCCTTGAAAATTGTCTTGTGATCAGAAGTTACTGTTGTGTAGAGTGTGTTATTTAGAAATGAATGTAGTCTCAATAGCCTTGAAAGATGCTGTATAATAAAAATTAGCATGTTAATGATGTGCTGAAGCTTCATGAGATTAAGCCTGATATGTTATTCTTATCTTTCTTCAGCCACCGACAAATGTACATTGCCTGTTTGAATATTAACGGTAAAATTCTCTTAACTGTAGTATAAAAGATAATAATTCAATAATTTTACAGAGTTTTATATACATGTTTATGTACAATTCAATTACAGTAGCCGTATTATGCCGCACCTTGCCGACGGTGCAACGTGCCTAATTTCTGATCTGCATAAAAGGTGGTTACTTACAGGACAAATCCAGGGTAAAGACTTTGAGCTGACATAAAAGGGGCGGCCAAATCGCGACAGCTGGGAGACATACAGGATGGCCACAGATGGTGAATGTACAGGATGATGCCTTGAGGCAACATGAAAGCGGCGGCCAAATTGCGACAGTTGCGAACCACACAGGTTGCGTCCTCATGTTGCCTCGGGGGACCATACAGTACACTTACAGAACATTGCCATTTTCATATAAATAAGAATAAAATGACCTATTTATAGTGAACGTATTGCATTAGTGAGCTGTCACTGATGCACAGTCAGTGGATGTTAAGGCAATCTCATTAACACAAATGAAAGCCTAAAAACAGAGAAAAGAAGTATAGAAGAAATTGTGAATGTGCAAAGTATTTTTGTGTGCAGGACATGAACTAGCCCGAGATTTGTTGCTTCTCTTTAGTTCTTGTGGACAAGGCTTCAGGCACAGTTCACATCACTAACATGCCATAGAAATTTGTACGGACCGAAATTCTGGCTCGGCAATTATTCCCTGAGGCCAAAGTGGTGAACACGAAGAACAGCTAAATTCGACCTTCTAGACTCTGGGGCACTTCTCGGCGGCAAATGTTTGTAGCTTCATGCAGCACGCTACGGTGTCCACACTGCAAGGGTCTGGATATGCACGACGTGTTTGTGGAACACCAGCTTGACTATTCAACGAAAGGTCCTCAAAAAACACAGTTCGTGGTCTTACAACTAGCTTGAACTATGTATGCATTTGTTGTTTGTCGGTAGATCGATTGGATAAATGGTTTGCAGATGGTTGATACAGTGCTGGGAAACCGTTTTTATACCGTCTTTAGCACATTGATTCGGCGTCTATAGAACGTTACTAAGGAAATTTCTATTGGTTATTGGTGGCCAATAGTCGATAGATCATTGGATAAATGGTTGTAAGATGGTCAATACAATGCTGGGCAACCATTTTTATACCATCTTTAGCACGTTGATTCGGTGTCTATACAACGTTATTTGGGAAACCTTTAGCGGTTATCGGGGGCCAGCAGTCGATGGATTGTTGGTACCCGGTAAATATGATGGTCTAACTACTTTCACTTTACCGTCGGTAGGTTCTATAGACTTTTCCCAATAAAACGTTTATTGATGATTGGTAAAAACGTTTTGTAGGAGAGAGGCTATATATGCACAGCTTTGTGATCAGAACTGTCATTCATTATGTGGCATTGAAATGCAATTTCAATTCAGTTTTCGCTAAAACGTGCGGCCCTGGTGGGTTCAACCCACCCAGGGGCGTAGCACTGGATTCAACCGCATACTGCACTCATGCCTTTCGCAAATATTTGTGTCATGACTGTGATTCTTAATGACGTTTGACACATCTTTGGCGTGGGCTTACCACAGTGTTTATTTCACATGCCGCACATTGCACCTCGCATTATCACGGTCAAGAAGAAGTGTAATCAGTGCTTACAGGTCTTTCCCAATCCGTTCATCATAGTGGTTCTTGAACCACGGGCGATCACAGACTTCGCAGCTGAAACCCAAGGCCACTGGAGCGAAAGAGAAACTTCTTATTTGAATCATAGAGAAATGTCGGGTCATGGAGCTGTCAGTTCAGAGCTTCAACAGCCGCTGCCGCGTCCTGTACCCGACGAACCAGTGTCCGCTGGCCAATCGATTGACTGATTGAGCGATTCTAGAGATTGATTGAGTGATTCTGCATCTTGGCCGACATGGCACCGAATGCGTTCTGGAGTAAGTCCAGCCAAAAGCGCGCGTTCGCCCGAACGAACGCACTCTCGAAATCATGACGTTGACGCTGTTATGCCCGCGACGTTTGGCGTTGTTGCAAGCGTTCGACATCGCGAGCTAACTCGGAAGCGTGGCTGGCAGGAAGGATCCGCCCACCACCACTGCTTGCATTCCCGTTCGCTAATTAGCGCGGCTTGGAAGGCTGCCGGATCGTCAGTACGCAGTTGATGCCAGCACTCGGCCTCCCAGAACTGTTTCAAATGCGAACGCATCTCTTTGTCGGGCTATGTCAGGCGTCCGTCGGGATCCGTCCACCACGCTGTCACATAGCAACAGCCGCGCGCGCGCGCGTCCCTAGCTACCGGAGCCTCCTCCACATCCCGCTTTCGCGTAGGCAGCTGTCATCAACAACAGCTGGCGCGCACGCTTACCCCCGTATTCAGGAACGCTCCTCGACTCGACTTTCACCCTTCACTTGACAGAGTTGAGCACTGCGCCACTGCTCGGCAGAAAATGTTGCTGCGCTATACTCAAGAATCGCAGCAGATTATCGCTGATGTGCAGTGACCTGCCATACCTAGAGACGGCGCTCCCATAGGCTTTCTCAAGTAGAGGTGAAGCGTTGAATGAAGGGACGTTCTAGAATACGAGGGTTATACTCACCCCTATCTCTCAGCGCCCCTATTTCCTTGACTTTAACCTGACTTTCCACCGCCTGAGGGCAATGCGTTTGAAACGCGTTTGTAGCGTTTGTGTAGCTTTTGTGTTGATAAGAAGCTGACATTATGGCTGTCAGGTAGTGAAAGGTGCCGTGCTTCGCCACTCTTTTTCTCGCCATTCGCTCTCTCCTTCCTACTCTCCAATCTATCGTTTATATATACATATATACTTCATGTATATATACATATAAACAAAGTGAAACGCAAGCCTCACTCTCAACCGTTCGCTGGCTGATGAAGGCATAAATAAATGCTAAGGGTACAAATCCTCCTCTCATGATTAATTTACGCCATTAAAATTCCTACGCCATGTACTCTCGGCGCAAGAAACGCATTCGCATTTTCTTACAATTCCCTTCAGAGAAAAGGGGGGAGGGGAGTTTTTTGTGTCCGGACGGGCTTCACCATCGACCCGGCGATGATGAGCTCCCTTGCGTTTCCCCCGTCGACACTATTCTACAGCTGTCCGTGGCTTACCCCTGTGGAAGTTTTCAGTAGGGACTGACGCGTGGGTGCTTGGAGATATTTCCAGCCACCCTAGCTCGGCGTCGATGCTGTTAGACGACGTCACTCACAGAGCAGGCAATGACGCGCGTGCTCCGGTGCGACGCTGTGAATGACGTCACTGATAGTCCAGCCAATGGAGACCGCTCGTGGTTTAGGTCCCACTGTTTTTGGCTTGTCCAAGCCATATACAGCTTTCCCTGCAAAGAGTTCGCGCAGCTTTGAATACTTTTCACAAAGCTGAGGCAAAGCAAACTGCTGGTCTCGTTTCAGCTTCTCTTAACAGAATGTCTTGCAAGTGACAGAGCACGCGTCAGTTCGTGACAATGCTAATTCGCCATATACGTCACGTGCCATACCTTTCATTAAATCCCAAAGGCAGACACTGATCAACTTTTTTCGGCTCTGGGCGGAGCAATAACTTTACAATGAGAGATTGGGAACGTGAATTACGTGTTTCAATGGCAGATTGAGAGCAACCCTAGACCACGGATTTCTCCGTTGAGCCAGAATCATTGCTCCACCGAAATCGGCGGATTTGACCGGCAGTTCGCGTGCCGTATTCTGTGCGCGCGCCTTTCAACTAATCACTGCTGGAGGCTTACGGGCCGCCGTGAACGAGCTGCGAAACGCTTCGTGCCCTCTGACACCCTCTCGCACTTCCACGCCACATACTTCCGATCGCCAACTGTTCCCGTCGAGGCACGTGAATTAGAATCGAAGATTAGGCCACAGCAATCCCGCTCGGATCTACACGCTCCGTTCGTAATCCGGCTGATCACTCGCAATCTGTCGTCAAAGTTAAAGATGGGCGATAACTTCTGCTGTAAAACTAGTTGGCTCTCCAAAACATTTGACTGTGGGGCGAGTTAGTGGTTCGCAATTGAAGCCATTGGCTTTCATACGTGTCTCGGTTTGGAACGGTACTAGTAGAAACAGTGATCAATGCTAACCGTACATTGGGATACATAAGTCGTAATTTTAGCAAAGCCCCACTTTCCCTCAAGGTGCTTCTTGATGACACCCCTGCGCGCTCAAAATCGGAGTACGTTGCTGCAAATGGAACCCTCACCACGAAAACCTGTGCATTTATTTTAGCTAATTCAAAATGACGCTGCACGCTCTATTCTATCGGATTAGCGCTGTAAATGAAGCGTAACAGCAATGAAACATTATTTGTCACTGCCACCTTTATCACTACGTTGGAAATACTTTCATCTTTGCCTTTTCCATAAGACCTACCATCATCCAGTACTGCGTAGCGAGCTCGTTATGCCTCCCACATATAATTCCTCTCGCACTGGCCACAAACAAAAGGTCAAATGTACTTTCTGCTACACAAACACATTTTCTTGCTCCCTCATGCGGGTCACATCAAATGATTGGAATAATCTACCAGGTGACATCGTTTTCATCTCTAATCACTCCCTCTTTCACCATCCTTTATCAGCTGACCTATTTCCCAATAGCTCTCCCTAGTCATCCCATCTATTTCCCCTCCCCCCGACTTTCTGTCCACACGTGCCAAGATGGCGCCGTTTTCCAGCAGGTTCTTGATTTTTTTTGGGGGGGAGGGGGGGGGGTCACTTCTTTTAATTTTACATTTTTGCTAGTATTGTATAACTTTACCACATTCACTATTTTTCTTTCTGATTTTCCTATTTCTATTTCTTTTTTACGCTTAGCTTTCGTTCCGTTTCATGGAATAGAGATGTTATTTTGCTTTGGTCTTGTTCATATATAAAGCACGTTTTGTTTTGTTGTTTTGTATTTTTCATGCTGTAACGTGCTCCCCTTTCTGCTTTGCTGATTGAGGGTAACATAAATAAATAAATAAATAAATAAATAAATAAATAAATAAATAAATAAATAAATAAATAAATACATGAATAACCAGACTTCAGTAATGACCTTCACAAATGCTTCAGTCGCTTCGGTTGCCATGACACTCGCCAAAATTCACCACCAGCCCTGACACGTCAGGCACGTGTGGCCTCACATTGACTCTCGAAAGGCCGGCTCGCGCATAGCAACTGTAGCAACTGAAACTGAACGTTTCACATTGCTCAGAAAAGAAGCACATTCTGGACGTTCTTTGTGCCAGGACACAACAGGCGTCATCCATTGGGTGCGCCTTTTCATCGCGTTATGGGCACTTCCAGGTTGCGAATAGCATGCTTATGGCGTGCGCGCTGGGGGGCATGAAATACATTCTTGGCATCTTCAATGTAACACTAAAAAAAAAAACACTTGAGACATGACTTAACAAGCGCTGTATGAAGAAAAAAATTGAATCCTCCCCAAGTCCCTCAGCAAGACCTTCTTACACAAAACTATTCGTTTGGAAAAGATCGAGCTCGCAGTCTTGGAGAAAAACAAACTGGCGTGCTTCTTGCTAGCTGCGAGTAAGCAGGTGGGATTATTTTGATTGATCGACGGCTTTTTAAGTCGTAAAACAGCAATTACAATGTAAAATATGGCGTGGTACTTGGGCGTTCACGCTAAGCGCCGTCTTAGACAGATTCTGAAATCACTAGGAGGCATCTTCCGCATGAAATTGCATAATGGGGTCTTTTTTTTTTTTTTTCAGAAACAGAGCAAGTGTTCTCGATGAGGTTGGTGTTGGTTTGTTTGTTTGTTTTCCTTCAATATATGGCTCGTGCCCACTTTGGGGGATTGGCCAAGAATGCGATGTTGATATATTTAAAGGTTAATTTAGCAGTATATGGCGGCCTACAATTTCTTTCAAGCACATTAGCATTTCAAGCGGGAAATAACGCCGCGGAATATTCGCAGAAGAACGTCGCAGAGCAATGAAGTCTCCATACGTCGCCCAACAACGCATCATGAAAATGAAAAGGAAGAGGAGAGGAGAACTGTAAAAGAGGAGAACTAGAACAAATAAATCAAAGAAAATAATATTACTCCGCCGCAAGAGAGCCCGGATTTGAAGACGGGTACTCTGCATCTGAACGCTGGCGTTTGGATTACCTCGCTCAGCCCGTTTGCCAAAAAACAGAATTATTGAACCCATATGATTCCCGCATAAGGGCGACATAAGTAGGAAGAGCTAAAGATAAAAAGAGCGAAGATGGCCACCAGCTTTAGAGGCATCCAAACTAGCATTGAATAAAGTCATAACTTGATGACGTCACCTTACGACTTCACGCCATCATTGGTCACTAAATTTTTTGATATTTTTATGACATCACCCTTACGTCATATGGCGTCACCGCATGTTCACAGGTGGTCCAAGCACGCTGATAGTGCAAACCCAGGGTGACGCGACGAAGGCCGACAATGCCTGCGATTCTGAACACAGCATCTAAAACCACAACCGGTGCGAAAAGCTTTCGCAAGTGGGGCTGGAATCAATAAATCGATTGAGAGCAAAAAGAATAAGATGGTTACCGCTGCTTTCGAGTTGTCTTAGCGATTGCATAAAGGTCTCTGCGCGTATCATAAGGAGCCTTCATGTTCTGTCGCAACCAGGACAAGACAGCAGCAAATCGGCCAAATGGAAGTGATGTTGAATGCAATACTACTAATTGAATAATAGCAGCACAGCCTCAAACACCGCCACACTAAGCTCCATACACGAGAACCTTTGAACTGTACCCGAAAACTGATTACGGCTCTCAACCTGACAATTTCACTGCAGTTGGGCAGTATACTTGTGAATGCGAAATAAAGATGCAATACGTTGAGATTGGCACTGACAAAACAAGCTCTCGCATTCTGCTTAGCACCCATCCCGCCATCCTTTTGTCCTTCAGTCGCTCCATTCATCCATCCATCCATCTACACCCTAGCTTCTCTCTTTCCAAGCCACTACCTATGTGTACCATGGATGCCATTCCTATATTAGGAACTACTTGACACATATAAGAATTCTGTTGCACCCACGCACTTAGCCTTCTCCACTCCGTATTTCTCTCCCCACTGACACTGACGTCACTCCTCGTCATCCTCAACCCCCTTTCTCATTGCCTTGCTACTTTATAGTAGGCTTTGTTGTGCTATGCTTGGAGCTGCTTGGCACGTATCCGATTTTTGTGGCACATAACGGCGCAGTTTTTGCGAACGCCTCAGGGTGGCATTTCCGGCTTTTGACAGCCCCGCTGTCAATGCTTTCGCTGCCTGGCATTTGCTTCGTTCTATGCAAACATGAATAAATATACGAGAAGAAGGAAACAGTGCTAGACAAAGGGATGAAAAAAGAAAGCAGACAAACATGCAGTATGTCCTATATATATATTCTTGGCGTCGTCATGACAACTCGAACAATACCGGCAAAGCCGAAAGAAAATCAGCTTGGGCTCAGGAAACTGTCCAATCGATTGCGAAAACTGTAACCTTCGAGAGATACAATTATTCCTTTGACCGGTGCTGATGCTCGCCCTTTTCATGGTCGCATAATAACGGCAATGCGCTGGAAGGACGGGACATTGTGTGGACTTGCATCATATGTATCTGTACAGACGTAATATTATTGCTACGCTCGGATCCGCAAAAGCGACTCGGGGCTGTCCAGTCGGCCGAAACACTGCTAGGACCCAAGGGCTCCTGGCCGACATTTACGTGGGGACTTGCCCCCGAACTTCTGGACCCAAATGAAGTTATGTCTCTGTGTCTTGGAGGGCAGGTACACAGCAAAAACACAACGCGCACATTCCCGTTCTGTTCTTCGGGTGTCCCCATGCTCTAGCACTCTACTGTGATTATTATTACATTGATTTGACTGGCCCCCTCACAACATTTGGGTGCACGTTAAAGAACCCCAGGTGGTCGAAATTTCCGGAGCCCTCCACTACGGCGTCTCTCATAATCATATGGTGGTTTTGGGACGTTAAACCCCACAAATCAATCAAATCAATCAATCAGGCCCCCCTCACAACCCCCCCCCCCACTCACCCGGTAAATGCCCTCGCAGTCACGCCATCATGATTGGTTCGGAAGAAAATTTTTATTTTATTTTCATGGTGCTGCAATATAAAAGGCACTAAAAATCGACCCCGAATGGTATTTCATAAAAACTGTGAAAAACATATTCGCATCAAACAATCCGTGAACCTGTAAATTACTGACAACGTCAAGCGTTTACTTTATTGCGTACTGCCTTTTTTTTTACTTTGTATCACTTTTTTCACCGCTAAGCCAGTTCTACGAAACTAATTTCTAATTTTTCTGCCGTTAAGCAGCCGTTTATCTTCAGCAAAACTTTGGAATACACTTAAGCGATCGCATGGCATGCTTACTGTTAATTACTGATGCTAGCAAGCCCTCTCCACCATGCGTTTTTTTTTTTAAGGGGCGAATAAGCTTGAGGCATCGGCTTGTCGACGTGTCACGTTGGCGCCATGGCCTCAGCTCATCGGCAAGTCATGACGCTTTCACGTTCCATCACAAATTGGTGTGCACCACAAAAATTGGGGTGAATCCTTTTACATGGCACCGGTCCATACTATGCATATTTTGCATAAAGGTCCATCGTTACTACCTAAACTATTTGTTTGGCTATAGGCTTCGTATCTGCGTTAGAATACGCAACAAAACTTACCAAGGCGCTGACGTTTCTCCTCTATAACGAGATACCGAAACGATGCAGGCTCTAAGGTGTAGTCATCTATTTGAAACCCCACTTCCTGAAACATGTCGGCATGTGCGTCATAGACATTAGCACTTAAAATATCGTTACAAGACTACATCCCGCTGAAGAATCAAGACAGACAGCGAGAAAGACGACGTGATTCTGAGATGTGGGGCATGCTCTCGCATGCCATCTTGGCTTAGGCTTGGCGTCGTGCAAATATACCTTATAGCTGTAACCTCGTTCCTCTGTGTGCCCTCCCGTCACAATATTGCTCTCCCATAATGGAGCACATTTTACTCTAAATCTTTGAAGATTTGGTTAAACAAACGCATCCTACTACTCGCAACTGGCTTATACTACGAATGATATGAGTGAAGCCATGTTCAAGCTGTTTGCGCTACGTGTGGATACTCGGTATGGCTCGTAAGACAGAACGAAACCAGACGTTGTTGTATTTATCTTCAACACTCAGGCCTGCGACTATTAAAACGTCTGATGCGACCATTACGCGCTACCAAAGGGCAAAATAGTCTCGGTTTTTGCTTTCCGTTCGCGGGGCTTCCGGCCTTCCCAGATTCCGCATCTCATGCGCATCTTGAAAGCTACGCAATAGCGTATCTGTGCAGTTGGTTTGCTGAATTAGAGGGCAGACACGAAGGGGTGTTAATGAGAGCACACTGCACGTTTTCCATTTAGCCCGACCGGCCCAAGCATGGCCGAAAACGCGAACCTAACAAGGCTGCAACAATTGCAGTGGGGACACAACCCACATTCAGGAGGGCGATTGGCACGTCGTCAGAAAACGAATCGTATCGAAAAGAGCCATGTGGACTTATGAGGTCGCTAGCTACACAACCACACAATGCAGATGTTACGCGATAGGACAATTATGACAGATGCGACTGTAGACCTAATTGATTGATTGATGTGGGGGGTTTAACGTCCCAAAACCACCATATGATTCTGAGAGACGTCGTAGTGAAGGGCTCCGGAAATTTCGACCACCTGGGGTTGTTTAACGTGCACAGGCCTACAACATTTCCGCCTCCATGACTGTAGACCTAATTCTGCTTAAAAAGTTCGTCGTTGCTGCCTGAAATATTGTGCTCGGCTTAGCAGTGGTGTTATAATACCAGCAGAAATTTACCAAGGCACTCAAGTTTTTCATCGAAAACATGACATAAACGCGCATCATTACGGTAAAGCCACCTATTTGAAGCTCTGCCGTGGTGGTCTAGTGGCTAAGGCATTCAGCAGCTGATCCGCAGGTCACGAACTCGAATGCCAGCTGCGGCGACTGAATTCTCGATGAATGCGAACGTGCTGTAGGCCCTCGTGCTCGGATATGGGTGCATGGTAAAGAACCCCAGGTGGTCTGAATTTCCGGAGCCCTCCACTACGGTGCCTCTCATAATTATATGGCTGTTTCTGGGCGTTAGACCTCCTATAATAATAATAATAGTAATAATAATAATAATAATAATAATAATAATAATAATAATAATAATAATAATAATAATAATAATTTCAACCACCACTTTAGTAAACATATCCACAAAGTTACAGTTACAGTGAATAAGCATACCTGTGGCGAGAAAATCAGTAAAGTGTAAAGAAAGACTGCAGGATGAAACACTGTTGCACACTGCATGCTACGCGCTTTCTCATGTTTCACGTTAGTTTAGCCAAAAGCACCCTTTCCTATGTGTCCCATCACGACGATTTGTTGTACTTTTTCTCTGGAATGTTCAATACCATTTTTTTAGAATAAAAAATGCCGCCATATCCACGAAGTGAATGATGATGAGTGGGCGAAGCTCCGGAGGTAAACCTGGTAAACCATCAATCCTCCGTACATTTTGCCCACTCGATTTTATTGCAACGCTCCCCCTAGCGTACGTCACCGCACTATATCGAACGATGACACGCGCCATATGTGGCATCATTCCTATTTTATAACACCTCGCATCTTTCATAATCAACTACACGTACCACCGTCTAGTTTATAACATCTTGCATCTTGGACGGACGGACGGACGGACGGACGGACGGACGGATGGACGGATGGATGGAGGGACGGATGGACGGACGGACGGACGGACGGACGGACGGATGGACGGACGGACGGACGGACGGATGGATGGATGGATGGATGGATGGATGGATGGATGGATGGATGGATGGATGGATGGATGGATGGACGGATGGATGGACGGATGGAAGGATGGATATGGCTGTACCCTTTAGATCGGGCGGTGGCTAGCGCAATACTTAGAACTGAACGAGAGGTGGCTACATACAGGGGACGCACAGCCCACGCCTTAAGGAGCTTCGCTCCTAAAAAGCCGAACAGAATGTTGTTTCTTGACAACGGGCCTCACACACCTAGGGAATATATCGTAATACAACTAGAGATTGAACGGCAATAGCGAAGCTTGTTAGTAGCAGTAGGCATGCCTGGGGTTCTTTTGCTCTCGCACTGGGCCGGTCTTCTTTCATTTTGTACATCCAAGTTCAGTTCTCTGTGTTTCATCCTGAATTCACTAATGTCAAGACATTTGCTCTGCTCAACGTATTTCTGGCCTTGTAAAATTACTTTGAAAGTGGATATGGCAAGTTCCCGAGACTATTCCGGCGCAGTTCGTTGTGATTCATCATAAGTAAGCGAGCTAATGGGTCTGTCTAGACGATATGAAGTGCTTTGGCAAAGCGCGAGTTTCTACTGGAGCAGTGGGAGTGCGCAAGTACACGTTATATTTTTTTTTCTTGTGGATACTCGAGCCCGCCTTCCAGACATCACAGCGCAAGTTACTGTTTTGTGATTGGTAGTTGAATACGACGAAGCCTCGGCCGTACAGGAGAACTGTGCCACCAATTATGACATGCAAATGACGTGTCTTATGCAGAACTGGAAATTACTTTCCTCTGAACAAAACTTTGTGCTCTTGTTACAGACACTCAGCAGGGTGATGAGACACCGCGCCGGCAGAAAGCACACGTATTTAGGTTATTTCTTGCCAACTTTTTGTCTGCTTTCCGCTTTCAACTCAGACCCGCTTTTCTACAGATCATTTTCTGTGATGAAAGTGCAAATGGAAACTGAAGTTGATCATTTTGAGCAATTTTTGTCGAGATGTTAATTACGAAGGCACAAAAAATAAAGTCTGTAGCATCACATGCCTCAGATTTTCAAATGTAAGAAGGAAAGACAACCATATCAAGCCTAGAAATGAAATGTGGCAATCACTTTTATCATAGTAACAAGCCCTTCAAGAATATAGAGCTCAATGTTTATACACTGGGTAAATGTAATATACATTTCCGATGGAGGCGGAAATGTTGTAGGCCCGTGTGCTCAGATTTGGGTGCACTTTAAAGAACCCCAGGTGCTCGAAATTTCCGGAGCCCTCCACTACGGCGTCTCTCATAATCATATGGTGGTTTTGGGACGTTAAACCCCGCATATCTATCAATCAAATGTAATATACAAGATTTCGAAAGTTTCTTTTTCATACGAACCATGTTTAGGGAGATTCGTTTAGGAATTCAGCTGTATTGCGCACTTAGAAAAAAGCCTAGATCTTCATCCTGATGCTAAGCTCCTAATTTTTAATATAATTTCATCCTTAAAAATCTGGAGATTTGAAGCTCATGGTGATGCTGAGAAGCTTAGATCCTAATTGTGTTGTTTGTAAATTAGTCTTTACTGTGTACTTAACGAAATTCTTAAAGCTTTATCTTCATCCGCCGAAGAAGACTAAGTTCCGCAGCTTCATCTGACATGCGTACAAATGAAGCCGCATCTAGGGCCTACATTGTTTCAAGCTCTTTATATATGTGTAAAGAGCTGAAACATACTTGTAGTGGCCCCTTTAACGGCATGTCTAATACACTTTCTCCACACGTGAACTGAATGTAAGTTCCATCTATTCCCCGTGGATGTTATTTTATTTCTCTACTTTTATCCATTGTAAGTCCGCACTATATCGAAGACATAATCCATAGAACGTGCTAAGAATGACACTAAATGTTTTAGATTGAAGATAGAAGTACTATATATCTGAGACCGAGGACAGCAATCTCTTTTAGCTTATAGAAAAGCTTTTGCGAAACCACCAGGCGCAGTTCAAATTATTCGTGAGTCCCACCATCCAAACTTTATCTTACCACCCGAAAAATAGTAAGATTAGCCGTTGCAGTGTCCACTGATCCCCACGATAGGCAATGGCCGTCGTAAGCAGCCATACAAAGTTTCAATAATCCTTTTAATATCTGTAGCACTTTTTCGCAGAATATAATCCTCTTATGATTTAGCGATTGCATTCCGAGTCAAAAGCTAACAAGTAGCTCTAAAAATTGGTACACTAAAACATAAAGCAACCAGAAAATCAGACTTCTTGGGTTCTTGTATTTTTCGCTTAACGTTCGATGTTGATTCATACAAACTTGGAAAAACGTTTATTTATGAAATTGTAAGTTTTTCTAGCTCAGTGAGCAACCTTATGAGAATAAAAATAACGTTGTCCTTCCTGTATACAACTCATGTTTAGCATGTGCATTGGGCATGCTGGACTAAAACTAATTCAGCCAGTGTTAACAAAGAATTAACAAAACTGCTTACGTTGTTTCAATAATTTGCTCAACAAGCTTCTTTCACCATGCAAAGATGTGGCATATATATTAGATTTGTTTCAATTGTGCTTATATTGAGTGTTAAGTGCTACGCTATATCTTCAAAATCACTTTTTAAAGTATGAGATAATAAATATTGCAATGGCGCTAAATATTAATTTATATTAGGTCTTCCATAGAGAAAAAAAACTGATAGAATAAACGCCAGGACAGGTTTTTTCTGATATTTTGGGGCTAAGATATCACGTAACTAGTGCGGGAAGTCGGATAATTTAGTGTTCTATTGTTCGGGTGAACGCGCAGCATAGCATAGGCATGTTATCGGATTGCATGTCGGCCGTTTATAGTTCTTTGTGCCGCGCTGCACGTTCAACCGAAGGAGATAATGATCACTGCACGTCTTAAATTTTAAGGTCAGTTGCTTACATGTAAGAGCATTGGGACTGTAATGGTTACATGCAAAGTAAGTAGATGACAGTGGCAGTGCTTGAAGATGCATTCAGTCTAGCCAAGCTGGTCATACAGGAATGCTAGGCTGCCGACCCAAAAGCCGTGTTTCTACTAAATATTTTCGGCCTTTGTACTGTTACGGGCAAGTATTTGTTACAGAAATTTGAAAAAGAAAACTGCTTCCATCACTGTTATGCAAAAATGAAGGTGCTGATGCGGCCATAAGTTCCGCAAACGTCACTCTTTACTTAGCATTGTACTCAAATGTCGCGAAACAAGTAAATCGGCAAAAAGACGTCTTCTCCTCAAATATATATACTCCATGGTATTGTCCCCGAAACTCCAAGTGCATTCGGCAAGCTCTTCTAGATGAAGCGCGTCCCAAGAAAAGAAACGCCCGCTGTTTAAATATCAAAAACCTCGCATGCGCTAAATTGAAAACGGACTTTTTGTGCATTTCATGGACATTTCACGCTTCTTTCTGCTGTGTCCTACACAGCTTCTTCGGTCGCCCAGCTTCACAAAGTGGTGGTGGTGAAACATTATTGCTCAAAAGAGGGGGTCCTGAAGGACACTCGGCTAGGCGCCTGGTGTAGAGGGCATCTCCCACGGCGGGGCCGAGAGCCCGAAACTCTCCACCGCCTGGCGGGCCTCCTAGACAGCCCGAAGCGGTGTCGCTCTTGAATTTTTTCTCAGTGGCTCTAGTGGCACAGATGGTGGCACTCAAATTCTAAGCACTTTAATACCTCGGACTTGCGGCTTCTTGAAGGCAAAAATCAAGTGTGCTACAAGCGCAAGAGACGTGGGTTTGTTGTACGCACGTCGACACTTTGAAGAGCGTCGTCCGTAATATTGGCTGAATCTTTCAAAAAAATAAAGCAAAAACGTTAGAACGGTCAGAAATGGTTCAAGGGCAGTAGAGTACAACAGCTGGTACCATGAAAGCGTGTTTCCCTAGAAAACACGCAGCGCCCGAGAAAAAAAATGTTGGAAGAACGGCCAGTATTCTCTAAAGCTTGCGTTTTGGCAAATCGCTTCGTGGCGATGGAGGGTTATTGAATGTGCACTAGGCAAAATACGAAGCACTAGGCAAAATACGAATACAACGAAGGATGGCTGACAGCCTAGACTTCTGGATATGGCGCCATCGTGTGCACTTTATGATCCTTCGACCATAGGTGTCCCTCTAGCAATATCTCCGAATTCCTCATATAGGTGCATAGCAATCGAGAGAAGACTGTCGGCATCAAATGAAACACGAACAGTGAAGTGCATAGCCCACGCCTCAGCAACGGTATATTGCGTTCCGTCCGGTCATCACCTGTTTACAGGTGCGCACATACGGTTTCGCAACACTGTGTGATTCCTCTAAAATGTCATAGAGGGAGAGAGAGATAAATAGTGAGGAAAGGCAGGGATGATAACCAAGCTTGGCTCGGTTGGCTACCCTACACTTGGGGTGGGGGAAAGAGAGAATAATAGAAAGGAAAGAGATAGAAAAGAAGAGTAAAAAAGATAAGGATGAATAGTCAGCTCGAGACTACACAGCATGGTGTCACACAGTTCTTTCACAAGCGGTCGTGAAGTCTGGTGGTCTTTAAGAAGGCATTCTATGCCATTGGCCAGCATACCAGTCTGAACGACGCATTATGGAAGCCGAGCTCCGTCAGCTGGATTCACAGCCGCTTGCAAAAGAGGATCCTGGGACCTTGGCCGACGGACTCCCATACATGCAAAGCCACGAAAATGTGATATTTCTGCTTGCATCATAGATCTGATATGGTGATGATAGCAGCCTGCACGGGCATGGTGAGTCCTTTTTCTTGTTTCGCTTTCATTTTCCTTTATTTTCATAGCCTTCCGTTTCAAATGTCATAAATATCCCACAAACGGAAGGTGCCATACTGTCGGGGAATCGCGCAGCACTACCAGTCTGGAAGTGCGCATTAAGCCCGTTAGTGGCGGTGACTGTAGGGCACTCACTACCCCTTCTGCAATGTTTACGGCACGTGCTCCGCTGTTCACGTTTCATTTGATGCCGAGTATAGAGGCTTATATTGTTTTTGGGCTGATGGTCTGATTCGCATCTCAGCTGGACTCAATAAAATGCGCTAATAAATGGCTCCCCGAGCCAGTAAATAAATTCGTGTCGTTTAGCTTCGGCAACTCGGCAACGTCAACCCTCTACTGCTTCGTGGGTCGGAGGATTGAATCCTGGTGACAGCAATGAAGGTGAAATGATAGAGCCCAGAGTGTTTAGATTTAGGTGCAGGTTGAATAACCTGCAAAGGGCGAAATTCTTGTAGCCCGGCAATACGCATTCAATATTCACATCGTAGTTCTGGGACGTAAAACCGCAACACTTTTACATATGTGGTCGACACAGACGTCACCCGAGGCGGCAAGCACGCGTAAGTTCAGTCCTGCACATTCGTAGCCGGAACGCGGGAATGTGAGCGGCGGGGTGATTTTAGCGGCGCCTACCTGAAACAACGCCAGGCTTGAAGCATGAGCAGTGCATTAGCGGCGAGACTGTTTTACCATCTCAGGCAGTGCGTCATTGGGGCGCCTTTACCGAATGCGCTCACGGATTAGGCGATAGTGAAAAAAAGTTCACAGCGTTGCCGCGATGGCGAAACAATGAATGCGATAGCAACAAACCGGAAGCTCACGCGCATTATGGCATTCACTTGGAAATGTTCCCCGCGTTTCTCACGCACAAATAACGCACAAAACGTACTCACAAGTACAGATGAACGCGAATAAGCGTCTCGATCGACAATTCGCTGTGTCTGAAAAGCACGCTCTTTTACGCAAACAGAGACTGTGCAACGATTTCATAGACTTTTTTGTGCCCTGTAGGGACAACAGAATCCTTCCGGTTAAAGCCAGATGCCAGCCAAGACGTACGATCCTCCCCACTGTGAGATGAGGGCGTGCGAGTGAGCGTCCACTAATTTTCTCCGCGGGGCAAAGTACGCGTGCGAGATGAGAGCGTTCACCGCCGCGTCGTGACCTTGGTCGTGACGATGTGGCGACGCGCTCTTATTGCGCCATCTTGCTGGTAAAGCTGAAAACATTATAGTCCCCCTCCCCTCCCCGAGAAGCCCGTCACCAGCGATAAGTGGTAGGTATAAACAGCTTGCCGTTTGGGCATTGGAGGACGTGCGTCTCGATGGCTCATAACCACTAATAATAAAAAAAGAAGCCGCACTGAACGGCTGTGTTCTGAAATGCTCTCTGCTGGGAACAGCGTATTGGCCAATGGCCGAGGATCATCGACCCCGTTTCATAATGAAGAGTCAAGCTATAAAATCGTCCTGCAGCGTCTACCAACTGGTAACGATGTTTTGATTTCCGTTTTCCTTCATGCCGACTTGAGTGGTAGGCCGTGTTGTTCCCCAGACTTCCGTGACGCGCTGCTTGAAGTGGTGACCACAGCGGATATCATAGGGGTTGGCCAGTATCAAATGAGCCATGTATGGATGGTTACGTGTGCAAGCAGCCTGACGAAACAGAAACTCGTCACGTGTGGTGAGCTCCGTGTAAAAGGGCTGAAGTGCATGGTGCTAGACCCAGAGACCAAGAATATTAGGCTGAAACTTCCTTGCCTTCCACCTCATCTTGAAACGCGGCGTGTTGAACAGGCGTTCCGAGCTTACGGTATGGTGAAGTCTGTTGAGAGAGATGCATGGGTGTGTGCATGAATGGAACAGTGGATAAGAACAAACAGGGACGTTGCCTTGGAGCTCAAGGACACCATCACAGTGAGCTCAGTACCGCACCTCATGTCTATCTACGGTCACCAATGCCTCGTACTTATTCCCGGTAGGCCTCCACTGTGCCTTCGTTGCAAGCGAATGGGGCATGTCTGTCAACAGTGCAAAACACAGAGGTGCTTGCAGTGCAATCGATTTGGTCATTCGTCGAATACCTGCGTGTCAACTTATGCAAGCAAACTCCTTTCTGGCCAAGGCACTGATGAGTCGCATCTATAACATCTAATGGATGCCACTGAGGTAGTTGGTGCGACAGGAGAAGCAGCGGGAGGAGCAGAAGGTAGCTTAAAGGAAGCTCAGCTCATGTTCACGAAGATCACCCTCAGCACGCAAAATAGCATCGCTAAAGACCTCAGTGAAAGCATAAATGAATGCAATGCTGCCGGAGAACACCACCTGGAAGACCTTAAAAACAAGCCTCCCGACAACGACTAACAAAAAGCAATGAACAGCGGTCAGACAAATAATCGTCAGACACCGGTCACCGATGAAGCAACAGCGAGTGCACCAGATACGCCAGAGCGACTGTCTTCATGTAGTCCACGTGTCGCCTCCTTTGGGGACCGAGGGACGCACCGCCTATGCCAGCGTCCTTAAGAAAGTGCTTTTAAAAAGTGCAAAAGAGGTTAAGCCGCAGGTTGCCCTGTGGCTAAAGGTGACCAACAAGAGTTTTAAGAGAGCAGAATGGCTACCATGCTAACGTTCCCCATGTGTGTAGTGACACTCAACATACGTGGTTGGAGGAATGTAAGGCGTCAGTGGCACTTGCACCACGTGCTTGAGCAATACAACATTGATGTAGAGGCAGTGCAAGAGGCTAAGCTTTTGGCTGATCGTGACACCGATCTTGCACTGGAAGTTTTTCGAGATTATGATTTATACATAAGCCGAGCACGTGGTGCATGCTTCTGCTGGATGTTTTTTTATTAGTTAGGAAGCGCTTGAATCATACTTTGACGTTGCAACATGTTGGTGGGGGGGGGAAGCCTCTTTTGTTGTGACTTTTCTTTTCATTAACATATTTTATAGTTGGAAGTTTATCTGTGTCTGTGCTGTCTCCAAAGTGCATGACATTAGTTATTTTTTCCTCTTTTTGACTTCGCTGCTCAACACTGACAGAACTCTGATAGTTTTTGGAGACTTTAATTGTGTTTGTGACGCGTGTGATCATTCATGTATAACGAATCGCTATGATGCAAGTGCAACTCTACTGCAGAAATTCATGAATGATCACAATTGAATGAATGTGGGAGTGCATGTACCTTCCTCGGTAATCTTTACGTACTGTCAGGGCATCTTTCCTGCTCGGCTCGGCCATGTGTATGTGTCTATAGGCCTACGGGGCTACATTCATAATTATGCTGTGAAGTCCATATTTTTTTACAGATCCCGTTTCTTGGAGTGCAGATCATTTTCGTAAGGTCCCTCTAAACTGGCACTTATGGAAGCTTAACGTACAGTTGTTGTGCGAGGATAATTTTGTAAAAATAGTAAAACAATTGGTACAAGAGGTAACACAGTGTCGACAGCTGCCAATATTCGCTCAATAGAAAAGGTTCAACGAAAGAGTTAAATATCAGGGGATTAGTATTTCATGTGAAATAGCTCGAAGAAAAAAAGCAGAAAAACGCTATCTTCATAATTTGCTTCATAAACTCCGTATTTTTGAAAGTCAATAGCCGGGATTGCACGTAGATGATATAAATGTGATTCGAGCACAGAAACAAAACATGATACGAATGTATACAGGGGAGCAATGATTCGTCCCCGTGTTACACAATTCACTAAAGAGGAACCCACGAAGAAATCATTGGGGATGGAAAGATATATGCACTTTCTAAAGAGATACTGCAACATTGAGTCACGTGCTACTCTTTGCCAGATACATGTGAAATAAGAGAAATAAGAAATAAGCGTTTGAAGGTTACTACAAAAGTTTATTTGCCGTGACTGAGCTTGAAGATAATTTTGAGGAAGAAGCTGACCACTTCATTGCCCTTGTGCCTCACTTACAAGATGATGACAGACTAACTGTAGATGGGCCCATAACCCAGAAAAAAAATAGATTCGCAATAACAACGTTGCAGAAGAACTAAGCGCCTGGCCCTGATGGCCTTAGTGGCGAATTTTTCATAGCATTTCAGGAACGTTTGATACAATTCCTTGAACAGCTTTTCAAAGAGGAATATGGACCTGGTGAACGTCCTCCTTCTTTCTACGAGGGCCATACAACATCGATCCCAAAAAGGAATAATCCTGGTGCATTACAAGGAGTTACCAGATTTCGGAATATATCATTATGTAACGTTGACTACAAAATATTTGCGAAATTGTTGACGAATCGGCTACAGACAGTGATTACTAAATGTGTAGGTGACCACCAAACATGTGGAAATCACGGTCTCTCTATACAGGTGAACATTCACATTGCAAAGTCAGTTCTTGAGTGCAGTGATGGTGGTAGCATGGACCAAGTAGCCCTCCTTCAAATAGACCTTGCCAAAACATTTGATGAGGTGCAGCGTGCTTTGTAGTTCTGGCTCCTAAGACACCTGAAGTTTGGTGATGTACTGTACGATAGTATTTCACTCCGTTATAAGAAGTGCACAACCAGGTTAATTGTAAATAGCACACTATCCAATATAATAGAGTTAAATTCATCTTTACGTCAGGGATGTCCGCTCTCGCGTTTGCTTTTTGAAATTTATCTGGAACCATTATGTTCAAGTGTGCTTCTAAAGTCTGGCATAAGATGCTACCGATATGATGCTGAGAAAGTTCAAGTTCTAGTTTATGCAGACGACATTTCCTTCTTTTGCGTTGATAAACCCAGCGTTCAAGAAGCTGTCAACATTACTTTACGTTTCTCTGAAGTCAATGGCGCTAGCATACATTTTGATAAAAGTAGTGGATTCTAGCTAGGCATTTGGGCCATAACTTCTTCGGTGTTCACAAATATCCATTGGAATGCGACAGCTATGAAGTACCTTGGTGTGCCTCTCAATAACTATTGTAACAGCGGCCCACACTAAACGGCTGCGATAACTATACGATCCGCCAAGGCACGGACGAGAGCTTGCTATATTTGGGAGAGTGAAAGCGTGAAATATTTTCCTTGCGTCAAAGCTTATTTATATTCTGCAGGTGTTGCACTTCTCTCGTGTGCACATTCAAGCCTTTCATGGGATATTTGCCGGCTTTATTTGGAGCTTTTCCTGGGAACCCCTTAGAAGAGACAATCTTTTTCTTCCGCTTGAAAGGGTGGTATTGACCTGGTGCATCTGTTTGTGCGACAGCTTGTGTAAAGATTTTATTTTGCCTAAAGGATGTGTGCACCGCTTTCTTTTAGCGCTTCTTCGAAACCGCTTATGTTACCACCTTTCTTTTATTCATGTCACAACAGGCGTTGCTAAGAAATTGCCGGTGTGGAGATTCCTAAAATAAATTGTTGATACAGCCAATTTTTCGAAAGCCAGATTTAGTTTAGAGTACTTGTATACTATTGACAGAACAAAGTTAGCCGCCGCACTTGTGAACAACCTTTTCCCTGAACCCGTTCATCGAATGCCATATTCGCTTTTGTCTGGTCACGATGTATTGTGTCGTGTACGTAGAATGTGCATACCTTCTTCAGCGAAAACATTTTTCTTGAAACTGTACACTTCCACTCTTCCAGTGAAAACGTGGCTGAACCGAAAATCAATATATGTGCCCTGGACAGTTAATTGTAGACTCTGCAACCAACCTGAGACGATAGAGCATTGTTTCGCTCATTGTTGCAACGCATTTCATTTGTGGGACAAAACAATCAAAAAGGAGCTTCCAATCACAGCTCATGGTATTAGGTTCCTCCCTTTCAAAAAGAGCCTGACTGATAATACTCCATATGACCTGTTTGTGTTGTTGGGACTTTATTCACTATTGCAAAGTCGCATGACAGATAGACACGCCGAGCCACAACACTCGACGAGATCCGTCTTCCGAGATGTAGCTACTCAAGTGCGCAGTATTGTTGAGACTATTGACACCGTTCCGGAGTGGCTTCCCCTTCTGGACTCTTGTGTGTGTTTACCTGACTTTTGATGAAGTATGTTTTGCGTAGTTCATCATTACGGGTGATGATTTTATGTAATCAAGAAAAAAAAAACTTCTCGGTGGCATGTTGGTTAACGCCTCGCACTCACGATGCAGAGGTTCCATGTTCCATGAGTCCTTTCGCGAATAATTTTTAATTCTTTTGTTATCATATATACATAGATACGTATACATTGTAACGAAGAGCGGCGCGGCAGCTGTGGGCCATGGGCTGGAAAGTGAGGAAGAAGAGGCAAAATAGAACAGCTTGCCCGACGAACGGGTGTTGTGTCTGTCTCGCTTATTACAATGGTGCAGTCGGCAGGATTATTACAACGTATACGGTGAGTGTCGGTGACGCCCACATCGACGCTGGTGGCACAATTCAGCCGAGAGTGCCGATATAATTGTTATCGCAATAATAACTGCGCACCAAACTAAGTGCGCATGTGTGGAGCTCTCTGTATGGGATGGTATCCGTGAGAGCACCGTGGAGCCCGCACTCTTCTTCAAGCTAATCATACTTAGGACTGTACAATCAATAGCAAACTCCCTTCAGGACATCTTCGCAGCGTCAGCGGTGGCCGACACCAGCGTTATACGCCAAAGAGACATCGCCCTTAAAGGGCCGCTAAGCAACCTGCGACAAGACGAGCAACGAGCGTCTCATTCTGTCTGGACGTTTGTCGTCTTTGCGACACAACTCATGATACCCGCAGTTTGTTCACACGATGTAGTGAAAAAATAAGCTCTTGACGGGTCGATATACAAAAAATATCTGTTTTGATTAATTGATTATTTGATTGATTTATTTATTTATTTATTGAATGATTGATTGATTAATTGATTGATATGTGAGGTTTAACGACCCAAAGAAATCTGTTTTGAATTGTTCTCTACTCTGCTTTCCCATGGAGCCTCACGCTCGTTTTGCTTTGTCTCGGTTGACTATTGTTCACGTTAAATTGATTTTACTTCGTTTTTTTTCTGTTTGCGTCTGTGCAAGTGGAGATGCTGGCATGTAGACAAAAAGAGCCCGATCATGACTGGCTCAAGGCTTAGTACTGGCACTGGTCTTATGAAGAACTTTGCCAGCAGGAGACGGCGTTTGTCGGAAGAGCAGTGAAGCCGAGAAAAAGACTGCTGTATCGCCCTGGAACTCATAGTTTAGGAGTCCTTTATTGATCGGCCTAGCCATTTTCCCACTGAATACCAGCATCTTCCACCCTTGTCATCCTGAGGCGACGCGCTTTTCTGCTGTTATCAGTAGCAATCTCTCTGATAGCTACATAACAGCTCATCGTTCAATAAACGCTGTGATAATTCTGATCTTGTCATCAATGTGCGACGACCATACATAAATATACATATTTTTTCATGAAAACAACGAACATTCAATGTGCTGTCCGACAGTAGATGAGTGGTATGCTGATGAATAACAAGAAGATCAATTTCCGGCCACAGGCTGCGGTAGATGCACCACAAGGTGGGCGTGGACGGATACTTTTGCACGCGTTTGCGTGGTCTGTAAGCTTTTGTGGCTGTCTGTACAAACATACCAATGTGGTAGAATTGCAAATGACGTCAGCCATAAGCTATGAGAGGAGCATTTCTGCCGATACCATGATAAGACGCTAAACTGTGAATGAACCAAGTTCCGCCTGCAGTGAGGGCTATGAAACACGCGCATGCATGAACGCACCAGGCCGCGCAACGGATCGGCCTCGCCAGCCACACTTTTCGCAGTGTTTTCGTACACCGTTAGACAAAGAAAAGAGCATGTGTTACTCCTTTTGGATAGCCCTGACAAGCCCCGTATGACTCTTAAAGAAACACAGTAAAGTAAAACGGAGAGGCGAACGATTTGCTACTGATTAATGCTGTGTGAGAAACAAACGGAAAAGAAAGTGTACACCACAAGCGCTGGCCCCGCCGCGGTGGTCTAGTGGCTAACGCACTCGGCTGCTGACCCGCTGGTGGCGGGATTGAATCACGGCTACGGCGGCTGCATTTCCGATGGAGACAGAAGTGCTGTAGGCCAGTGTTCTCAGATTTGGGTGCACGTTAAAGAACCTCAGGTGGTCGAAATTTCCGGAGCCCTCCACTACGGCGTCTCTCATAATCATATGGTGGTTTCGGGACGTTAAACCCCACGTATCAATCAAATCATGTTCTCAGCTCAACAAGTAACTGCATGTTTTAACAATTGAAAACAAAAATATAATCATCTGTAGAGACATCAATATAAACATTATCGACCCTCCTGATTATCTCGGGTGTCTACTTGGCTACGGCCTTGAATCTTTAATAACCACTCCTACCATATGTGTCATGTCAGGATATAATGCATTGGTTGACCACATATTAACGAATTTCGCTACAGGTGATGTAAAAAGAGTCATTGAGCACAGTATAGCAGATCATCATCCTATATTTCTTACTCTAAGTAAGAATGATTCTAAGGGTAAAAAATACAAAGAGAGGACACTTTTGGATTCCTAAAAACTAAAATATGTGGTACAATCACCAGACTGGAGCGACGTAATAAATCAATCCGGCGCTGAAAAGACCTATCAGCTATTTTTTTATTTCAGTTACTCAGTGCATGAACGAATGCACAAGTTTACATACCATCACTCATCAGTTTAGTATTCCTGGAAAACCTTAGATTACGAAAGCGCTACTTCGGTGCATCCTTAACGAAAGCCATCTTCACAAAAGAGTGTATTGTGAGCCATTCAGCCTTATACTTAGCGCTCGGTTAAAGAATTATTCCAACACTCTTGCTGCTACACTCAAGTGCGCAAAACGAGATTACTTTCAGAAAAGAATCTCGGATAACGGTAATAATACACGGCGCAACTGGCAGATCATAATTGCATTTTCAAATAATAAAAATTGCGAGCGAATAACGAAAATAAAAACTGAAGCTTGAACGTACGGCCATCCAACCAACATCGCTAATGCATTCAGAGAGTACTTTAGCAGTACCTGTGTTTCTCGCATAAATCCCCCATTACCAACATTGCCACGTCAACCTCACTCTTTCTACTTGTGACCTAAAATTGCTGATGAAGTTTTTCACGTTATCTCTTGGCTCAGGTCTACGGCAGCCGGTGTCGACTCTGTTAACCCAACCCACATCAAGTATGTTTCTAGTGAGGTATCTCCTATCATTGCAGATATTGTAAACAAGACGTTTGAAGCAGGCGTATTTTCTGATTCCCTAAAGGTCGGGAGAATAACACCTGTCCACAAAAAAGGTGACCTTGAACTTCTCAGTAACTACAGACCCATTTGTATTCTGCCATTTTTTAGCAAGGTGATTGAACGTCTTATGCATTCATAGTTAGTATCTTATTTGACGAAGTTTAATCTACTATCTTCTAAACAGTATGACTTTTGGCCTAGTTACTAAACTGAGCTTGCACTTCTAACCCTCGTCAATAAAATAGAGCAATTGACGAAGGCTTTTTGGTTGGGGGCGTATATATAGATTCAACATAAGCGTTTGACAAAATCAATCACAACATTCTTCTGCATAAACTTGAATCGTACGGCATAACTGGCCCAACACTTCAACCCCTTTCAAGCTATTTATCTAACCGTATTCAAGTTGTTCAAGTTGGCGGTAAAGTGTCAGCTGCTAAGAATGTAAATCAAGGCGTTCCTCGGGGACTGATTCTTGGGCCATTGCTTTTCTTGTTATTTATTATTTATCTAGCTGATACTTTCAGTACATCAGACTTTATCTTGTATGCACATGACACGACTATTTTCACCTACAATAATAAAAGGGATGACCTGCGACGAGAAATTAATGTTGATGTACATAATTTAAGTTCTTGGTGTCAAAAGAACTTGAAGTATAATCCATCCAGAACCGTTTTTATGGCCTTCCATTCTTTACCGGCAGTTGTTTCAAAGTCTATATCTGTCCGTCTGGACGATAACTTGATACCAATGCCTGACCACACAAAGTTTCTTGGGGTAATCATAGAGAGGCATATGAAGTTTAATCTTCATGTGCAATCAACTATTTACAAGATAACCTACGGAATACGAACAATAATCAAATCTCGTGCATATTTTCAGCCACATATTATTCATTCCCTGCGGGATCGAATCCCGGCTGCAGCTGCATTTCCGATGGAGGCGGAAATGTTGTAGGTCCGTGTGCTCAGATTGGGGCGCACGTTAAATAACCCCAGGTGGTCGAAATTTCCAGAGCCCTCCACTACAGCGTCTCTCATAATCATATGGTGGTTTTGGGACGTTAAACCCCACAAATCAATCAATTATTCATTCCCTTTATCACGCACATATCCACAGCCATCTATCTTATTGCATATCAGCCTGGGGCAACACTTATATCACCCACACCAACCAATTTCAACGCATACAAAATCAAGCCCTTCGTCTCATGACATTAAGTCAATTCTTAACCAATGCAACGCCCCTTTATTAAAATTTAAATATCCATCCTCTTCATCAACTATTTCAGCTGAAGTTATCCATTGTTATGTGAAAGCTTTTTCATGGTATTGTACACATTGATGGCATTATCGTGGGTAACCTCATAAATAGGAACGTTACTCATGGGTTTTCTGAGCTGGATAATCGTCTTCTGCCTACGATTCGCACGAACTACGGCAAGTTCACCACCCCGTTTATGGAAATCAAGCTATGTCATTCCCTTCCATAGCTTGATTGCATCATTGGCGCATCATTGGTGCCGCGCATGCTCAGATGTGGTGTATTTGCGACTGCAGGTGTCACTCGGGCTGTTCCACGTGTGACGCTCCGTTGTTATAGACATGCCAGTTGAGCACTGAACAGCGTGTTTTTTTAACGCTGTGCAACGACAATTTAGAGGCACTAGGGAGTGAATCGTGCTCGTAGCACGCATGCGCAGACCATGGCTGCAGTTTTATTTATTTATTTACAGAATACTGCAGGCCCAAAAAGTGGCCTGCAGTTTTTTTTTTTTTTTTTTACGTGGGTGTGCTCCATAGACGAGCGGTTGCTGGTTAAGTGGTCCGACGAACTATTTTGTGCGAACTGTTTCTAAATAGCATCGACGGAAGAATCCCGCCATAGGCGCAGTCGAAGCCTTAGAGACATAGGCCCTACCGTAACGTAAGTGCATGTCCCTTTAATATTTCTTACATCACACAAAGCTAAATATAAACACCCAAAAGCTGTGCTAAAATCTTGCATTACGGAGCACCTCTACGGACGAACAACTTTCGTGTCTTCTCGTGGACGTAAGCATGATCACGGCTTCGTCTGAAACAGATGCTTGGGCGAGTTGGGTGGGTGAAGCTACAAATGACGAACAGCGCACGAAGCACATAACAGAAGCGAGTGCTGTATGTGTGCCTGTGTCGTGTCCTTGGTGTGCTGTTCATCACTTTCGCCCTAATGTCGACCATGTTGGCACGTTGGCCACGGGGCTTGTCCAGACCCGCAGGACGTGAGTTCGAATGCCGGCTGTGGTGGCTGCATTTCCGACGGAGGCGGAAATGTTGCAGGCTCGTGTGCTCGGATTTCGGTTCACGTTAAAGAACCCCAGGTGGTCAAAATTTGGCTGCTTCGAAATTTGGCCTCCATCGATATTTGGCTGCTGCGGCCGGGATTCAGTCTCACGACCTTCGGGCACCCCTAGTTGAGCACCACAACCACAGATCACCGGGGTGAGTAGCACTTGAGTTTGCGGCCGCTTTGAGTGGGAGGGAATAGGTCCCTTGTGTGGTGCCTCACAACTATCATAATTTGCGGCTTCGTTCCAACGAGAGCTAGTTGCAACCGGCACAGGATGTGCTTGTGTCATCCGCTGGAGGTACTCCCTCAATGGCATCAAAAATGAATTTCAGGCAGCAGTTATCAGATTGGTTAAGTTGTGTATTATTATGGGAGGTAGTGGCCAAATACTGCACTAGGCTTACCAATACTGATCCAGTTTCCGGTGGCGGCAACAACCACAAGACCAGCCGGGTCGATTGACGGAAGTTAGGTGAGGCCTTTGCCCTGCAGTGGACGTAGTTAGGCTGATTTTGCTGCTGCTGCTGCTGCTGAAGATGATGATGACGACGACGATTATGATGATGATGATGATGGCGATGATGACGACGACGATAATTATGCGAAGAGGAGGAGGGGAGCACATCTGAAGAGTACACAAATTGCACCTCTTCGTATTTGTTGAAAGACCTCATCACCTCTACCATGAAGTGTGGTGATGCGATGACTATCTTTACTGTAGTAATCACCGTCTTAGTAAAGAACCACCGCCCCAGAGCTCGATACATACGCGTCGCCAGCGAAAGCTGAGAGGATCAGCGCTGGTGTTTGTCCGTGAGTTTAACGTGTATATTTACAGTGTCTGTATATGTATTATGTGTAATTGATATTTCCCGCTTCTGTCCATTACTTTTCTCATTGGACCCTACACTAGCCTCAGGCTATGGGTCCAATCAGTGTTTGTAAACCTCATGTGACAAATGATAATAAACGTTCAATCAATCAATCAATCAATCAATCAATCAACTCAACGTGGCACTGAAGCCTTTCAGAATCATTGGTTACATACTCGTGCTTCTTAACGAGGTTAGACGCACGTTTGACTTGCAAGTTTATCACAGTGTTCATTTTGCATGCCGCACACTGTGGCTCACACGATCACGGTCATGAATTGGTGTAATTAGTCGTTAAATGCGTTTCCCAACACGTTAATCACAGAGGTTCTTCTCGAACCACAGGCCATCACCGACGTCGCAGCTGAAGCCAAAGGGCCGCTGGAGTAACTTCCCCTGCGAAGGCGCTTCCGCAATCATCACGTTAATGCCGCACCGTTGTTGCAAGCGTTCCACATTTCAAGCTAAGCCAGGCGCTCAATTAGCAGGATGCACCTGCCATCGGCGTCTTCATTCCCGTTCGCAATTTGTCGTGGCTTAGAAGGCTGCCGAATCATCGGTACGCAGTTGGTGCCGGCACTCGCTCTCCCGCGCCCATTGGGTGCCCAGACTGCACCATTGGCTCTGCGAATGCGAGCTTTCTCAAGCTTCCCCTTTCGGTACCCTTCTAGAGTTACATTAGCATGCAAGGTGGCAGAAAAAAAAAAAGGCAAAATGGTTCGAGATTGATGGTAGAGACGACCCATCCGGCATATCGTCCCGCGCATTTTCTCAGCACCTGCAGGTTAGTTATCAGAAACTTAGCGCACCATTTTAATTGTTCGCTGTCGTTGCCCCCACCCTTTTTTTCCCTGTACTTTTCTTTGCATAGTTCTTCGGTTGCCGTTTTTTTCTTTGCAAAATACCGTCAAACACAAAGCTTGCCAAGTGGTTAGATGGCTTTGAGGCTAGATAAGAAAATGAAAGCGGCAAACTCACTGACGACATTCCCGGTAAACTTTTGTCAAAGCTTGAGTCCTCCTGGTTTTGATGCGCTAAGGTTAACAGAACAAGTGTAAAACTTGGAAACAAGTATGAGTGTCTTAAATGACATCATTTCAAAACTCTGTGAAGAAAAGCTCAAGCTCTTTGGGACGTTAAACCCCACATATCAATCAAAAGCTCACGCTCAAAACAGACAACAAAAAGCTCATTTCATGGAACAAAGCACTGTCGGCAAGGGTGGTCGAGCTGGAACAATACTCTAGAAGAACAATGTTGAAATCAGGGGTGTTCCCTTCCCCCAAGGAGAGTACTGCATCGCGGTCATGCAAACCATTGTCATTAAAATTGGGTACTTGGTAACAGCGCCTGATTTCGATGTTGCTCATAGAGTCCCCACTAGTGCTGAAGAGAAGAAAATGTCATAGCTAGGTACTGTTCGCGAACAAAAAAGGACGAATTCGCCAGACAAACACAAAAAGCTAAGGCTCACCTAAGTGGCATTGGTGTGAAAGCTTCTGTTGACAGTGCGGTCCATGTGAATGAGCACTTGACGCCTCGAAACAAGGCCCTCTTTTTGAAGGCACTGGCTTTGGAGAAACAAAACAAATGGCAACTTTTACGAATCAGCAACCATCAAATCAAAGCTATAAGAAAGCTGAAAAAAACAAAGTGTACCACATAGCCGAGAAACTGGACTTAATGATACTTAACCAATCTAACTACGATTTGTGCCTGCCTTATTACCATCATGGCTTTATATTACAGAACGAGCGAGTTACTGTTTTTCAGTGTAGGAATCACTCAGTTGTTTGTTTCGATGCGCGTAGCCTTCGTAAACATTACTTTGATTTTCGTATTCTGCTTTCTACTCTTTCTTTCACTTATGCAATCATTGCTGCCTCAGAAACCTCGCTCAGCGACGCTGATCAAAACTTGTATTGCTTCCCTTTCCACAAATCTGAATATTCCCACCGTTGGATAAGTGATAATTGGGGAGCTGATATCAACATCTTGCCTGATATACCGTAACAAATGTAGACACAACCTTACGCTAAATATTCAGAATTGTCAATCACTTTGCTTGAAATTCGATCATAACTTTCTGAACCTAGATAACGGAACTTTCGTTTTCGCTTGTGTTTACCGATCACCTTTTTACTCTGGATCAAATACTTGTGTTTCCTTCAAAACTATGATGACAACGCTACCTACAACAAATAAAAATGTTATATTATAGGTGATATAAACTTATCGAATTCATCTTTGAACTCCGTCAGTTATTTACCGTATTTTCATGTATTTTGTTACGAATGCCCTAAGAAAGTCCACACTCGCTGTGTTGGAGGTTCTTGCACTCTGATCTATCAAGCGTTGTCGAATCTTTTGTACCCAGCTGAGGTAGGAGTTCTCAAAACAGGCATCACCAACTAATTGGTTTTTCAATTGTTGCACCAAAACCGTTTTTGACAAACAATTATTCTCAGAATTTGTTTGTAATGCTGACTGGTCTTTCGTTCTTAATTCTATATTGATCCGCAGTTTGCCTGCTCACTATTTCTAACAAAGGCGTCATCACATTATCACTGGTGCTCCCAGATGAACAAATGCAAAAAAAGAAAGTGGCGTCTCCGAAAAACCCTTAGGTCACCGATAATATTTTTAAAGTGGTGTGTATACTCGAAGATCTTTAAAAAAAAGCAAACTTCCCTGCATGGTTTAAGAAATTTTCCAGCTTACTATCTTCCAACGAGGACTATTACAAGGAAAAGCTACTTCAATGTGGTCCAGATGTAAAGAAAGAATGGTAGATTGTGAATTCATTTTTGAATAGAAAACAAGCAGCCGAAAACGTATCAAAAATATCGCATGAAGATAATACTTACCTTACGCCACTTGCAATTGCAGACTGTAGAACATTTTGTTTGTTGAACATTGTTGTTTCGTGACAAAGCCGCTACAACCCAAGCGAAGCCAACTATAGCGGAAAGTATGAAGAATATACAAATTCAAGTACTACCCATTATTCCCATGCTCGCTGAAGTGGTATGCGTTGCAGCTTGCATGGACAATAGCGCCCGAGCTCCCTATTATGTATTACAGGAAACTCTATGGTGACATCCATCGCTTCGACTGATCATCTTAACTGGTAATAAGGCGGCGATCGGAGCTAGTTGTGAGTCTTCGTGCTTGTGATGGGCAGCGAAGTATATGAAAAATGAAAAACACGGGGTGATACGCTAACTATCAACTACTTCGTTTCGATCATGGACAGCCATATGGACGAGAAAGAAAAAAAGGAACACAGAAAGAGGGGAGAAATGTGTGATGAAAATTTTGTTTTATTTTTTATTGTTTTTTTGCGCAAGCTTGAAGCAACGTTTTTCAACTTTGCTAGAACGATATTGAGAATGGCGAAATTTGGCTGTGGTCTGTTAACTTTGAAGGCGCGCATAGAATGTACGGAAGGAGAACTACAATGAACTTCGCCCAACGTTCCACGCCGGCGACTATGCAAATATTCCGGTGTTTGCCGAACCCACGCGAAAGCTTTTTTCGACACTCCACTCAGCAAATATGATCGAATTTCGCGACAACAGACGAACAAAGCGTCGCATTCGTGAAGCGCTCTTCCCTCTTGCATCCCCGAACCATTCTCCCCGCGAACATTCTCCCCTTTTGTACTGAATTGAGTCGCAGACCGTATATGCTGACCAAAACAAGAAAAAAAATATCAGGACAATAGCATGTGACAACTGGTGTGCCATTGCGTATCACTTCATTCTTCTAAGAGTATACTTCACACATGGCGTCCTTATTACTAAGCTCACTTTTAATATTGACGGAAAATTGGTTTCCAAGGAGTAAAATATTTAGATCTGCTAGATTTTTGCAAATGTAAAGTATAGCGATTGTGGAAAACCAAGCGACAATGTTAAGGGGGTAGGGGGGGGGCGGGGTGGTTCAGGTTTTTGCCCGGTGGACACGCATAGCCTGTGACTTCTGAAGGCACGTACTTCGAAGAACGTCTGCGCACATACAGTGTTCGATGTATGCGCAAAGAAATTGCGCAATACACAGCGCTAAGAAGCTTAGCTACATGAACAAATACGCCTCATTGATTGAGCGTAACACAAAGGGTTCTATCCCTGGACTCTGTGGTCGTATTATTGCAATGCTCACACAGAACAAGGACATCCTCATGTAATTCGAGCTTTAGATCATCAATACAGAGTACAGTCTTCTCAAAATGAGAGTCACTACCACCAACACCAAACGCCACTAACTGTTCACCATATAGTTTCATGTTCTGGTACGCTTACTATACAATTAGGCAAGGTTACTTCAGCAAGTTAGTTTTTTTTTTCTTGGTCACACTGCCGCAATCCTGAGGTGAAGTTATTTTCATAACGTGATACCCAGTCGACCAGAAATAGACGTGAGATTGTAGTGTAAGTTCAAACATAGAAAGAACGTTGCGCACTTTGATATAAAATGCGCCAAAAAAACGTAAAACAAGAAAAAAAAAGAGCAACAGGTTTGGAAAAACACCTTCTCACGTTTCAAAACTTATGTCGACCATGGTCTCAAAAAGACCTGCAGCAAAACGCAAAGAAGGTGGCTAATTGCACAGTCAACTCAACAAACGTTTCTTATGAGCTGCCACGCGCAACTGCCTATGAAGCTGCGTGTTAACTTGTATATTGCTGAAGAACCCTTAAATGAACTGTGTAATTAAACAGACTTTTGGCATGCAGTTAACACTGACGCACGAACTATGCCTTGGCGTGTTATAATCTTCAGCTTTTTTAGTTCGAGATTTTATTTATTTGTTTACTTGTTCATTCAACTTGGGGCAGCCGTTCTATCGGTCTGTTTTCGTTCAGAACACAGAAAACTGGAGCAGTGAAATCGTATTGTGCCTCAGTCTCTCTAAGGCAATCACGTATAGAGATTTCGCTTTCAGGAGTTTTTTAGCCGCTTTTGTGATATGGCTTAATCAAAACAAAGGGTTCTATTGAAGATATAATCAGAGGAAACAAAGGTTTGCCAATAACTTGATTAGTATAAGCCTGTTTACAAATCTTCAATACAGCTTGCCGGTCTTATAAACGAAACTTCTCTTCTGCATTTGCGAACAATGGCAGCCATTTCTGCCAGAACTGTGGGCGCTATACGAAAACAAAACTACTCTTCGCTATTGTTTACTGCTTCAGTGACATATATTGAAACTGTATCTTCGCCGTGCGCCAAAAACGATGTTTAATGTGAGTTAGAATTAATTTTCATGGAAACAGGACTTGAGTACACATGAGGCGAAATAAAGACTGCTCCTGTGATTTTTTTGTACATTGTTTAAGTGTAAACAAGGATATAGTGACGTTTCACTTTAAACGACATCCACACGTGCAAGCCTCGTGCCACTGATCTTGACATGGATTCAATTTCAGCTCTGTAAAAACGAGAGCAGCCTGTATGATAAATACTGAGTAACGTTGTTACAGAGTGATTATGCCTCGCCATCTGGCTCGGGAGTAACAACACGTGTTTCAAGCGTGAAATAAAATTGCGATTCAGGTTTTTTGTTAGGAATCTTGAATGATGATCGGTAAAGGGCAGGCAAGGCCCTCTCTATTCACAAGCGTTGAAAAAATAGTGAAATACCAAGCTTGTGACGTGAGTCGAAATGTGTTTCTTGGAAAAAAATTATGTAACAAAATTTGCGCTTAAACCCGTATTACGTGCGCGGATTACGCGGATTCCGAAATCACACTCCCCCCTTTTTTTATGCCACGGGCTTTCACCGCGATTCTAGGAAAAACATTAAAAACATATCAGCTTGTGCAATTGTCAACACGTAGCTGTGAGCTCTCGTTCTTCAATATAGAAAAAACAAAACAATGCATATGCGAACCAGTCGCGCCATCTGGCTAAGACGTTTCCTACTTAAAGCCTCCATTGATGTCTCGAGGCGGTGTTGAGTGCGAAGTTTCAAAGTTTCTTTGAAAAAATTCTCACTTTTTCTTATCGGCACCACTATGCCCCGCGGCATAAGTCAACGAAATAAGTTCAGTTTCGCGGACAAAGGTCAGGAGTGGCCCCACCACGGTGGTCTAGTGTCTAAGGTACTCGGCTGCTGACCCGCAGGTAGCGGGATCGAATCCTGGCTGCAGCAGCTGCATTTCCGATGGAGGCGGAAATGTTGTAGGCCCATGTGCTCAGATTTGGGTGCATGTTCAAGAAACTCAGGTGGTCGAAATTTCCGGAGCCCTCTACTACGGCGTCTCTCATAATCATATGGTGGTTTTGGGACGTTAAACCCCATATATCAATCAAAGGTCAGGAGTAGTCGACGCTAAGGCCCATGCGCCAAGTGGTCCATCGCTGTGGTCGACTGCAAGACCTTCTGCGTGGTCACTGCGAGCCCTGTGAAGGCGCGGACAGGTCACCAGCAGGTGATCGAGAACTGCATCTGTGTCTGGGGCAGCGCAGAAGGGGCATGTAGTAGGGAGAGGTTGTGCACCAGATGTCCTTGTCGGCCCGATTGCAGGAGTCGTGGCGACGCCACGCTAACCCTCCTGAGCACAACCTTCTTTCTGATAGTTATTCCACCGGATAGGTCCGTTCCTCGCGAAGGACTGAGTGCATGTACGCGCAGAGAGCCAGGAAGGTTTCATTGTGCAGGTGCAAGCTGTCCTTTGGTTCACAAGAGAAAAAAGTAGGAAAGGCTGTGTCTGTATCGTAATGTCGCTTCTCAGTATGGTTGAACGTCGTAACAGTACACTCGTTCGAAATTTATTACAAACGCATTCAAGCACGTGCCCAAACATACGCGCAAACTTAGCAAACACAAGAGAAGCAATATTTGTCGTCATTTGAATTTTGACTGCACGGCACATTGCTGTGGTCGATGGGCGCAACGAATTCATCGTGGATCCCCTGGCGTATCAAATGACACGCAACGAACGTGAACGGAAGACCTCTTTTGGTAGGCCACGAAACGGTGCCTAGCAACATCAGCTGCGCAGCAGAGGCTTCGTGGCAGCTGTTTTGCAATTCAGAAAACCGAATAATGCCACCTGATTGGGATGCCCGGACGTCGGTGTCTGCAATACAACCAAATTACATCACCACCGCATGAATCTGAGACAAAGCCGCTGTATATTTTGGCGTAGCTAGCAATCAGCTCATGCAATCTGAAAATCATTGTTTCGCAAATAATCTCGTATGCTCTTTTTCGAAAAATCATAAAGCTTCTGCAGCGGGTGCACATCGTAGGCTATTCGAATACGTCCTTCACAGTGCAGCTTCGTATGGCTAAACTAAATTACGTTTCAGTCGTGTTTTGGGCATGTTAGGCGAACAAGACTATGGAAGTTCCTGAAAGAAAATCGAATGGTATGAGTTTGTATATTTATCCAAATAGTTTCGAAGCTTAGTGATATACGTACACTGAAACACAGTAGTAGTTCCTAAATTGTTGAAGATTGCTGCTTGGAGAGATGCCACTTACAGTTCTGTAAAACTTAATGTTTGTCCAGTTCCTTCAACTGTATAAGTATAGGCATTGCATAGTCCATAGAGAAACTGTATACAGCTCAGCCCTGCAAAAAGAAAGTTTTATGGACAAAAAACTGCGCAAGTCAGAACGTCTCGAGGTCTGTATTTGTGCATTCAGTTTGTCCGTGTACGATAAAAAGCTAAAGTACCCAAGATGCAACCCCAGCTGAAGTCCCCTTAGCTGATTGGTTGTCGTTTTCCAGAAACATTTACATCTGTGCCAGGGCTTTACTTTTTATGCAGTGTTAGCCAATCGTGGTTATAGCGAGTATCGTTAGCCCACACGTGGCTGGTTCAACTGTGGTTTCGTATGATCCGGCTGTCATTTTCTCAGGAGCGCCTTTCTGTTCGGGGTTTCCGGTAGCCACATCCCATACGAAATTTTTCGGGTGTCATCACAAAAAAAAACAACAAAATAGTACTCCCTTTGGTATTGCACGCTGATATCCCAAAAACTAAGATTGTTTTTCATAAACACTAGTCTCATATTTCTGCAGTGTCTCGTTCCACTTCCGCAGGCGCACTATGTTTCGCTTGCTGAGCTGCTTTGGGGCCTTCGCAGCAAGAAAGAAAGCTTTAAACCGAAAACTACAACTCACTAGCGGGCACTAAGCCGGATCGAATGCTGTTCCTTCTCCTTGCTCACCATGATCAAATGCCGCATTAGCATAATCCAAAAGAATCGTCGGTTAAAAAAAGCTGGCAAACAAATGAAGTGTTTTGAAGGGCGCTTTGAAGAGAAAACAAGTGTTTTCGCGCTGCCTTTGGGATAACAGATTATGCGATCGAGCGTGCGAAAATCATGATGGGATTGCGAGGAACGTGACAGCGGGAGATGACAGATCACGTTTTAGCCCCTACAGTCTTTTAAAGTGTTTATAAATACAACATGCATCTAAATTTAAGTACTGCGGTGTTTTCGTATTACCACAACACTGAATTAAGCCGCTGTAGTCATTAATCCTGTCTGTAACTGCTTACATCATCCTAACAACGCGAAAGTTTATCTGTACTAAGTTACCATGGCATGGAGGGATTAACTGCATGCACGAATTTATCGAGAAGTCTATAAAAGGCTTTTCGTTGAGCCTGTTGCTATGTCACGACGTCCATATTCGAGTCCCGAACGCCAGGTATATACGAATAAAAAAAACATTAGCTGTGTAGCAGATGTCCCGCACCTATTGCTGTACAGCAAGGTCATTTTTTTTTTCGTTGAGCATGCCTCTAAACTAAACTTCTTTAAAGCATTCGGTTAAAAAAATCCAGTTTTTTAACTTGACGACTAACCCACAATTTTTTGTTAGATAATCTGGCATCATCCGGCATTGTTATAGGCTGCAAACACTCACAAAATAGGCCTCACTGAATTCACTTTGAGATTTTTTTGACATGTTCACATTCAGTTGAGCATTTTGTGCTTAAAAAAAGCATGCAATATACTTATTCTGGTCATGCATGATGCAGCACAAATCAGCGAAACTGATAATAAACAATTCCTCTTTGTCGGGATTGTTTTTTCGGACGTCTTAATTACATTAATATACTTTAAAGTCTCTTTTTTTCTTGACACGAAAGCGTTTTATGCCAAGGCCCACCACGGCTCCGCTGACGGATTTCCGACACGGATATGACGTTGTAAAATATATGCTACAAGATTGCAAAGAGAACAACGAAAAGACTGCGTCACGCGGGGTCGAACCAGCCACCTCTCGATTCCCAGCACGTGGCGCTAACCACTTTGTCACGGAGCGTACGTTGTCCAGTTTGTTAACGGAGAGCCATTTGTATACACCACGGCGGAAGGAAAGGTAAAGAGAGGGCATTCCCAGTCGGCGCAGGGCGTAAAAAATGTGGCGGAAATTACGTCACGCGCGGCCATGTTCACTGGGCACCATGGCGGCGTTTTGTTATTGTTGATGTAGTGCGGTGCGGCACCGTTCAGACAGCCCAGCGGCGGTGTGCGCGTTTTCATGGGCATCGCACCTAACCGTGGCGTAGTGCAGGTGTTCGACAGCATCCATTCTTTGTGCCGCATTGTTATCTACGCGATTTTCCTCCGGTGGTGGTTGTAACCAGCTGTCTGAACTAAAAACCACGGAATGAGCGCGCGTATACGTACTCCGAATTCGCAGCGTCCATCAAAATTATGCTGAAAAGCCGTCGTAGAAGATAACGAATGTGCTCAAGAATTTGTGCAATGAATGCCTTGCAGGTTAGTGACAGTTATGCGGTGTTGCTTCTTATGACAACGGATGTTGCATTTGCGATCCACAGGCCCTTATTAAGATTGTAATCTAATCTTGCTTTTCATGTTCCTGTAGAGTTACCGGTTGGCGCTGAGCTCTGTTCTAGATAAGGAAGACAGAAACGAGCGCCTTCTTTTTATTTTCGTCTAATGGCTAGCCACTTATCCCGGAGACATCTTCCCTCGCATTTGGCTGGCTTTCCCTGCCGTCCTTGGCGGCTGTGTCGACGCGTGAACCTTCCCGCAGACCTTTTCTCACGCATTCCTTCGGCTAACTTTCCCACCTTTCGCCCTAACGCGATTCTGGTCTCCGTTCTCCGTAGCTATACTAGTGCGCGTGAATCACACTGGAGACGTGTTCCCACGCAATTTCGGGTGGTCTTCGCTGCTTTCGTCCTAATGAAATCATGGCCTTTGGGATATCCGTAGGAACCAGTGCACGTCGGACAAAAGAGGGGCGAAAACAAAGAGGCCGGCGCAAACTCAACGGGCTGCCACGCACACAAGCTCCACCGACGCCGACTTTACTGGCGTAATTACGGACCTCCGGGTTTATTGCAGGGAAGACATTTTTTGTTTTTTTTATTGTTGTGTCTAGCCCACAGCCTGATCGAAAGTTTCGTAAAACCTAAAGAAAAGCGCGAAAGGAAGAAAAAGTGGTCTAAAAGAAGCTGTACAAATTTAGGTGCTTGGTTCGTCGCGCGGCAATGTCCGAAATATCATCTTTATTTTCACAAAGAACAGATCAAATAAAAAAAAGCTTAACGTGCAAGTTGCAGTGTTTATCGTAAACACCGGCAGTGCAAGAGTACAACAGCCATACGCAGAGATTTCGTCAACCGTATCGCGGCAAGACAGCGTGTTGAAATCCGCTCCGTTGGTTTCGGATAGCACCGGCGCATGCGGCGCGCAGGCCACGTGCTTTTTGAGACAGAGAGGGAGTCGCGCCTTCTGCTTCGCATTCATATGTAAACAAGAGAGGAAAAATTGCCCAGTCAATATGGCCGACTTCCGGCTTCATCGTGGCTTCACAACGAGTGACGTCAGGGCCTCTCCTTAGCTTTCCTTCCTCCGTGGTATACACAATACGCCGTTTGGCTGTCCTCGGAGCTCCGAAACATTAGCGCGTTTTCGTTATCAGTTGCGAGACGACGCGACGTGCTCGCGCGTGCTTTGAAGGTTGCTGCCTCCGCGGATCATGGTCTCTCCTGCGCGCACTGATATCACACTCGTAAATAGGGAGAGGACAAAGGTCACTTCGCTCGCTGCTGCGGCCGCGTTTACAAAAGAAGCTCACTGCTGACACGTGACAAAGTAGGAATTGTGAAGGTGGTTCCTGTTTGTATTGTGTAATGATTTGTGGGGTTTAACGTCCCAAAACCACCATATGATTATGAGAGACGCCGTAGTAGAGGGCTCAGGAAATTTCGACCACATGGGTTTTTTTTTAACGTGCACCCAAATATGAGTACACGGGCCTGCAACATTTCCACCTCAATCGGAAGGGCAGCCGCCACAGCCGGGATTCGATCCCACGACCTGCGGATCAGCAGCCGAGTACCTTAGCCACTAGACCACTGCGGCGGGTCTGTTTGTGTTGTGTATACTGCTGCGCTCGTGTCGTTCGTTTCTATGTTTGAACAGCATGCTTTTCGTGTCGAACTGTGAAACTAGTTAGTCCACGCTCGTCTTGTATGCAAATTTCGTGCGTGATTTTTCGCTTGAGGTGTGCGCTGCGAGTTTTGAGCTGCTTACCGTTCTTCACGTGAATTTGCAATTTTCGGCAATTGCTGAAGCAACGCACGATAAACGCTCACCTACCACTATGAAGACCCGTTTCACGTTTTTGTTATACCGATTCCTAAACAGGAGTTTAGCCACAGTTTTGTTTTTTTTTTCTTTCAGCGACCTTTGTACCAGGAATGAATAAATAAACTTTATAAGTCCGGCAGTTTTCACCGGGCGAGGTGGGGGAAGAGGGAATTAACCCCGGTCCCTTCCCACCCTCCGTCGATTATGATGGCGGTGCCTCAGGTTACTGCTTGAAGTCCTTGCACCCGGACGGCATCTTCAGCTTGCCGGACGGTCCAAAGCTGGTCGGCCAGCTCATCGCTGATGAGTGCCGCCTCCCAGCGGCAGCGCAGCTGATGTTGCCGATCGGCAACAGTGACCGCAGCTGCGGCGGAGGCCGGCCCCTGCCCTCGCGCGGTGGTCGCAGCAGTATTTTGCCTCGGAGTTCGTCCCTGCCTAGCATGCGTCACGAAAGGAGCGGTGGCAATGACGTTAACTTTTCCGGCACACCCCCAAAGCATGTGCCGCAGTGTGGCCCTTTCGCCGCATGTTTTACACGCGTCCGTCGGGTATAGGTGTAGATAAAACAGGCGTGGGATAGCCGGGCTGAAGTACGTATTAGTCTGTAATAACCTCAGAGTTACGACCTGTCTTTTGTTCAATTTGTTGTGCGGTGGTGGGTATTTGGGTCTGTGTAGTATGTAATGTTGAGTAATGTTGTTAAATGTGGCCAGGTTATCACCCCACGACCATTCCAGTTGCTGTTATTGTGTGAATATTTTCATCACCCCGCTCTCGGTGGTTTTTTTTTTTTTTTTGACGTAGCGACGAACTCACATTTTTTTCTCGTAAGATAATCTGGTATCATCTAGCATTGTTCTAGGGTGCAAAAGCTCACAAAATCAGCCTCACTGAATTAACTTTGAGTTTTTTTAACATGTTCACATCCCGTTTTTTTTTAATACCGTACTTTGAATTTTTGTCAAGTGATGAGTGCAGGTTCTCTGCGCCTATACTGATGCAATGTATTGGACAATATAATGACCTTTAACTACAATGAACAGCATGCATTACTATCGACAATAGTGATAGGTTATACCCTTTTTTAAATTTTTTCAGAGGCTGCTTCGTCCTCCCTGTGTTATTCAAGTGGTCTGCATATTTCAACGCACTGACTGACAACACACTCACCGCACACTATCTTTTTAGCCCTCTCTATTTGATGAGACCGACCAACCGACCGACCGACCGAACTACAGCTGTCGCGGTTGTCGTTGTCGATGTGGTCGGAAAATGTGAAGCGTGACAGCTGTCGTTCAGTCAGCCAAGTCACTCAGGCACAGTAAGTCACAGTAAGTCCGTCACAGTCAGTCACAGTAAGTCAGTCACAGTAAGTCAGTCACAGTCAGTCAGTCAGTCAGTCAGTCACAGTCAGTCAGTCAGTCAGTCAGTCAGTCAGCCAGTCAGTCAGCCAGTCAGTCAGCCAGTCAGTCAGTCAGTCAGTCGGTCGGTCAGTCAGTCGGTCGGTCAGTCGGTCAGTCGGTCAGTCGGTCGGTCGGTCGGTCGGTCGGTCGGTCGGTCGGTAACGGTCGGTCGGTCGGTCAGTCACGGCCAGTCAGGCAGTCAGTCACGGCCAGTCAGGCAGTCAGTCACGGCCAGTCAGGCAGTCAGTCACGGCCAGTCAGCCAGTCAGTCACGGCCAGTCACGGTCGGTCGGTCGGTCGGTCAGTCGGTCAGTCGGTCAGTCGGTCGGTCAGTCGGTCGGTCAGTCGGTCAGTCAGTCGGTCAGTCGGTCGGTCGGTCAGTCGGTCGGTCGGTCGGTCGGTCGGTCGGTCGGTCGGTCGGTCGGTCGGTCGGTCGGTCGGTCGGTCGGTCAGTCAGTCAGTCAGTCAGTCAGTAATATCGTGGTATGTTGTCATGTAAGAACATGACAACATACCACGCTCATAGAGTGCTCGAGGTCATTTTGCTAGCTCTAAATATACTAAATTTGGTATCACGTGACGAGAAGAGATGACGAAGGTAAACGACACATCGAAACACGATCATCATGACACGGAAGTCGTGAACGACATCACTTACCTCCACCTCGTAACGTTGTGCTGATTTTGAAGTGACATATCAACATTTCTCATTCGTGCTTCGCATATCATCGATTCCCACTGTACGTGGGATCTGCCAATTTTTGTTAACCTAATTTATACTTTCCACCTTCTCACTTATATACTAAAGTACTCCTCGATGTTGCCAGCGATATTCTTGCGTATGAGAAACCCCACCCCTAGTTATTTTCTGGGAACTAATCCACAGTAGCATAGAATGTGTCCGTTCTTCAGCACTGTATAAGCCTGACGTGTCCTCATAACTTCGCTGAGCTCTATTAAATCCCATTTAACACCCTCTAATTCTTCGAATAACAAAGCTAGACTAGCCTCAGTAGATAGCGTTCTAGCGTTGTAGGTAGCCAAGTTCTGATTTCAATGGAAGCCGCTTCGGACCCAGAGATTCTTGGCACCCTCCGCTGCGTCGCAGGTCTGACCGCCGCCTTGGACAGTTGCTTCGTAGCCGCTGGGATTTGAGGGCCAAGGGTAATTGTTGTATTTATTGGAGGTTCTGGTGAAGTGACCCACGATCAGGCGCTAGGTCTCGGCCTAACTGTCCCATCGTGAGAGCGGCCCGCCATGTGCTACGGCACACACCTTCGGACTTCCAGAATGAAGTTTTTCCAAACGAAAATGAGGAACGCAATCAGCGGGTAAATGCGTTTCGCAAAGCGTTCATCACAGTGGTTGTTCTCGAACCACAGGCGGTCACACACATCGCAGCCGAAGCCAAGCAGCGTCCGCACCGGCGAACGCACTCCCGCAGTGGGCGCAAAGCCGCGTTGTTTCAAGCGTCTGACATCGCGAGCGAACTCGGCGGGCAGGTCTGAGGAGGAACCGTTGCGAGGGGGCTTGATGCCCCGGCTTCGTCGACGTCACTCACAACGCAGACAACGACGCGCGTGCTTGGGAAAGGCGTAACTGATAACACAGCCAATGGAGACCGCTGATGACACCACTGCCGAACAAATTTTAGTTTCTCCCAGCCATATACAGCTTTCGTACAACTGTGAGTTGATGCATAAGTAGCGCTTTTAGGAAGGGTCTACGGTAATCTAGTCAACAATGACCTTCCTAAGCAGCATCTTCAAGAAGGCGTTCCTCACACTGCATACCTTACCCTCGCAAGCGGAGGGGGCAACCAATGTTATGCGCAAATAAAAGAAAGTAATAAAACGCTGACATGACAAATGGGGGATGATCGGTGTGGTGCCGCTAAGGGCATAAGCGTGCACACAAGAGTGGTAGTGGGACAGCCGACCGCCCTCACCCTCACAAGTCCACCCCCGAAGGGGGCGGTGCATGTCTACCCTATACATCTACCCAGTAGGACTGGTCCCACTATGGTTTAAAGCGCAAGACTCTAACCATGCAGGTTTTCAGTGGTATAATGGCGGGCGACCATGGAGACCACTGCTGTATGCCAAGAGTTCACTTCTCGATTTCATCCTCCTTCTTGGCATTCCAGGCAACAATGACACTCCGTTGTGGGACGTACGTCGTCGCTTCTTTTCGAATTTTCGTTTCTGCATCCACTACAAGCCTTGTTGTTTTCATTGGAACTCGATAGAAGACATAGGAGGAAGGAGAGTTGTCTGCGTTGCGATTTCACCTCCCTCTTCCTATTGGGAAGCGTCCGTTGCGCGCGCTTACGGTTATGAGCAAACTAAGTACACGGTATTGACGATGCACATGGTATTGGCCCTAAATTTCTATGGCTAGGCATTCGCTTTCAAAGTCAATTAAGTGCATCGCACGGAGTGCCTAGAAACAACCGCCATAATCCGAACCGTGTACGACGCTTCCCCTAGGTACAAATCTCTCGGCGTTAAGCTTAACAGCACGCTGCCAAGCACACGTTTCGAAAACACTGCGATGTGGTAGTGGTACTGAGGAGAATTCAGTTAGTTAAAGGTGGGGAATCGCTAATTGGTACAATAAATGAACCCTTGATTGGAAGTTTCCCATTGAAGCTTTAAGTTTGGTCTTCTTATGGATTAGGGTTACTTCGTAACGAAAGCTACTGTAAATGAAACTGCATACTTTATTGTGCGGTGCTCTAACTCGGCGCCTTGAACCCCTAGATTTAATGAAACATACCACATGTGGACACACTCATTAATTTTTTCTCTCTAAACGCAATAAAGCAACGCTGCTTATATGTTGTACTAAGTAGAACAATGTTCCTTTGAAGTGGTTCACTGAACCAGTTACCGTGCATATTTCCTGCCTGCATAACCATCGAGGCGACTTGACCCTCAAACAAAATCTCAAGACGCAAATAACGAGCACTTTTTATTCTCTCCAGTTGTTTTCAGTCTTCTCGGCAGAACTTGTTGTGCTATTGGTCTGTTCACATGACGTCATGGGGGAACGGGCTCTTGGTTGGTCCTACACGAGAGGCATCATCGGTGAACTGTCTCCTATGCCCAGCTTTGCCATGAACTAACACTGTTACTTCACCTTGTCGCTCGCCTGACTATCATGCGCGATCGACTGATTTCCCTTTGTTTTGCCCGTAGTCGAGGGCGCAAACGGAGGTAACAGCGCGTCATCAAAAAGTGTGAGACCCTGATGGGCTCAATGGTTGGTGCCGATATTAGACATTTTTAGTAGGGCGTACGTAATGAGGCTACGTACGCACCACTGGCGTGGGAACGAACCCCGCATGTGCATCTGCAGGCTTTGAAAGGTCGGTCTTATAGTTTTCGCTGCGACTGTGCTGCACCTTCCACGCTGGCCTGGCATTTTTTTTTTTTGGTAGGCATATCTTCTTGCGACGTTCCAAGCGTCGGCTTTTGTGAAAAATATTCTTCTTGAATTCCTCAATGGTAGTCCATTTCGGGCAGCTTCATTAGCTTTGTCGTTTCCTGAAATGCCAGTATGACCAGGTATCCATTGAAACATGATACTATGCTCAGCAGTCTTAGCCTTGTGATGGAGATAGGCGGTAACAGACGTTACAGGTTGTTGCTTCCCACTCTTCCGCCTGTTTCACATACTTTGAAGGGCTGCTTAAGAATCTCCAAATACAGCCCATCATTTTGGCAGCTGGTGACGTAGAATAATCATTAGAGCATCCTTAATCTCATACAACACCGCAGTTGTCGAAGATGTCACTCACTCTAGGCGAAACGCAAGGAATTTCCCTGTAGAAAACACGAAGTCTCCATACGACGGTAGACTTTGCGTTACAGAGCCGTCTGTGAATATTTGCATTACGCCAGCATTTTCTCTGTACATACACTCCAGCACTTACAAAAAATATGTTCGATGGTTTCGTCAGTGCCGCAAACGTCACACGCAACGCTGTTCACTCATCCGATGCGACAAGCAAAGGCATTCGTAAAAGACACCCCAAGCCAAATGCGACAGAGAACTGTCCCTGTCAGCAGTGTTCACACGTCTCGCCGACCAGCTGCTTTCCGAAAAATTACTTTTGGAATGCCGGAAAGATTGAACTTCACGCCGAAAAGTGACGAAGATCCTCCTGAAGTTTCTGCGATCGACCCACCTCGTCGTACGTTTGTGACATTCTAGTTCGTTTGTGTGTTTTCGCTTCCTTTCCGCTCTCTTTCTCTCATTCCTATTTCTTTACTTTTCTATCTCGCATTCCCCCTTCCCCAGTGCAGGGTAGCAAACCAGATACTTGCTTTCCGGTTAGCCTCCCTGCCTCTCTTCATACCATCTCTCTCTACTCCAACGCTGTCTGACGAGTTGCTACTTGATACATTTTCCTTTTTGCGCTGATATGGAGGATATGAGGCACATTTTTCAGTGTTGACTCTGTCTAGCCTGATATGTTCCTTGGCACGATTGGGGACGCCCGAGCAGGGATCGATATACGTGCGCATATACTTTAGACGTCCTTCCCGAATCTCGATAAAGTGTTGGGTTGAAAAATATTCTTTAAAAAGCCAGTTTTAGAGCCAATAACATTTTAGAGGTGAATTCAAAGAGTCTCCTGCGAAGGGATTGCTTTTAGAGGCAGGCATCTCGCTTCAGCTGCACTGTCCATTCGAGACGACGCCTTCGGGAAACCAAGACAAATTCGAAGATTGTTGTGGCGTACTGCCCCGAGTTTTTTCCTGCTCCTCCAGTGGGGCAGCAACTGCCCATCGATGGCGCTCCTCCGTAGAGCCTACGTCGATGAGGCATCGCGGCATTGCCTACCCATCGTATACATAATACATCGTATATAAGCAGGAGATGAAAGACCATTTGCTTAGTACTCATATGTAGAGTACGCAGATCGAATGGTGCTCGCAATTTTGACATGCCAGGACGGTTATTACGAGCGTGGAAGCTTAGGCAGCCGCTGTATATTGCAAATATAATCACGCCAGCAATAGCCGTCATGCAGAAGCGGTAAAAGAACTTTCCTTTCGCCTCACACGCAGTGGTAATAAATTGATTGATTTGTGGGGTTTAACGTCCCAAAACCACCATATGATTATGAGAGACGCCGTAGTGGAGGGCTCCGGTAATTTTGACCACCTGGGGTTCTTTAACGTGCGCCCAAATCTGAGCACACGGGCCTACAACATTTCCGCCTCCATCGGAAATGCAGCCGCCGCAGCCGGGAATCGAACCCGCGACCTGCGGGTCAGCAGCCGAGTACCTTAGCCACTAGACCACCGCGGCGGGGCAGTGGTAATAAATCAGATGTGTTTCATCAATTGATTCTGTCCGGAATGTCAACCCCAGGCAAGACTTCGTACCTTTAGTACCAAAGTTCCTGGTGCTAAGAACGAATTTCGATAAACTTTTTTCGATAAAGTTCCTAATCGCTAATAGGAGCATCTACGCAGTATAGTTTTTTTGAACAACGTGAAAACAAGGAAGATGCAGGCCTTAGTTTATTTTTTTCCTCTGCCTCACCTCCACTGTCTTTTCTCACATCACTGTTATACTACAGTATGCAAGCCTGCGCTGTACCCTTCCTCTCTTTTTCTTCTCTTCCAGTTTTTCTTTCTCTGTTCTTCATTCATTTCTTTCTCTCTCCCTTTTCTTGGAAAGGTTCTGTCACGCAAAACAGCATGTGACCATGTGACCCACCAATTCAATCCGTTGAACGTTGTGCCATTCAGATGTTTTACTTGTTGTTATAAATACTCTTTTTTGCGTCCAAAGTTTGCGCTTGAAATATTCTTGACACTTTTTTTCAGACAACTGCTACATTAACAGTTTGTTAAAAAAGTGTCTGATGAACCATTTTAATGTTCCTAGTTTGTTTTTGTTTTTTTTGTGCGTTTGTGTAACCACTCCAATAATGTCGGAGTCTGTGCATAAACATATAAATTATATGGTTCCCAAGTGCGTTTTCTGTTTGCTTGCCAAAATAGGTGAGTGGTTACGATGCTCACCCTCGGACCATAGGTACACCGGACTAAAACTCTGCCTTGTAAAAGGTTTTATAAGAAAAATTAACGACATCTTCTTAATAGGAACCTCGATAAGATGCGGGGCAGCAGCGTTAGGCTCTCCGATTCGGTGGGCGATTCGGTGGAGGCGGCGCGGCTCTTTCGAGACGTTGCTGACAAAGTTGCCGTTGACGACGTCCTCAAGGATTCGCTGGCGTTAGGCTTCCGCTGTCAGCGCTCCACTCGGCTTCCTTGGCTCGCGTCTCGTCGGTGTTACCCGCGCGCCACCCGCATTCTCGAACGCGACCAGCGTGCTTGACTCGCACCTCGTCGGTGTCGCTGATCTTCCACTGCCGACACTTGCGTTCGGCTTCCCTGGCTCGCGCTTCGTCGGTGTTGCAGGCGCGACGTCACCAATCGCGAACGCAATCGGTTCTGCTAATCCTCGCAACGCCAGCGATGGCTAGGTAACGCCAAATGGCTCTGGCGCATGTTTCGGCAGGTGAAGGAGTTTCACTTTCTGGCGTCCTCTCCATCACAGATAAACGGGCTGAAAGAGGGTTCACTCGATGTGCGCTCGAACGTTGCGCTCTGATGAGAAAGTGAAGCGAGTGAGAGGTGACATGCGGCGAGAGCGCGGCAGGTGAAGGAGTAAGTGACGTCACCGCACACTGCGAGGGAAGGCGTGACCTACTTAGCACCACCCCAACACTTGCGCCGAGGGTAGCATGGTGCGGTGCGTTGCACGGAGACACGGATGGACAGCGTTACACAGGCTAGTCAAAGGGCTGCTTCTCATCTAAAATTAAACATTTTCATTTTGTTGCAATTTTTTTTCCTGCTCTCTTCTTTTGCTCTCCTTTTCTTTTCAATCTTCAACGCGTTGCTAGGCGATGCATGGTGTCGCCATTACTTGACAAGGTTTTTCTGCAAACGCCGGACAAAGGTTTGCAAACCTTAAACCACTCTGCTGTTAAAAAAAAGCTTTGAATACATCGTGAATGGATTAAAAAAACGGTTTTTAGAGTTAGCGCAACTCGTTTCAGAATGTCTACTCTACTAGTGTTTTCTAATGGGAGACGTTTCGTTGCCGTTGGTGATTGCGGCTACGAACTAAACTTGGTCTAGTTACCACGCCTTCCGCCAAGTAGTACGGTTCTGTTCCAAATGACACTTTTAGGAATATACTTGCAATTCTTGTGTACTTTTCAGTACTAAAGTAGCCAGCAGGCACAAAAACGACACGTGTGGGCTTCACGAGCACTCTCCCCAAACCGCGTGTCTTCTCGATTTGTACTCACCCAGCGGGTTTCGTTTGTCTCCCTGAAAAAAAAATTGCCCGCAGCTTCCCTCGGGGGAACACTGAGGAGGATGCGGAGCATATAATTGGTTAACGGGGTGTTAAAGTGCGACTTACTTGGGTCGATGGCTAAATTGGTTAACGTGGTTGTGAAATGGGGTGTTAAATTGCGACTTACTTGGGTCGATGGCTAAATTGGTTAACGTGGTTGTAGGAGGGGGTGTTAAATGAGTGAACACGTACACACGTATGCGAAAGGGCGGCGCTGGTCGAAGGGACGTCGATCATTGTGTTTGTGGATTCGTTGGAATTCATTTCACCGCGACCTTGGACGTCGACGCGCCGTACAAACCAACCGACGAGCGGCAACTGAGCGAGCGAGCGCCGACCTTGAGTATATATGCAGCGCGACGGCGCATGCACTGTCAGCTGTTGAATGTTCTCGAAGCGCGACGCCACATGCGCGTCCACTGGAGAATCAGGAGAATTGTAGATGTCGAACGCGGTGTGTAGAGGAGGAAGGGTGCACAGATGGTGGAGGAGTGAAGCGCGCGCGGTGTGTAGAGGAGGAAGGGATGCACAGATGGTGGAAGAGTGGGCGACGGCGCGACGGCGCATGCGCGCGCGTCAGCTGTCGAATGTTCGAGAAGCGGTGCGGACGGCGCGGACGGCGCGGACGGCGCACTACAAGGCGCGAGTATAAGATGCTTCCGCATCTAAAATTGCTTCTTCGTAGATGAATCAGCAGTTCGCACTGAGTAACCTGAACGCGTTAGAAAGAACTTGGCAGCCGACAAGCCAGACGCGTCTTTGTTTATACAAAACCAAAAGAAGAGGAGTTTCCCTGATGTTTCGAGAGTTGCAGCACTGAAGAAGGAAGGCACGCGTAAGTTCATTTGAACATGGTCTCGGTTGCCGACAACGCCCGCGCTTCAAAATTTTTCGCAATGTGTTTCTCTGCTTTCTTTTTTTTTCAGCTGTCAAATTAGTCGGATCAGTGCAGCGCCAGCCAAGCGTGAAACGAAATGTTTACGGTGTCTCTAAAGTTTCGCAATAAATTAAACGGGGCTAAAGAAATGCATTACATGATACAAATTGATATGTACGTTGTATGGCAAACATTTCCCATTCCACACTATTTATCGCATGCCGTAGAAGCATGGCGTGATTTGTTGTTTTTTTAATCCAAAGCAGTTCTTGGCAAACTTCGGTGACGTTGAAAGTATCTATCTATCTATCTATCTATCTATCTATCTATCTATCTATCTATCTATCTATCTATCTATCTATCTAGCCTCTCACATTTGGGTCTTCTCGTGGTCACCCCCTTAACTACTTGGCATGAACCAAAATAAGCATGGGAGGGTAAGATGGTTTGACGAATATGGCGCCCTGGTCAAGACATGAATGACATGTTGTAGGCCCGTGTGCTCAGATTTGGGTGCACGTTAAAGAACCCCAGGTGGTCGAAGTTTCCGGAGCCCTCCACTACGGCGTCTCTCATAATCATATAGTGGTTTTGGGACGTTAAACCCCCCATATCAATCAAGACATGAATGATGTCACAATCCTGTCACGTACGTCGTCAAACACTTCCCGCCAGACAGTGGCTACTTACCCATGGTCGGGTATGTGCCGCTAGTATGTGGGTATGTGTCACAGGTGATTGACACTTAGTATCTACCCAAGAACGACGAGAACACACATGGACAAATGTAATGCGCGAGCGTTAAGCAATACCCGACATCGGTAGCGTCGACTCGACGAATGCAAGGAATAAATGTTAGGAACCCACCTCAGGTCGTGGGATTGAATCCCGGCTGTGGCGGCTGCATTTTCGATGGAGGCGGAAATGTTGTAGGCCCGTGTGCTCAGATTTGGGTGCACGTTAAAGAACCCCAGGTGGTCGATATTTCCGGAGCCATCCACTACCGTGTCTCTCATAATCATATGGTGGTTTTAGGACGTTAAACCCCACAAATCCATCCATCAAATGTTAGGATCCCAGCTGGAATCGAACCCAAGAACTTTGCGTGGCGAAGAAGCAATTTACCACAGAGCTACGCCAGGTCTCGGAACTGCTTTCCAAATAGACGCTAATCTTCGTTATATGTCAATAGGGGCTGCAGTGCTGCCTACCCAATCTTATAATCTATAAATATGTACTTATTTGATACAACCGTCACGTCGGATTAACGTCAATTGCGGTTAGTTGCCATGCGCTGAAGTTTATTCATGTAGCAGTGTCTAGGGCCAGCATCATCGGTAGCATTAGCGCTTCATATCAGCTTCTGGTCTTGCTAATACACATGTTCTAGTTGGCGTCGTTGCGCAAGTGCAAACAACTGGTTATATAAAGATCTGCAACTATTCAACATATATAAGTGGTGCAACAATAGTACATATATATTTAGCGTCCTTTCATGAAGTGTCGCTCAATAAAAAAAAAACTGCAACACGGTCACCTTCCCTCCGCATGCTTCGCATAACGTCGATTCCCAGGTACGTGGGATCTGCCGAACTTTTTGCGTTCTTCTGTTGTTGTTTTTTAATGACGCGGTTCCAAGTCATTGCTTCTCCGTTCATTGGCGTAGCGCTGGTCACGGGGTCTTGCGGCGTGGCAAGAGTGGGACGCGTTAGGAAAGGGAGGGGCGTGCTGCCCCAATTAGGACGAAGGTCCGGCTCAGTGGAAAAAATGAACAAATGAGAGGCTCACATAGATGGGTCTGGGTAAACCTCACGAAAGGGACATCAGATTCGCTATGGGAACCAAATTTTTTTAAACATGAATAAAAATTAGGTAAATGTGAATGCGTGTCGTTACTTTAGGACCATCTTTGTGTAGTAAAATATCTTAGTGTGATTGCTGTAATTAGCATAGAAATATTCATTGTGCTCAATTCAATCTACAATACTTTCAATCTACAATTCATCTACAATACAATATTTGTCTATCTACGACTGCTTGAACCTCTTGAATGTGTCTGCGTATGTCTTCTTTCCCGTATATCCTTTCATTGTATCCTATTTAAGCCATCAGTGAAGCACTATATCGTCAACATCCATATCAGATGTAGTCACGGTTCCATGTTACTAACATGCACTGTCCTCACTGCTTGAATGTGAAGCAAAAAAAAAATTTCACACCTGTGGTCGTATTTCGAACCTGAGCCAGTTGAATTGAAGCCAGCATGCTAAACACCGATCGATATATCTGCAACTCTTCTAAATAGTTGCTTCAGCACCACACCCGCGATGGTAGTCTAGTGGCTCAAACACTCGGCTCCTGACCCGCAGGTTGCGGGATCGAATTCCAACCGTGGCGGCCGCATTTTCGATAGAGGCGAAATTGCTTGAGACCCGTGGGCTTATATTTGCGTGCAGTTTAAGAGAACCAAGATGGTCGAAATTTCCGGAGCCCTCCACTCCACAGAGACTCGAAATCGGTGGCCTCTATACATGCTTTCAAGGTTACACTAGCTACCTAAGTATAAGAGTCCAACTCATTGTATTATGTCGAGATTATATCGCAACTCCCTTCAATACCCTCTGTGTAAGCGGTGTTGCTGACTAAGCAAACACAGCCTTGGATAGACAAGGAGACTCGGTAAATATAAGTGCAAAGGCATGCGTAGATGTCGATTACGCTGCATTGACGCAAGTAATGGATTGTGTGCCGCAGATGCCCGCACCTGGCTCTACCTTCAAAGCATTACACTATATATAGCAAGTTCGACATCTAAACGCTTACGAAGGCTTTATGGATGGATTAAGGCGCCAACGATGTGAACACAACAAAACGAGTTCAAGAAGAAAAGCCAACGCCTCACTTGTGTTCACCAACTATAGCCCAACGAAAAATTCTACCTGCGTAGGCAGCTGGGGAAATCGAAGCGTGAGTAAACGGGAACATACGAGAGACAAACAATGGATTGTGCGCACCTTTACAAGGCTTACCCCACATGGGTATATCACATGCATAAACTGAATATCTATTCTCGCGAGGAAGGCCGGTCGGGAATTTGACGAGCACCCACACAGGCAAGAATACTTCTTTGAACATAACAAGCGATCACACTTTGAGCTATTTAACTAAAATAAATAACTCCTCTATGCACAAGCGATCACACTTTGAGCTATTTAACTAAAATAAATAACTCCTCTATGCCTTTTGGAAGCAAATACTATGCGAGTGATATGAAGGAACTCCGTAGATAACTTTCGTTTGAGTCCCTGCCGTGCCTTACAGTGTACAACAGTTCACGTTCCCAAGATCACGTGCATGCGTGCAAATGCACCAGAATTTTATGGCTAGTATTTTGCGCCATTGAACATGGCGTTGTGTCTTGATGGTGGAGACCATTTGTAATGATGTAGAGGCAAAATTCTGAAAAAAAAAACTTGTTATAAAAAAACTAGGCCTGAGTGGACCACGCAGACAGTCACAGCGATAGTTAAAAGGGCATCCTTTCATAGCCTTCTCTAAACACTCTTTAGGCAGCTGCGACAAGTACACTTGCTGGGTACCCATTACGTCATCAATCATTATGCAATAGGCAAGTATTCACTATGCCAACCTTCGTCATGAGTCATCGGAGAAGCGTGGTATCCGATACACACTTGCACGGAATTTCGTGCAAATTTTTTATGCAGTGGCCGACGACCGTGTAGAATTATGCCTGAATTGCGCGTGTGCCACACTTAATAGGTGATCAAGAACATAACCTTTTGTATATGGCTAGAGTATTGAATGACCCACCTGTTACGCGATTCGTACTGTGTGACGTCTAGTTGTTCCGCTGTTGTTCCCGAACGCTTTATTGCTCATACTAACGCGATTACTTTCCCAAGATCAAGCCTGTCTAAGGCAAGTTTGCAACGGAGTTCAAAGCACCGGTGTGGCTCTGTGGTAGAACACTAGGCTAACACGCAGGGGACTTGGGTTTGAATCCCGTTGGGTCCATGGTGTTTTTGTTTACTAATTTTTCTTTTATTCTGTGCAATAGTAGTAGTAGACACCGGCGACGAATGACTACGGCTCCGCAAGCGACCTTTGTGATCTCGTAACAGTTCTAGCTGTAAAAGCTACTCACGGTTATATGTAGGATGTAATAATAATTTATGGTATTTCACTTCCGGAAGCCGCAATTGGATCATGAAGGATGCATTCAAGGAGGGGGCTCTTTTGACGTTCGTCTAAGCCTAAGTACATTTGCCTTTGGCGTTTCTGCTCTATTTAAAGGCAGCTGCCGAAGTCCCTGAACTAGAGCATCCCTGCTACGTTTTGGACATGACAATATTCCACAAATTGCGTAGATATCTAGGTCACTTGAATATATGAAAATACCACGTCTCACTGTTCGCCTCGCTTTATGAGATACTAGAATGTCCCAAATACTTGGGTACTGTGCTCCGTTCTGCTGGAAGTATTCGAGTGTGTTGCAGAGGATGTATACTATAAAGAGCATTGATAACTAGATTTTGACAACGGCAGTTTATCGCAGATCTTTCATTTCTCCGCGTCTGTGTTTGCATGCGATAACGCCTAGTGCCTTTTAGTGAGCACCTGAAGAACTAACGTTAATACATTAGCTCTTCCACCACTCACCAGGGAAAATTGGGTATTTTATACTTTGAACGCGACGTGTTTTTGAAAGATTACACTCGTCCGTAGCAAGTATAGAGCGTCCCCGTATTGTGAGAGAACCCGAGGATTAGCGCTCTTATTTTTTTTAATTTTACTTTTTACCAATACTATGGGCCTTCCCGTAACCACTTCCTGTGCGGGCCCCCACAGGAAGTGCTTAGAAGTATACATGGGCATGGTAATAACAAAACAGAAACAAAATCAAAAGAAAAAAAGGATTCAGTGGAGAATGCTTCAATAATAGATCAACAACATCACCCAAATGAAACAGTGCAAAAGTTGCATCACACATCAAAAAGCGCTGTACATTTACACAAGCTCCTGCAAACATTTACCTAATGGAGTACCTGCCTATGTACAATCAAGAAAGGAGTCCAATTTTGTGACAATTTCATTCACAGATGGATATTTTAACAATTTCATTTGGTAATGTATTCCAAGTTTCAGTAGCCCATGGAAAAAAAAATAAATTCTTAAACGGGTTGCATTTGGCATGATAAGGCCTGATGTGTTTATTATGACGGGCTCTGATGGAGTGGCGGTGCGGCGCCCGCACGTAATCTTGTTTGTTTTTGTTTATGTTTATATGATAGAGCATAACAAGAAACTTCATTGCAGCCACAACACGTTGACATGCAAGGGTTGGCGATGCTGCCATTTGCTTACAATCCGCTGTCGAGTGTACTTTGAAATTATAAATCCTGATGCTTTATTTTGTATACTTTCTAGTTTTTGTGTATGTTCTTGCTGATGTGGGTTCCACGCAATAATACCTTGCTCAATAGTCCGCCTCACTTATCTTTGTATGCGGGTAATTTGACATGCGATGGAGCTGCAGGCAGTTTTCTTCGCTAAAATGCTGGTATTCGGAAAGCTTTGGTGCACGCGTTTTCAACGTGAACATTTCCTTTCATGTCTCATGTAAAGGTCACGCCCTATTTCACTGAGTTTGTCACTACTAAATTGTTACCCATTACTCTATGATTGAAACTTCGAAAAGTCTTTTTATGAGTTAGAATCATGCATTTAGTTTTCTTCACACTTATTTCCATGCTCCACCTGTCACACCAATTAGCTATCTTCTTAAGTGCATTATTATTTTGAGCTGATTATCGACTCTCTGCACGCAAGTGAAAAACGCCGAGTCATTGGCAAAGAGCCGTAATTTTACTCCCTCTTCTGCGCAGTCCGTAGTCTCATTAACGTAAATGAGAAATAACAGTGGTCCTAGCATACATCATTGCTGCACTCCTGAATAAACTTCAAATTCATGAGAGCCATAATTATTTATAGAAACATAATGAGTTAGGCTAAAAAAATATGCTGCTATTCAGTCCACAATACCATCTGCTAATCAGATACACCTGATCTTTTCGATTAATATATAGTGCAAGACACGATCAAGAAAGAGCCTTTGAAAAAAATGAATAAAAATGGTATCAGCTTCTACAGAACGCTGGTGAAAGCAGAAACGAGTGTGGTCCTGTCAACTTCACTGGTCACTTACCTGCACAGGGTGCAGTGATTACTTAGTTAATCAAACGTGATTTTCATATTGATTTTTCCCCGACAACGATATAATTATTAAGATATATTTATTACGAAGTATTCGAAAATAACTCTGGAACATACGTGCAAAAAATATCCGTAAGGAACGCTCTGGGGTGATCATGACACACCTTTAATGACAATCTGCAGTTTCGGCATGCAATTATGATTAAACCAAGATTTTTGTCAATTTTCTGAAAATCAAAAGGCAATCACTCCCCTCTTCTGGCAATGAAGCCGCCGCGCGAAGCTCAACGAGGCCTCTGCCGCTGGCTTACAAGAAGGATGTTTATAGCACCGAGGCTTCTCAAGCCTCTCCTAAAGAGACGTCTTCGATCATTAAGCCCCCTAAACTTAGCAACTAAACTCATAAGAACTTTAAAAGAGTGGACTGCTGGTCGAGCTGGTGTTTTGACATAATTACTGTTTCGACATAAACCCGTAAGCCTCCGATTAACCACCTTGAAGGCGGAGCATGCATTCGGGATACGTAGTCGTCCATACTGAAGCCCTTCACACGGAGTTGCTGCACCGGACTACGACAAGTGATGGAAATTCATCGATTTAACAGCACAATCAATGACATACGCCAGTGCGTAAGTTCGACAGAGCAGTGCCTGGGCCTGTTCGTAGTCCATCTTACTTACTTTAGCGCGATGTCAAGGAGAAAATAACGACTCGGATACAATGCAAACTACGAACATTTCAATTATTTTTAGAATCATCACAGCAATAAATACACTGAAAAGCAGTGCACGGAGGTACCATTGTGCGGAACAAAGCATGGAAACAATGATTTGCAAACATGCGTACATCTTGGGTTACAGATTATTGATGGAGGATTTCGGATACTGCATTTCCAATAAAGGCGGAAATGTTGTAGGCCCATGTGCTCAGATTTGGGTGCACGTTGAAAAACCCCAGGGGGTCAAAATTTCCAGAGCCCTCCACTACGGCGTCTCTCGTAATCATATGGTGGTTTGCGACGTTAAACCCCACATATCAATCAAATCAATTTCGGATACCATGAGAGTCTGCGGGACGATGAGGTCTTAAAACACATACCATCCAATTATCATTAACAAGAACGGAACCGAATTCAATTCACAATTAAAGAAACCATCTTAACAAAACGCAGCCAGGGACCCGATGTCTTTTTGTTTTTCGTTCGCTACCACCTTTTACGCTGTAGCACGTGTAGGGTGGCTAGGACACTCTGAAGCTGATTGTATCAGCTTTTTTCTCCTGGTCTCTCACAACATCGTGCTGCAAATAAATAAAATAATAAATAAATAATAAAAAATGACGATTACATTGCTTTAGACATCACCTATCCTAGGCTAGTGTGTTAGCTGAAATCTATTACGAATAACGTGTAACTTAACATGGCTACATTTTAAGAACCCTAGGTGGTCGAAATTTCCGGAGCCCTCCACTACGGCGTCTCTCATAATCATATAGTGGTTTTGGGACGTTAAACCCCACATATCAATCAATCAACATGGCTACATTTTGCATATATTTGCTGTTTTTTTGTTTTCCCCCCTCACAAAGGTGCCTGCGTGCGCCGATTCTCCACCTACTTACTGGTGGGACGCATACAGAAAAGAAAATGTCGGGAGTTGGCATTGTGTCTAAGTCGTTCTTATGTAATTTGTCCTGCTTAAAACAGTGTGCTGAAATGGTAAAAAAAACGTATGCACGAGTAATGTCGAAGCTAGACTGATTTTCGACACTGCGTCTCACTCTCGAATTCATCTGGCACGTATAAATGGCGTTTTCCTGTGAAGCTCAACTCTTATCTAGCATTTGAGGGCTGCTGGCACGTGCGCTCCACAAAATATATTCAAAGTCCAACCTTCTGAGGTTCAATTAGGTGACATTTCCTCGGTTTGGAAATTGTGTAAGCAACCTCCACGAAGCTTCGGAAGCGATTCAGCATGTGTGAGTGATTCTAGAGCGGCCGTCAGTTCGTCGCCGCAAGAGGGCGCCGCCTGCATTACGCTGCAAAGCAAGGCCCGGAATTCGACGCGCATAACAAACTTACATGAGATACCAGCAGACCTCGTAGCGTTAATAAGCATCACGAACGTGTGGCAGTGGAAGCGCAGGCTGTCAAAACTCGCAAGCGAGCAATCTATCCACGATAGACGACGCCTTCGTGTACACACAAGGGGATTGATTGTGTGTTTCTCAACATGGAACCGAGGCGCAGAAGAAGCTGGACGGCCTTCAAAACTGGCGTACACAGCACGAGGGAGCAAAAGCTTGATTCAAGTGAATCCCCTGAGTAGAATAACTGGCAACCGTCATCCAATGAAATATACAGGAGTTCAATTCGTGAAACGTGCGGTGTATCAAGAGTTCGTCGAACCATCTTTCTTGTCCTGCTAGTACAGACTCAATATAAAGCTAGAGCCAGTTTCGCGAATGTGTTAGGCACACGTGGGGAGGAATGATATGAAGCAACAGCGCGTAAGAGAAACGCTGGTCGGGCACTCTGAACTACTCGCTCATTGTTCTCTTCGTTACGGCAGCTGTTGTGTAAATGCGCCTCATGAAGTCCCTTCTAAACGCAAGAATAAATAAAAAATTGGCTCCTTATCGGCATGTATTACAGCAAAGTCGTCGAAAGACGGTAGTCTTCCGTCTGGGGGGATTGAACAAAACGTTCATTTGATGTTCTGCGCGAGAAAATCAGTGAATTGTATTCTGGAAGCGCTGCGTTAGAGGGTCTTGATCCATGCAGCGAAGGCGAACGAGCACACAAGTGCCATCTGGCAGTTATCTTCGAAAACGAAGGAAGGCGCGCCTGTCTCTAAGGTGATAAGGCGTAGAACGCCAAGTGATGGGCAGGTGCCACCACCGCGTCGTCTTAGCAAAGCGTTGGAAACACTTGCCTTTTTGAGCATATAGCGTTGCATTTTCAGCGCAGCGTGATAAACGCTATGGTGTTTAGAATTACTTATGTAGGCCTTTCCTAGTATAAAGACACAGATACAGAATATTTTCGCGTTGTTATGGTGCGTCAGATATACGCAATAAGTGCTTATTAATTGACAACCACACAAGTATGAATGCTTAAACTTGAACAATATTGGTAAGTGTCGTGGATGGGGTTGGCCGTTTGGGATATCGTTCGGAGCCGTTGGGGGTACAGTTACGGTGGACATACAGTTAAATGTACAAACAGACAGAAAGACAGAGATGCTAAAATTTTTGTGCTGAAGTACCTCAAGAAAGACTATCGTCTTTAAAGATCACAGCATACCCACGAGGTGATTGATGATGAGTAGCTTGCTCTCAGCGTAGACGTTGAGCTAACGCACGCCGCGCTCTCACCTACGGAGTAGCGGTTTGTTGGCGGTGTTGCCGCTTTTCCTTCCACGGGTGGGAGTGCTTTCACGATCGTTCTTCTCCGTGGCAGAAATAGTATTTGCGGTCTGAAACGTGCATGTTCTTCATCATCAGAGTCATCTTCATTGCGCAGAGTGGATACCGTTCATGTGTTGTGCGCTGGTTTCAAAAAGAGAATGTGTGGTAAGGAATGCGCTTTTTCTTCGTCGTTATAAGTGTCATCATCATCGCGAGACGACGGCCTACGTAGCTGGAGCTTAAGGAGCTTCACCCTTAGAATAATCACACATTATTTGAAGTCTACATATGTCGTCTCAGTGCATTATGTAAATTATATCGCGCAACATGTATAGCGGCTTCACATAATATCTGACGTATGCTCTCTTGATTTTCTTATTCAAACGAGTGATAATACTTCAATGCGTGAAAGCAATTCTACTCCTAAGGCTAAATCTCTCAGGTGTAAAAAAAAAACGAATAAAAAATAAAGGTGCGTCAAGTTTCTTATTTTTTGCCAGCACTCTACATTACCTGGCGTCCAACCCTCGATCTTAATGCACGTCACATTTCAGGCGCTCCAGATAATAAAAAATAAAACAAACTGTGCGCTTAAATTTTCTCAATGTACAATAAAGTATGAATATTCTGTTCTTTTCGTGCTGAATAACACACAGTTCATGAGGCCATTTGCTGAAACATTAACTCTAACGATTCCCTCTCCCTGGATCAGTATTTTTCATCTCTTAAAGACTCCATTATCTCCTGAACATCAACAAAACCATGTGACATGTCGTTTCTTCTCTAACAGATATGCAGTGCTGAATTCTATGGCAAAACCTCACTTCCAATCTATCTTCCAAGCATTGTGCCAAAGCTAATTCGTGTTGAAATGTTTCGTGTTTTTTTTTATTTCCCACAGTCAATCATTATAAAAGAATGAGCGGACAAACGTGCACATAAGAGAAAAGGCAAGACACCGCAAATGCGCTTTTGCTTTTACAAGCCTATTCACGCGTATTCAACAAACGTAATTTGAGTGATATGTTTATATCAACTACATTTAAAAAAATACAGTGGCCATTCATGATATTTATTGCGTCGAAAAGGAGCACTTGCAACTTTTCGGGTTTGTTTACTAGATGACGTCAACATTCCTTTGAGAGTGATCATGTGGCGTGCAGCCAATTGCGCCAGCTAGCTTGGGCGCCTCGCTGCCTCGTCATCCGGGTTTTAAATGCAAAGCATTTCTTAGCGAACTTCAGCGACTTTCAGCGTACCTATCTATCTATATATCAAGCCGCTCACGTTTGGGTGCTCTCGTGGTCACCTTAACTTGGCGTGAAGAAAAATTAGCATGGGAGGGTAAGATGGTTTGACGAATATGACGCGCTGGTCAAAACATGAATGATGTCAGAATCCCGTCCCGTAGGTCGTCAAACACTTCCGGTCAGACAGTGCAACGTACTCACGGCCGGGTATGTGCCACTGGTAAGCAGGTATGTGCCACAGGTGAATGACTCTTTGTAGTTACCCAGGAACGACGAGAACACACATGTGCAGTTTGAACGCGCGAGCGTTAAGCAATACCTGACATCGGTAGCGTCAGCCCAACGAAGGCATAGAATAAATATCAGTGTTAAGAAAAAACCTGACATTGGCAGCGTTGGCCACCCGACGAGTGCAAATAATAAGTTTCATGGTCCCAGCAAGAATCGAGCCCAAGCATTCTGCGTGGCAGTCAAGCATTCTACCACAGAGCTACGCCAGGTCTCGGCATTACATTTCAAATAGACGCTAATCTTCGTGAAACATCAATAGTGGTTACAGTGCTGCCTACCCAATTTTATAAACATTAAACATGTACTCCTTTCATACAGCTGTCACGTCAGGTTAATGTCGATTGTGGTGAGGTGCCATGTGCTGAAATTCATTTAAGCAGCAGTGTCAGGGGCCAGCATCTTCGAGCATCAGCGCTTCATATCAGCTTCTGGTGTTGCAAAACACATTTTCAGCTGTCATTGTTGTGCAAGTGGAAAACTGGTTATATAAACATCTGCAACTCTTCAACTCTGCGAGCAACATTTGTACATATACTTAGCGTCATTTCATGACGTGTCGTTCAGGAAAAATGCAACACGGTCACCTTCCCTCCGCGTGCTTCGCATAAAGTTGATTCCTAGGTACGTGGGATCTGCCTAATTTTTTGTTGTTGTTGTTGTTAGAGCCAACAACTCGTCTTTATGGAACAGTATCTTACTGCGACTCAAAAGAGAGCCATGACGTCACGAAAATGCCACGAGTTATTGCGGCATTCAGTGGTAAGTGCGAGTGGACACCACACGAAAGCTGGCAATTGGCCCTTCGAGGTATCGGTTTGTGCCGTTTGGTATGCCGTTAGCGCGGACAAACAGACAAATGTACAGACAGGAGGACAGACAGACAGAGTGACAGGAAGAAATACAGAGAAAAATTTTGGCGTCGAAGGTCCCCAAGAATGACTATCGTCTTTAAAACCAAGTTTGTGCACTTTTGTGAACCTACGAATTCTATAGCAAGAAAGTTGAATGTTAAACGAAGTAACGCCAACAGAGTACTCCTGCAGTAGCTGATGTGGTGCTGCTATAACGCACACTGTGGTAAAAGGAATACAGCAGCTTCACTAAGCCAAGCGTATTTCATGATGGCAATCACTTGAGCGCAAAGCTAGCGGTGAGAGAACATTGTGAACAGAGCAATGAGCCATCCGCTTATCAGGGTCGACATAACCCGTGTGATCACGCCCGTTTGGTCGAAGCATAGAGCTTCCTACAATGCTTACTAGAGGCAACTCTGGCGCTAGTGTCTATGTGAGCTCCAAGGCATGGCGCTACAGTGAGCAGAGAAATGATGGGAAGTACACGTATGCGGATTTGTCTAGGCTTCGTTCTCTCGGCTCGGTTCGGCGCCGTGTGGCCTGGAGCTGCGTTGTCGCAAGACGATATTTAGGAAAGGCTCAGCAGATCCACTTCAGATCCAGTTTTGAGGCAATCAATTGAATTCGAGTCGTGAAGTTCAATACGATTCCTTATCTTATCTGAAGCAGATGTCAAAACACAATAAACAACGCCTCATGGGAGGGTGAAGTCTACAGCATGAATATTAGGAAAATGCGTGTACTACTAGTCATTTCTGCGGTGGCTATTTAATCACCGCGTCAAGGAAGCAAGGAAAATAGGAGGTAAAGGACGGCAGGGAGGTTAACCAGCCTATAGGCAGGCGGTTTGCTACCCTGCGCATGGGAGACGGATGGGAGAGATGAAACATAGAGAGGAGAGAGGGAAGCGAAATAAACACAGCACATTCGGCAGCACACGCGCGCACACTCAGCCATAGTCCAGTCTTGTCTTTCGCGGTGTGTGACCTCGCTGTTATCGCCCCACCGCAGTGGTCTAGTGGCTAAGGTACTCGGCTGCTGACCCGCAGGTCGCGGGTTCAAATCCCGGCTGCGGCGGCTGCATTTCCGATAGAGGCGGAAATGTTGTAGGCACGTGTGCTCCGATTTGGGTGCACGTTAAAGAACCCCAGGGGGTCTAAATTTCCGGAGCCCTCCACTACGGCGTCTCCCATAATCATATGGTGGTTTTGGGACGTTAAACCCCACATATCAATCAATCAACCTTGCTGTTACAGCCACTTGTTCAAGTTCGTGTCGCGTAGGAATTTCAACAGAGCTTTTGTCGCCTTCTGTTGCAATGCCTTCTCTCGGGCACTTGAAAGAATAGTGTCCACAGACATTTGGCTGTTGTCGATGCGCGCAAGAACGGACGCCAGTGACTGTCTCTGGATGTCATATAACGGACAGTCGCACAGGATGTGGTGTAGCGTCTCTTGGCAACGACAGGCATTGCAGAGAGCGTTGTCGGCCATTCCTATGAGAAAACAAGGTTCCTTCTGCGTAGTTGTAGGGAACTACATGCACGAAAATTTGAGTTCTTGTCCGACTACCATTTTTTTTTACTAGTCTGCTTCACACGAGTTGTAAGACTTATAACTTCTTTCGAATACGGAGTTGCTTTTCACGTTCGCAACTGAAGAGCACGTGTCTGTGGTGATTCGTGTTTTATAGACCATTATCATGGAGTCATGAGAAGTTATCGGGTGATTAGCGTTTTTTGTCTCTTTTCTGGTGAGTGGACATGGCTCGCAAAGCGAGTCGTCATGCGCAGGCGAGTGCTCGCACGTTTGTGCAAGCTGGTGGGTTGCTACCTTCGAGACAGCACCACCCAATAGGCAACACAGTGGCGCCCTTCAGAAGATTGTCTACATGTGACGCGCTAATACATGCTGCACTTAAGACTTAAATAAGAGTTTCGTGATCGTGGAAGTCAGATATAAAGGCAAAAAAAAACGGAGCTATATCAACAACAGAGAACTATCCACTCGGGAGTGCGTGAAGATCAAAGCCGGCTCTCGGGGCAATGATGCCAGAAACAATCCATGTGCTGTGATGAATTACCGCAACCACGCCCTGCAGGGGGAGCTCGGCGCTTCAAGTGCCTCAAGTGGTCTATGCTAAACGACTCCGTCAACTGTAATCACGCTATGCTCGAGATGAAAGCATTAGCCAAGAAGATAATTCGATTACAGCCAAAAAGCCTCTCCGAGGCATTTCGGCTCGAGAGACTTCTCTGATGCTTGACAAAAAGCGTCTCTGATGCTTGATGGACATCTCCTTATTGGCATTTTAGGCCTATTGTGCGAGCGAATAGCTGTAGCCACCATTAACGCTATTGCAGGAACAGCGGGGTGTGGCACGTGGGCTTGGTGTTTGAATCCTTGCATTCTTGTCGTGTTCAGCAGCCTAACAAGGTTTACCTGCCGCGTCGTATCCGAGAGTTCTCCCCCATCGCCTTCAGATTTTCACCGTCACGTGGTGGCTCGCTCAAGTATGCTTCCGCTATTTTCATGCTATTGCGCTTATTTTTTCTTTCATCCCGCCATTATCCACTGCTATCAGTTGGTGATAGTGTCCGCGACGCCGCTTCAAGGTAGAAACGGGTGTCTAAGGTGTGACCTCAGAAAAATCGCACACATCTCCGCATAAATTGAACCCTGAGTGGCATGCGAAGCGGCCATGAGGTTTACGAATATCTGTGAACAGGCGCTCTTCATTCATCACCGAGGTTCATGGTTGCGCACACAGCCACTTTGCAAGCCCTCGCTTCCGCCAAACGCATGCTTTTATTCATATGCTACGCTGTGTGACAGAGAGAGAGAGGTGTAAGCGCTTTTAACAAACAGGACAGTGCAGCGCCGCTAGTGGTTTCCACTTGTACCAGAGCACGCGCTGGACAGGAGCGAGCGTTATGCCACAGTCTCATCTTGTTCTTTCTCTAAGTACCAGCTTGGCTAAGATGACGGACAAGGGACAAGCCCCGACCAACGCCTCCTCTATTTTCTCAATGCCAGCCAGATGCACCCGATCCAGCTGTTACCACTTTCTCCTGTAGCCCTGCCCTGCTTTCGTCCATCACTTAGCCTTCGCTTGTGCTTCGCGGTCATGGGGAAGAGAGGCCTTCGTGCAGTGCCTCACGACGGGAATAGAATAATATTTTTCTGTTCGCTTGTGTACAGATCCGAGTGTCAGCGTCTTGCATTCCTCGTCATGACAATGCTGGCGGCCACGCCGAGTCTGTAAGTGATACGGTCTTTTCAGATAGCGTGTCGCCGGTCGTGGCGCTATGCGGGTAACCGATGGGGATGCGTCAAGGTGACGCCGCTGCATAACTAGCTCTATGAGGTGGCGGCGGCATTGCTTCCAGACGCAAAGAAGGAGCAGGAAGGAACAAATCTGACAGACGTGTGATATTGGAGAGAGACACACATCTACCGCGTTTCCATGGAAAAGCGCTCGGAAGCACGTGTGACGCAAGCAGCCCTATCCTTCCTGTGGCGCCGCGTCACGACCACTCTCGGAACTAAGGCGGACCAACGGCTCCCGTTGATGAGCGCGCGTTTGCACTGGCATTGAATGAAATAAAGGAAGCGCTCTTTCGACCATAAGCTACTTTGCATCGAAAGGACTTCAAGATCGCCAACTGAACGCTTTGAGAGATCTCAGTAGGCAGTCACAACCTCTTCATACAAGGGGCTGAAGTGTCAGCAGAGAAAGACGTAATCCTCATTGCAGTTTCGTAGTCGTCCTAGTCTACGTGGTTTAGATGACGGTAACAAGGTCCAATCTCAAAAGTTTCACACTTCAAAGAGAACCGATGGTTTTTCCTTCTAGCCACTTTTACTCCCCAGTGGCCGCTTTGGTCCTGCATCATCAGAACTGACGCTCTACAAAAAGCATTCAGAGCCATCAACCATGCTTCACGCCACTCCTTCTAACGATGAACTAATAAATTACGTCCTTCATTTCAAGTGCGCTTTATACGCCTTTTTTAACAGAGAATTGTCTTTTACAAATTCTCTCTTGGAGCTAATGGCGTCCTAAAGAGATTTCAGAGAACAATCTCAAGTGCTATGCTCTAATGCACCATATCTAAGTGTGCTATATAACGTAACGCTGCTCTTCTCAAAAGTGTCACTCACGCCTTGCCAGGCTGTATACGGCTCAAAAGCTAAACAAAAAAAATCTTTTTAAGAGTTTTATTCTACGCTCTCCTATAGTCTTCAAGTCACAACTCTTCAACAGCTTAATGAAATTGAGATTCGAGTGTTGGCGTTGATCTTCCATGTTCTAGTCTTGAAAAGCTTATTGAAGATTCCAGTGTTGCCGTCAACTTCTCTGTTTTTTATGCAGTGCCCGAAAGCTTCTACCTCACGAAAAACATAGTCAAAAAGTAGTCACCAGCAAAATTTTTCAAAACAGACACGGAATGAATGATTCGCTCATGTATAGGGCATCATTTTCATGAATAAGACTTCCGGAAAACTTAATTGATGAGTTATCGTCCTTCCGATCAAGTAATATTCAAATTTTCGATATAGACAGAAAAAAATCAAAATCTTTTTGACATGCTCCAAGAACGTGCTTGTCCTTCCAACGAAACATTGACAAGACAGCAAGGCTCGGGAGGTTAGTCTACCATTCCTTCCACGCATAAAAAAAGGAGCTCGTTGTGACAGGGCTTTAATGAGGAACACGATAAGACCATCTGCCACTTCCACCGTCTTCTCAGAACTTCTACACCCAGTAGCATGCCTTTTTTATGTATATTCGATAGAGATGAGCAAGTCTTTCAGTTATCTAAGCTTCAATCTAATCTAGTTCAGAACGCCGTGAACATTTAAGAACTCCACACGCCTGTTTTGCACAAGTTTTAACCGCAGAAACTATACTTAGAAATTTTGGCGCACACAGACGACGACACGGACGAAAAGATCACAAGGACCAGCGCAGTATGCAGAAAAAGCAACCAGCCCACCTTTCAGTGTTATTGCAGACACTAAGCACACATAATTTAAACCGAGCTCCTTTTCTGTGACCTTTTTTGTTTTCTAATCTGCGAAAATTTGAAGAAGGCTCAATTGTTTCGACGTAGGAAGAGCAACGAAGTGCCACTTGCATGCACGTCTGTGTTTCGCGAGTTCTTCAAAGACGGAAGACTTCCTTGATTATTCAAGCACGCGTGTGGGCCCAATATTCTATGCTTAAAATGGTGTTTAGTGCTACAAAATACCATTGCAGTTCTGCAAAAACGTATTATGAGAAGACCTTGCGCGGGCTACGCTGCAGGATAGAGGTACAATCGATAAGTGAGCCGACGTTGTCTGGCAGTGCATGCTTGGGCTAAATAGCGGCAACGTTCTGATCGATCAATCGATTGATGAATTAATCAATCAATAACTCATAGAGAAGTTCATGAAAGCTTAAGTGAATAGAAAAGTTTTATTTTCATCAAGCCAAAGTAATATTCACATTTAAAAAAAACTGGAACCATATCATTTCTTTTATTCGAGCTTTCCTTGCTAACGGTGCTCTCTCTCCGGAATCTTTAGCCACTGTTCGCCATTTCTTTCACGACGAAAGCTGATATGAGATCACAACAGCAGCCGATTCAGGTAGAGTAATTTTCAGTTGAAATCCGTGTCTGTAAAATTTCTCGTGCACTATGAGAAAAAAAAAATGGAGATCGAGTGGGACCTGAGCCAAGGCACTCACTCGGGAGGGCAGGCATGATTTTTCAAGTTGCATTAGTACGCAGTCGACAGCAATTAGGCAGCACCTTCGTGAACAATTTTATATTTATTAATAATGCTGCCCAGAATACCGAAAAATGTAGACGTTCGTTGTGATTGCACTGCCTTCCGAAAGTCATAAAGAGAAAGAAGACACGCATATTTCTTTTTCTATGGTCATATCTGTACAAACAATAATGTAAATTCTGTATGCCTTGCTAGTTAAAAAAAAGTTACCACTGCAGTTATAGAGCACTTCCAAAATTTTTGCGAAGTTCCAAAGCTTTTAGGTAAGGCTGCGTTTCAAAACTGAGCTATGTAGGCGTGAAAATTAATCGCTTAGAAGTTTTTCTGCAATAGAAAGTTCCCCAAAAGCTTTGTCATTGTTTTCTCGATAACTATCATCGACTCTTTCAGTATCTTTCTGCTATCGATGCTACATGAACAACGAAACACTGCTGTACTACGTCTGCTACAGAAAACATCTTTAGAATTTCAGGCGGAGATAGGCTCGAGTCTAACCCACGAACTAAACCTTTCACACAAGCCAAGTGAGGAAGAACAAAAGAGCTTATCGGGAGAGAGGCGAACGATGTGCGTTTTAGCAGATCTGATACGCGCGCCTGATCGGGAAACAGCACAGAATACCTCCACGACCAACGTTTTGCACCTCGGTGCTGAGTTGGAAGTGTTCGGTTACCTTCAGGAGCTCCCCCTGGATAATTTTGGGGTTTTTCATGCGAATCGAATCCCCATTTTTCGGAATCAGAGTCACCAGAACGTTGCTGAGACCAGTCAATCAGCTTTGCCTAAATCAGCACCACCCGCGATGGCCGCACACCCAAGAGAATGCGCCCGGACGCCGAAGACAGCCGAACAGCGAAAAACAAAATGCAGGCAGGTAGGCAGGGCCAGGGAGGACAGCTGTTTATGTTCGAATTTCGTCTTCCTCCGCTTCGCAGCCTAGACTATATACATTCAAACTAATACGAATGTGAGCTTTGAGGGCAGCGCAATATGATTCGAGTCATATTGTTGAACGCAAAACTGAAGCCAATGCCAGCTCTTAGAGTTAATGCACGTGGGGATGATCTATTTAATTCCCAGTCATTGAGAAAACAATTGTCCATCTGTGACTGAATCACTAGCATCGGGCCAAACCAAATGAGCTCACGTCACTAGTCTTCTCCATGCTATTGTGTTAAGGCAATGCAGTTATAGAATCAGTGTCTCATCAGTACAAGGACTGCCTACCTATTAAATGACAACAAACGTAAAATAATTTTTACTGACACTAAACCAAAGCTCAGTGCAATAACAAGTAACCTCATTTAAATTGATTGCGCACGCCGAGTTGTTGTCGATGAGTTTATCTATAAATAGTGAAACTCCTGAAAGTCTGTTCATCGCAGCTTGTGAGAGTGCAAGCCTAGACAAGATTGGATGCATTTATTTTAGCAAAATTGTTCGTAAGTGATCAGTGTAGTGTGTAGTTATGAAGTCTAACCATTTTCCATACCAATAAGCATTGCGCAATGAAACAAGAGCAGCCAAAGTCTAGCTTTAAAAATTGTGGCTTGACGTGGCGCATCAAATGTTGTACATATGGTAATAACCTGCGTTCAAACAGTTTTATTTGAGTATACGGAATGTTCTTGACATTTTTTAAGCCAGACTTAGCTTTTCTAGAAAATGACAACAAGAACCAGGAAAATTATAAAGAAACGCAAACAAAACTTACCGGTTTTTCGGAATGTAGGAGGCAGGCGTAAATTACACGATGGTTGTGACGCGATTATTAGGCACTAGCAACACGGTAAGAACGCCCAATGGTGCAAGGTCATTAGGAATGAATGAGGAAGGTCCTATGGTTTCTCGTGCAGTATGAAGCCCGTGGCTTCCCTGAGCAGGAAGAAGACTGTAAGAAAAGCCTACGGCTTTTTAGGCTTTAATAAGCCTAAGTCTATTTTAGGTAACAAGAAGACATTAAGAAGGATTAACGGTTGCACAACTTCCAGAAACAAAGGCGTGTACCTTAAAGGCCAAACTTCGGCGATTTTTTTGAGGTCAGTGGATCTCAATGAAATTCACTGGGTACGTTAATTTGCACGTTTGGGTCATTCATGCCAAATTGCATGCTTGAGAGTTTCGCATATTCTGTTCAAACTAATTTATAACGGGCCTTGGAACGGTCCCACCACTTGACAGAATAATGGCAACATTGTGTGTGTGACGTTGAGTTTCGCCTGGCGGAAGTGACGAACTGATGTGCCACTGCAGCGGCTGCTTGTCTGCTATGATTTGTGTGGGTTCGGCAAGCGCTTCCTCGGTTGAGCGTGCGATTTCCTTTTCCGTGTTGGTGGGCGTGTGATAGGTGCCAAGTGGTGTTGCGTTCTGCGCCACATACGATTCGCCATACATTCACCATAACAGCGTAAGCGTTTTAGCCGATCGCCGTGGACGGCATGGACAGGTAGTGCCATCTGGCGGGCATTATGCGCAATCAAACAGGTTCAGGCAGCGTCAGGCAAATCTTTACGTCACACGTAGAAGCGCACTTGGTTGAGTTTCGGTTTCGGTATTGCGGTTTTTCGGTAATTAAAAATTATTTTCAAACTTTAGAGCATTTCAGTTAATGGACACGTGAGAAGAGTGTCTAAGGAACATAAAAGCACCATTATCCTGACTTTGTCAAAAAATCACCGGAGTTGGCTTCTAAGCTATTGTAGATGTTTTCTAGAAGTGCTGACACAGTGCGTGGGCACCAGTTCGCACTTTGCGCAAAGAAAGGCAAATGTAAAGTTTTCAGAATTTTTCCCAACAATGCAAAAACGTTCAGATTCTCTCAAACTTGACATGAATTAAGTTTCCATATCAGGCCTCGTCGCCATTTCCTGGGCATAGTGGCGCTTCTTTTGAGCTGAAGTTTTTTGCGGCTAGTAGAAAGAAATATCATGTGGTCCTGTCTACGCAGAAAAAAGCAACTTCAAAAGGCATGCTTGTAAAGCATTGAAAAATATACTCTTTCATTTTCGCAAGCCTCCAAAGACTCCAGTATAAATCTTTTTGAAGAATACAATGTTCTCTTTTTGTAATTAATTAAGGCACGTGCTCACTTTTCATCGTGTGGGTCTCGCTAACGCTCTAGTTCATTTTGGGGGCTCTCCCAGGCATATAACCAAATTTATTCATTTTGTTAGGTGAGTTTAATCTGATACTTTTGAGGTTATTGAGGCACAGCTTATCAGCTCTGACCAAGCGGTGAATCTAGCACTTCTGGTCCTTGTCAGTAAGGCGGACGGAAACAGCCAGTGGAGCCCTGAAAATGGAACTCCACCCATCAGCCTCGTCACGCCTTGCCCAAAACCTTTTAAATAACGTCATTTCTATTCTTTTCCCCGAAGATCCTCAATCAAGCTATTTTATCCCCTTTCAATCATAGCGCATATAGACCACAGATACTTGGATACCCCTGTAATCACCACCGGCTTACTAGAACGGAAATCATCCGCGGAAAAAAATCACAGCATATCCACGGAGCACATGATGATGAGTGGGGCGAATGGCCCGTCAGTCCGTCGGCATCTCCGTCTATCAATTCATTCTTGCTTCCATCCGTCCGTTAGTTCATGCGTCCGTTCGTGCGTCCACCTGTCCATCCATTCCTGCGTCCTTCCATGCATCCGTCCATCTGTGCATTCGTCCATCTGTCCATGCGTCCATCCGTCCGTCTGTGAATCTGTCTGTCTGTTTGTCCATCCGTACGTGCGTCTGTTCATTCGTCAGTTCATCTAGTGAACACTCCAAGTATCCCCATCTCGCTTCTTTTCATCTTATATTCACCATGTCCAAGTACCGCCATCCAGCGGACATTCAAAAGACTAAGCGAAAAGTGGCATGGCCGGATAAGAGGAGCGAAACGCGCGCACTCTCTTACGGCCTGCGCTTCGTGTCTAGTTCCCCCCTTTCACCACTGCTAGTTTCTGGCACTGCGGCCTAACCACTTTGCTGAAACCAAGCAGGTTATGCCCAGCAAATTTAACGTGGCAACCTTTTCTAGTCAGATAATGCTCAAAATACGTCCTTCTGTTAATAGTTTTTTTGAGTAAGCATCGAACTTAAGGCAAATTTTATTCAAGATTAAGTCACCAACAGTCGTCTTTGTAGGTTAGTTCATCAGAAACAACTATCCTTCTTATTTATGATTAATGTGTGTGGATGTCCTCCTCAATTCAGAAGAGTGCGCTCGTGCCACTCCTCTAGTCCGGTCGTGGAGGTGGCTACCTACTACTACTACTACTACTACTACTACTACTACATACATTACGGACGCACGACCCACGGCTAAAAGAGCTTCCCCTGTAAAACGTGTGTGTGCCTCTGAAATTGGGCGAATTTCACTGCACACAACTTCAGCACAAACTATGAAGAATGAAACAAGCGGGCAAAAAAGCAGCAGTTGGCATTTCCAGATAGATGTTACCAATAGTTTAGATAGACAATAATGAACCGTCGGAGATAGTGGTAAGCAGTGGGGCTGCACGGTTCAGTGTCTCTTACGGAGAGCCTCGGCACTGTTTTTTTTTAACGCGATCACGTTAGAGAGCTCGTGTCGCAGAAATCCCGCCATCGGTGTCGGCCCCGTTCGTTGTGAGCAAAAAATTGTTCGTGAGTGAAAAAGCAAGTTACAGAGATCACCGCGGGAGGTTGCTGCTTGTCCACGCGTGCGCGCGCGATCACACTGACAAAGCCGCGCATTCGAAGAAAAAAAAAAGTGCCCAAGTTCACGAGGCGCTGGTAACGTAGTTTCTTTTCCACTGCCACCCCTCTCTGCTTATTTTCCAGCCCTTACGTAGGAACGAGAGAAGAGACAATGCAATTCGCAATGCCCACGGCCTATGGGTGGCGCGCCACGCAATTTAAGATGGCTGCAGAATGATGATCAACCCGTGAAATCGCATAAGATAGGTCGCGTGGACGTACTCCCCACGCCGCTTTCATCGTATGAATTCTTGATCGTCAAATGAATGTATATTGAACCAAAGTACTTTCCCAATCAAAAAGAATTGCTGAATGTCCGCTACCTCGTTTCTCGCCGCAGTGCAAAAGGTGGTGGTGTCAGCCGATCGACGGCGTATTAACGGTGCCTTGCATAATCCTGTGTGTGCTAAAGAAATTTGCGCAAACCATAATTCACTTATTACCTGAATGGCACTCCGAGATCATTAGTGCCGAGCCTGTCTGGCGGATTCGCCACAGCAGTGGGCCACTAGCGACTAGCGCGCCGTCGCGCCTGCACATGAAAGAATGTTTAGCGTAGCGATGGTTTGCAAAGATATTACGCCGTTGTAACTCACTGTAAGCATCATGTAGCTGTTTCTTCAACGAAACACAAGCATTTAACTTCCCGTTAAGTAGCGCTTGTGTAAGAGCCATGATCAGAGTAGAATAGTGCACAATTCGCTGCAATCGGATGTTGCAGGTTTCATCAGCGCAATAAAAACAAGGACATCGAAACGAATACATGCGTACGCTTTCTGCACGGTCAAAATAGCTAAAATTTGTCGAACGACAATGTTGTTCGGACGGCACCAGTGAAGTGCAGAAGGCGTTAGCGTGGACTGTAGTCGTAACTGCATATTTCATTGCTCTAACCATTTCGCTTCACTGGTCGAGCTTGAGCGTGTTGGCGGCATGCGGCGCTTTGTAATATCCACTGTGACTGGGATACATTCAATGCACATTAAAAAGTATGCTTTGATTTTCAGCTGCTCGCTGATGGACATTCAACAATAAATACAATCATAGTGACTTAAATGAGCGTGAAAAAAACATTTACGCACGATGGAACGTGAAGGGCAACTCTCTGCTCGTGAGCTAGCAGCTGATCGTTCATCGTCGCTGTCACTCTCGGCGCGTTGACAACCATCTACGCCCTGTGCAAAATCTTCGACGTCGAGACGCTTTCTTTGAACTTCACTGCTGAAAGTAATCTGAGGAATTCACTCCTTCAAATGACTTCGATAACACCAACAATGCCTCACTAACCACGCAGAACACCCGCACGGCATCACTAACCACGTTTACCTGGGGTTGCGGAGGTCATTTCGCTCCGATACTCAGCATAAAAGGAATCGCTTGCAGTGTGCTGCCATCTATCAACGAACGTAAAAAAACAAGCGGCGCAGCTTAGGCCAAGATTTGGAAGCGCAAATCGCGAGTCTGTACTACTTTCCACGTACAATGAATGTTATGAGATTTATGCACTACAAAAGCACTGACGAATGCTATACGCACCTAGAACAAGGCCAGTTTTAATTGAAATGGTCAGACGTTAACTTTTAACTATCCAAAATGGCTGCAGAAAATCTCGAAAGCTCACATGTGTACTCTGCGAGCTATAATTGAAAGCGCGAGTGACCGTCTCGCACGAACGAATCATGTTTATCGTGTCACGGACGGTCCGGTGAATTCATTTATGCACGAAACATACAAAGTGGTTTGTGTTCGTTTTATGCTAATGCGTTAACACTGCGACAAGCACCGCTAGACAAGGCAGCATTGGGCGCGTCTGCCTACTGATCATCCTTGAGAGGACGCTCCTGAATTCCGCTAGGTGGCGCGACAGTCTTTACAAATTTCAGCATGCAACAAATCTTTGTAACTCTACTCCCACTGTACGGATTTTTTAAATTTTTGCGGCGTTGAATTCGTAAAGCAATAAGCTCTTACAGTAAATTCATTCAATGGTTGCCTAATAAAGTGTTTCAGGGCCCTTATAATGAATTTTGATCGACAGGTGTCACGACGAAAACGAGCCCATTGAGCAATTCGTAGGAGCGTTTGGGAGGCCTCAAACTATGCCAAAAAGGTCTGGATATATAGTGCAGCCGTCGCCACTAAAAACAGACAGGAACTTTCAAACAGCTGCCCCACCGCGGTGGTCAAGCGGCTAGGGTACTCGGCTGCTGACCCGCAGGTCGCGGGTTCAAAACCCGGCTGTGGCGGCTGCATTTCCGATGGAGGCGGAATTGTTGTAGGCCCGTGTACTCAGATTTGGTTGCACGTTAAAGAACCCCAGGTGGTCAAAATTTCCGGAGCCCTCCACTACGGCGTCTCTCATAATCATATGGTGGTTTTGGGACGTTAAACCCCACAAATCAATCATCGAACTTTCCAACAGCTCTAAAAAATGGACAACTATGTCGATCTAGCGGAAAACATATCATGCCTTTCCAGAAGCGTTGATCAAGCAAACAGCAAACGCTAGATAATGTGCTGCTATCTGTGAGGCATTGTGAGACTCCTTGTGGCCTCCAAGACGTTGAGCGCGTGGCATGTATCTTGAAGGCCACGTGTCTCTTGCTGTATTTTATTTATTTTTATTTAACAATACTGCCAATCTCATCACAAATTATAGCAGGGAGCGCTTATGAAAGCGAATATTTTTTACAGAAAGTCTTAACGATGGAAAACACAAAAAAAACCCGGAATTACAAAATGACATGTCCATCATAGACTATGCATTGTCATTGTACTAACACATAATGAAACAATTTTAGCAATATAAAAATCATGGACTAGGCTATCGCAAAAAAACAATGACTGCAAAAAGATAATGCATGTATTTGCAATACGGAATAGGGTCAACAAGTAGACATTACTATTGAACAGCTTATTCAAATAATTTTATGAACAATAAACTAATCGAAAAACATGTCACTTGAAATATAACAACCATTAAAAACACAATTTTTGTATTAGTAACATAACACTGACCTATCGTTTATTGGGTATATTGATGATGTGATGTCGTTAGTCAGATTTGCGAGGCAAGCAATTCACTTTCAATCGCAGCTGTAAACAAGTTTATGGATGATTCAGTGGTTAACATGGGTTTCAGTGTGTTCCAATCTTTAATGGTTAGAGAAAAAAATGAAGATTCAAATCAATTAGTGTTTAAGAGGTATTCTACAAGAGTATGCAAATGATTATGACGGGTTCATCTGCCGTGAAATATATATATCTTGAAGTATCCATTTTTATTATGTTGTGGAGTAGTTGAAACAGCAGTTTTAGTCTTGTTAGTTTTGTTCGGTTTTGTACTGTTAGAATACCAGCGTAATTGAGTAACTGCGTTGGTGAGTCTGTCAGTCTACACTTGTTAGATAAACCTCATTAATTTTTTTGAACTGCTTCTATATTATTAATCTGTCGGTGGGTATACGGCAACCAGACAGGGCTGGCATATTCTAATACAGATCTGACGAGGGTAGTATAAGCTATTAGTTTGGTATTTGGTGGTGTGTGTTTAAGACGTATTTTCAATAAAAATAGTCTTTTTAGGGCTGTGCGAGTATTATTATCAATGTGGGTATCCCGTCTCGGGTCGTTTGAAATTGTTATTTCTGGATATTTGTAGTTAGAAACTGTGGCTAAGGGCAGTTGTCAATAGTGTAAGAAAAGTTGGCCCTGTGTTTTTTTTTGCGGGTTATTGCCATGGAAACACATTTACAAATATTAAAAGACATTTGCCATTTTCGCACCAGGTGCGTACATCTTCTAGTGCTCTGTTAAGAATTAGGTGATCCGTAGGAGTATTAGTTTCCTGGTAAAGTACACAGTCGTCTGCAAAGAGCCTTATTTTCACTTTAGTTGAGAGGGGCAGATCAATAATGAATATTGGGAATAATATTTGTGCTCAGACGCTGCCCTGTGGCACACGTGACGTGAGTGCAGCTATTCTAGAGGTGGTGTCCTGTAACTGTACAAATTGTGAGCGATTGGATAAGTAACCCTTAATACAGTGAACAATGGCACTATCTCCAAGAGTAACTTCTAATTTACTTATTAATTTTGTATGAGAAACACGATCAAATGATTTTAAAAAGTCTAAGAATATGAGGTCAATTTGTTTATGGCTATCAATCGAATTGGCTACATCGTGTATTAATTCTAAAAGTTGAGTAACGATTGAGAGGCCTTTTCGGAAACCGTTGTGGTACAGGATACAAAAAATGTTTTTTTTTTCAGGTAAATGCTTATGAGTATCAATGTCATATGTTCTATAAACTAACACACAGAACAAGTTAGTGATATTGGCCTGTAATTTGAAACCATAGTGTTGCTGCCTGCTTTGTGTGTTGGTATAATTTTAGCGGTTTTCCATACTGCAGGTAATGTGCATGATTGCAGTGATTTAATAAAGAATACCCATAAATATTTAGTTACTCATTCTGCATACCTTTTAAGGAAGATGTTTGATATGTTGTCAGGACCCGGGCCCTTCTTGGTATCGATATTTAATAGTAGCTTGAGCATGCCTTGCTTGGTAATTGTCAAGGGTTCTATTGGTGAATAGTCTGAAGATTGTATGAGTGGTATGATTTCGTCATCTATGGTAAAAACTGATTGAAAGTAATCATTGAAGGAGTTGGCAAGATCGTTGTAGTCTTCAGAAGAATGCATGAGCTCATCATTTTTCTTTGGACTTATATATTTCCAAAATCCCCGCCGCGGTGGTCTAGTGGCTAAGGTACTCGGCTACTGACCCGCAGGTCGCGGGTTCGTATCCCGGCTGCGGCGGCTGCATTTCCGATGGAGGCGGAAATGTTGTAGGCCCGTGTGCTCAGATTTGGGTGCACGTTAAAGAACCCCAGGTGGTCGAAATTTCCGGAGCCCTCCACTACGGCGTCTCTCATAATCATATGGTGGTTTTGGGACGTTAACCCCCACACATCAATCAATTATATATTTCCAAAACCTATTTGGAGCGCTTACCAAAAATGTGAGAAGTATCTTTGCAAAGTAATTATTTTTAGCATCTTCTGGTTTACTTCTCATGTCGCTAACGGCTACAGTCAGATAGTGTCTACTAAGAATAGTCGGTGCCGTGTTCAATTTTTTTCTTAGACGTTCTACCTTTCGTTTCGCATGTATCACGTCACGTGTTATCCAGGGGTTTAGTCGCCTTGTTTTTTTTTTTCTTTTTGATTGGCACGTAGCGTTTTTTGCATGACGTCACGATGCCTTTAAATCTATTCGAAAGTGCTTCGATGTCAGTGGATAGGCTATCTGTTAGTGCTACGAATGAATGATATTCGAAAGCAAAACAATCGATAATGCTTGATGAGATTTATAGTCATTCAGACCTACAGCGTAATAAATCAAGTTATGATCATAGATGTCCTTCATTATTTATATTTTAGTAGTTTCCTGCGGGAAATAATCACTTTAAAAACTGAATGTAGAATGTTCAACGATGATGCATGTACTATCTGATGTGAATTGAAATAGAGCATGGCATCACATATCAAATGCGAGCTATCAGACTTGAAATACATAGCTTGCCAGTGTATTTCTGGCATATTAAAATCAGCCAGAATGGTTATTCCGGAATTTGATACATGACACTGCAAATAACTACAAACTGAAGTGATGACGTCACCAGAAGCAGATGGGCTACGGCATACACAGCCCACAGTGATGGCACGTGAACCTATGTACAATCTGCAAAATATTGCCTCTACACCTTCAACTTCTGGAAGAACCTTAAAAGAGAATTTTTAATGACAAAAACGGTGACGCCACCACTACGTGCGGGCTGGTCTTTTCATATTATCGCGTAGCTGGGGCTACCTATTTCCTGATTATGAATGTCACTTGGCAGCCAAGTTTCGGTAACTCCTACAAAATCTGGTTCTAGTTCCAGTAATAAAGATTCAAGCAAATCAGATTTGTTCAGCAGACTACGTGTGTTCAGATTGATGAATGTTACTTCTTTTTGCAGGGTCGCAAATTAAAAACTGCTAAGTACCGTTCGTGCGCGCACGCTGGTACTATGTAGTGCGTGCGCATTAGGGCGCGCAGTACTGCGTGCGTCCTTGTGTATACGTAACAAAACATATTAATAAGTATGCACTTAGCGGTTGAAGGGCGCACTAGGGGCTGGATTAGGCTATCGCGTTCAACGTTTAGAGGCGAAGATTAACCCTCGTATTCACAAACTCTCCTCGACTTGACTTTCACCCTTCACTTGACAGAGTTGAGCACTGTGCTACCACTCGGTTTGAAATGACGCTGCGCTACTCAAGAATCGTAGCAGACTATCGCTGATATGCAGTGACTTGCCGTACCTAGAGATGGCGCTTCCATGAGGTTTCTCAAGTCAAGGCGAAGCGTCGAATGGAGGGAGGTTCTAGGATACAGGGGTAAGGGCCTCCCACTTTTTTTGCTTTTATTATTTAGATAATGTATCTGAAATGAGCGTTTCCTAACGCCGAGTTTGGCGATAGGTTTTTCTAACACTTGTCCAGCCGAACGTTGTATCCCCGTGCTTGGCCACTCATATTACCAACTAACTTTGGTACTGCTTGCTATTTCGAGGCTTGCGGAAGACCGACCACCCGAGAATAGTGTTACGAGTCTTCAGAGTGGTAGTGCACCTACAGTTGGGACATTTAAAAGCACCAGAAGTGTAACTGCCACTGTCATGCAGGCAGTGCTTTGACGTTAGTAAGAGGTATTATTTATTCAATTATAAATAGTTATGTATTTTCACGATCACTAAACTCAAACATGACGACCTGGGAGAGCAATGGATTAAAAAGGAATGAAACACCTAAGGATGCTAAGATGAATACAAAAGAAGCAGTACGTAACGGTGCAACAAGATGCAAAAAATGCATAGCAACCTAAAAGTAGCAACACATAGGCAGTAATAATTAAAAATGCATGCTGAAAGTAATATTATAAGCGAAACAAAACTGCAAGCGACATGGCCAGCCATCACCTAGAAAGTTTATCTCAAATAAGCGTGAAGCGCAAGTCACGAAATTTCTTCGTCATTTAGGACATTATTAAAAATACTACAGGCCAGCATAATAAAGACGATAGTATTTGTAAGGAGTCCTTAGATGGAAAAATTTTGGTCTGTCTGCCTGTACATTTGTCTGTCCGCCGTAACAATACCTCAAACGTCCTCAAGCGGTACTCCAAACGGCCAACCCCATCCGCAGCACCCGCCAATTTTGCTCATGTTTCGGCGTTCATACTTGTGCGATTGTCAATTAAAAAACAATTATTGTGCATATGTGAGGCATCATAACAACACGTCAATATTCTGCATTTGTATTTTATACTAGTGAAGACATACGTAAGTAATTCCAAGGACCTTAGCGTTTATCACGCTGCGCTGACAATTGAACGCGATGTTCAAAAAGGCAAGTGTTCCCATGCTTTGCTAAGACGACACAGTGGTGGCACCTGCCCGTCGCTTTGTGTTCTACACCTTATTGGTCCGAGACTAGCACGCACGCCTTTCTTCGTTTTTGAAGATAACTGCCAGATAGCGCTCGTGTCTAACATGCTTCGATGCGCTCGTTTGCCTTCCTTGCATGAATCAGGACTCTCTAACGCCGTGCCTCCAGAATACAATTCACAGATTTTCTCGCACAGAACATAAAATAAATGTTCTGTTCATTCTTTCTGGACGCAAGACTATCGTCTTTAGACGACATTTGCAGTGAAACATCCACCTACGCCCCCCTCCTTTTTTTAGATGCGGAGCATCTAATACTCGAGGCTTGTAGTGCGGCGCCGTCCGCAAGCTTCCTCCTCCTTCTTCCACCATCTGTGCATCCCTTCCTCCTCTACACACTGCGCGCGCTTCACTCCTCCACCATTTGTGCACCCTTCCTCCTCTACACACCGCGTGCGCTTCTCCTCTTCACGAACATTCGCTAGCTGTATAATGTAGTGCGCATGCGCCGTCACACTTCGAGAACATCGGCAGCTGACGCGCGCGCATGCACCGTCGCGCTTCGAGAACATCGACAGCTGACGCGCGCGCATGCGCCGTTGCGCTTCTCCCCCTTCTCGAACATTCGACAGCTGACAGTGCATGCGCCGTCGCGCTGTATATATACTCAAGGTCGGTGCTCGCTCGCTCAGTTGCCTCTCGTCGGTTGGTTTGTACGACGCGTCGACGTCCGAGGTCACAATGATCGACGTCCCTTCGACCAGCGCCGGCCAAAGTGTTGGCGGAACCGCAACCAAGTCGTCGTCCGAAGACAAGGCAGCGCGGAGAAGAGCTCGCGACGCCGAACGTAAACGTCGGCGTCGAGCGGAAGATGGTGTTAACCAATTATATGCTCCGCATCCTCCTCAGTGTTCCCCCGAGGGAAGCTGCGGGCAATTTTTTTTTGTTCTGGCTGCGGCTATGTGGTGTAATACAGTACAAATACTGATTTCTTCTTCTGGGAGCAAAGATACCATGCTTAAGATGACTACTATAGGGTGCTCTTGGTGCAGACGTTTTGAGAGAAGTCTGGCAAGTTGGCTTTCGATGCCAATTTCAAGCACAAGACAATCGATTTTTCGTCACTGACTCTGTATGACCTTTTTTGGTCGACGATATTTGAATGGAAAACACTCTTTATTGTGCGCACGCACTAAACTTACGGCACGCGGTGTCAAAGCTTGCTTTCCATCGCAGATGAACTCGTGTGCCGTGCTGAGCTCCACTTTGTTCTCATTTTATTCGAATGATTGAGCACCTTTTATATCCACGGGCAAATTCACTCTTTTTGTTCTTCATGAATCGAACGTTTTAAACAAAATGGCTCTGCCACCCTCCCCAACTTCGGAAAATAAAAATCCTGCCTATGTGTCTGCCCTAATGAGACATTCACGTTGCAATGGATTTCTGCAGATTGAGTCAGTAATCGGGAGTGACGAAAGTGATTTCCGGCACCTGGCTTTGTTAGGGAACGCGGACTGTGCATACTGGAAGAAAAGTGCGGCAGGGATTCTGGCGCCTGATCAGCGGGTTCTCCTATAGTGGCTGCGTTGTCTGGTTAGGTTTAATCGCCATTGTTGAAGTCTGATGGAGGCTTATTGCGTCTGAGTTTGTATTCTTCCCCTCAGTAATACTAATGAGAACTAGCAGGCAACAATTCCAAGGAAAGTATACGGCATGCGGTTAACAGTGATCGCAATGTAAAAGGGAAGAAATAAAGGTGTGCAAAAAAAGACAACATGCCATGAGCAAGGACCAAATCTGCAAACTTCGAATACCGCGTCCGATGCTCAAACAACTGAGCTACAATGGTGGTCATCCCATCGTCCGCATGTTCAGGCAGCGATTCTACAGCACAATATTAAATGAATGCTGATAACAGGGCGCTAAGAAGTGCCTCGAAGAAGACTACGTATACACACGCATTTCTCAAGATTTCTAGACATTGCAACGCTTTCCATCCTCAGCGGCATTTTGCAATACAACGGTTAGGGCAAGTATGACATTTTAGGGAGCTTATAGTTCTATCAACCGCCCATTTCACATTGAATCAATATGTTTACGGATACGTTAGAAAGCAAAATGCGATTACGCAGCAAAGAAATTATTTGCTCCCAGTTGGAGACGTGTAGCAAGACGAATGATACGGTGAAAATTGGAGAACTGATGCCCATAAACTTAAACTTGGCACGGAACGTCACTGCGAAAAAAAATGACTTAAGTATTAGGAGAATATTCTTTATATATATATATATATATATATATATATATATATATATATATATATATATATATATATATATATATATATATATATATATATATATATATATATTGAGTGACACAACCAGCTTTCCTGAACACATCAAAACCGGTGCCTCTGGCAGTCGGGGCGCGAAACTAGCGCGTTTTCATCGGAACGAGCGAGTTTTTTGCGAATGATTAACTGCTGAGGATGAATGTTGAAAGCAGGCGAAGGAGCGTCTAGAAACTTGAACACACGCGAAGACTGCAGCAATCATGTTGCGGTAAGCTTCAATTTTGTTCTCGGAGCAGTCAAGTATTGTACAATGGGCGTCTACGGAAATGGTGAAAAAAGTGGCTCGTTTTTTCGAGACAAAAACGCCCACTGCGGTAAAACAGAGCAAGGAATATTAATGATCAGTACATCGCATGTAGTCCTGACACTCAGTTTTCGATTGAAGCTATTCTCAGGCGGAATTGCTGCAGACCCATGTGCTCAGATTTGGGTGCACGTAAAAAATTCCCAGCTGGTCGAAATTTCTGGAGCGTTAGCGACTAAGATACGAAGGATCGTCTCCTTCAACGTTGAAATTGCAAGCTATTTATTCGCAATGTACATAGAATGTCACGCCGCCTAGCGGAATTCAGAAGCGCCCTCTCGAGGAGGGTCACTGGGCAGACGCTCCATTATTCGGCTGTGTCAACGCTTTAGCAAGTAATGAACTCAAACCGCTTTGAATGTTTCATGATTGATTGATATGTGGGGTTTAACGTCCCCAAGCCACCATATGATTATGAGAGACGCCGTATTGAAGGGCTCCGGAAATTTAGACCACCTGGGGCTCTTTAACATGCACTCAAGTCTGAGCACACGGGACTACAACATTTCCGCCTCCATTGGAAATGCAGCCGCCGCAGCCGGGATTCGATCCCACGACCTGCGCGTCCACAGCCGAGTGCCTTAGCCACTAGACCACCGTGGCGGGGCATATGTTTTATGCATCACTGAATATACCGGACCGTCCGTGGCGCGATAAATATGATCCGTTCTTGCGAGACGCGAAGTTTTCGCGAAAATACGTGGCAACTCGCGCGTTCGATTACAACCCGCAGGGTACACATGTAAGCTTCGCGAGATTTTCCGCGGCCACTTTAGATATAGTTAAATGTTGACGTCTGACCATTTCGGTGAAATCTAGCCTTTTTTCACGTGCGTATAGCATTTGTCGGTGCTTTTGTAGTGCATGAATACCATAACATTCATTGTATACTATGAATACGTGGGAAATATAGCGCAGACTAGTGATTTAATCTTCCAAATAGTGGTGCCGCTTGATTTTAACGTTCATTCACAGATGACAGCACAATGCAAGCATTTCGCTTTCTGCCGTGTATCACAGCGAATCGTTCGACCACGCCCAGGTAAACGTGGTGAGTGACGCCATGCTGATGTTGTGCGGGGTAAGTGACGCGTTATTCGTGTCTTCGAAGCCGTTCGGCAGACAGAATTCCTCGGATTACTTTCAACAGTGGTGTTCAAAGAAACCGTGTTGTTGTCGTGCGTTTTTCCCTAGAGGTAGAAGGCACCGAGAGCGACAATGAACTGTCAGCATCTGGCTCACGAGCAGCGAGTTGCACTTCACGTCCCGGCCCCACGTATGTTGATGTTTTTTCACGCTCGTAAGTGACTTCGCCTCTATTTGTTGTATTTAGTATTCTTCGGTCAGCTCAAAACAAAAACATAGGTTTTTTGCGCATTTCATGTAGCCCAATGACAGGGGACATTACGGAGCGCCGCATGTGCCAACACGCTTCAGTTCGACCCGCGAGGCGAAGTGCTTAGAGCAATGAAACGTGCAGTTACGACTACATTCCACGCCTCCCTGTTGACGTTTTCTGTACTTCACAATTGCCATTCGAACGACGTTGTTGTTCGTGCAATTTTCACAATTTCGACGTTGAAAAAAGTTCGTAGGCGTGAACTCGTTTTGGTATCTTTGTTGGAATCGCGCTGATGGAACCTGCAATATCCGACTGCACTGAATAGCGCACTGTTAGAGTACGATTATGGCTGTGACACAAGCGCTACTTATTGATAAGTCTAATGTTTGTGTTCCGTTGAAGGAGAAACTCCAAGGTGCTTACGGCGCAAGCAATGACGACGGCGTAATGTATTGGCAAACCATCGGGGGTGAACACTTGGACCCGTACAGCCGCAACGGCGCGCAACTCGCTACTTGCCCACTATACTGCGGCAAATTCGTAAGACTGGCTCAGCACAAATTATCTCGGAGTGTCATTAAGTTTATACGTCAATTGAAGTTCACGCAGTTTTGTGTAGCACGTACAGGATTACGCAAGGAGTTGATGCACGGTCGGTCAGCTGACACCTCCACTCTTCGCATGGTGGCAAGAAATGATGTAGCACACATTTAGGAGTTTCTCTTTTGGGAAGGTACTTAAAATTGGTACAATATACATTCATTCGACAATCAAGAGTTGATCCGGTGAAAACGGCATGGTGCGCACGTCCGTGCGTCCTTTCTTTTTTTCATGCGAGTTCACGCTGTTCATCTTCTCGAAGCCACCTTGAACTGCACGGCGCGCCACCTATAGCACGTGGGCATCGTGAATATAGTAATAACTTGCCACTGTTTAAAAGTAAAGTGCATATAGGACTCTGAATTGTTGTCGCTTATTTGCATAGCTAATGAAGCTAAGTAAATGCAGAAGAATGACAAATTCTGATCACCCTGCAAAAATCATGACATATTCACAAAGTTATCGATGACGGGTAGGCGAAGCAGTGGGATTGTTTGGTGTTGTCGGAAGCGAGTTGTCGCAGGTTCTGCTTCCGCTGGGTGCCGTGGTGGAAGACGTGCCGTTTACGGGGTCCTTCGGGCGTTGACGTCCGACGAGAGGCCTTCTGACAATGTTGGCCTCGCAGAAGTGGACGTCATGCCAAGCCAGCGCCTCTACTCAGCTCCAGATACTGGCACCGCCTGCCTGAACATGTCCTGTTCATTGTTCTTCTTGTGCGCGGGGCACGTCTGCAAGTGCAAGCATGAGATGGTCAAGACGGGCGCACCACCTATTCCAGTGCTCGTGCTGCCGCATTTCGACACCACTTCGTCGCCTTCTGAGCGGCATGGTTTTACCTGTTTATATATTATGCAAACGCAGTACTGCTCGGTTAGGTATCACTTTCCGCGTTGAGCTTCTTTGCTTACTTTTTAAATACAGAGCATTTATTAGTCGCACGACGCAACGCGTCGGCAGCGATGTCCACAACCCCACTGCACATGCTCGCACCTCGAGTCTCGTGCCGCATGCTTGCAATTCCTGTCAACTGTATGCACCCCCCTCTCGCAACTGTATGCACCCCCCTCTCTAGTAAAAAATACTGATCGAACTGCACAAACATTCACTGGCCACCTCGTATACGTATGCACTGGATCGCGCATCAGCGTGCCGCCACTCCTTGAAAGGAACGCTTCTCCTTCATTCAGTAATTTGGAATAAGAAAGGTCAAATAAAGGTATTCCCAAACCATGCCCAATTACATAACATTCACGCGATACCACCACCACTCTGCGACGCATTTACTCGTGTTCCTCCCGAGGAAAGATGTGGGCGCCCTTCTGGCTTTTCCCACCTCGGGAAGATACATCTGCCAAAATTACAGCGTGGCACGCTTGGAACGTTATTGTACTACATAGTGTGCCATCCGACGGCCAGTCCACATAGTTGCTTAGCCCTCTGCTGATTCATTTCATATAATTGCCGCTCGCTGTCGCATAAAAAAGTTTGTACCAGCTGTCGGTTTTAGGGGCTTAACGTAGTCTTGTCTGTTGCTGAGTCGTTCCTCAGTTGATTCTAGGCCACATAAGCAGAATTTAAGCGTCAATTTTGGTCTCGTTTACAATCCGCAGCACGCCAGCCTCGGGGTAAATGGTTCCCCCTACAGCCCAGCACTCCTTTTGCGGCCGAGCCATAGCTGTATACTGCCAAAACTCAGTCAAGCTTGCCTACCCGTATAAGATTTTATTACGTATACATGGCAATAATTTCGCTATGGGACAGGGGTATATGTAAATATGCTGGTGTCCAACCTGTTATTAAGAAGTTATGCTACCTACTGTTAATTGATTTTGTGAGGTTTAACGTCCCAAAACCACTATTTGATTATGAGAGACGCCGTAGTGGAGGATTCCGGAATTTTTGATGCACCCAAATCTGAGTACACGGGCCTACAACATTTCCGCCTCCATCGGAAATGCAGCCGCCACAGCCGGGATTCGATCCCGCGACCTGCGGGTCAGCAGCCGAGTACCTTAGCCGTTAGACCACCGTGGCGGGGCATGCTACCTACTGTGCGTCTCGGAAGACGTCACGTTAACCATATATGCTTTTGTTAATGTCACAGCAGCTGTGGTGGAGCTAAACATGATGGTTGTGCGGACTGTTTCCGACAGTGCACGTGGCTTGGCGATGGCTGCTCATCGGCGCATACACGGCTAGGCGAGGTTAAGCTTTGGAGCACACCTGTTATTCGGTATTGGCTAAGTAATGGTGCCGTGAATCTTTTGCGGAGCAGCTACGTCTTACTGCGAGCTTTAACATCCCCGCTGTTAAACGGGTACAGTGTTTCTAATTTTTAGATGAGAAGCAGCTTTTTCAATAGCTTGTGTTACGTTGTTTCGTGAGTCGATAGAGCCTCTCGTAGCAGATGTTGGAGCGTTGCCAAGTAGGTCAAGTCACAGGTGTGCGTTGACGTTCTTCTCCCCCTCACCCGTAGCCGCTGCCGACTCCTCCGCCCACTCGCAACACACTACTCTCTCTCTCTTCACCCTCTCCACTACCCACAATGCTCAACCGCAGGTCGAGTGCAAACGCTAGACAGATTTATTTATGCGTCCGCAGTAGGCGTACGGGCACGGCTTGCATTGCAAACGGCTAGCAGGTTGCGTCCGTACGGCTGCTGCGAAGGCGTGACTTAATCTGCCTACTCTTACGGCTTGATTATCTGTGATGAAGCTTACACGAAACCCGACCCGCCTCTCGTGTCTTTTCTTGACATGTCAAGCTGCTTCAATGAAGTGCGAATCAGAGCCAAGCCAGAGTTAAAGAAATTTTCGTTGCAGGTATATGCGTTTCCTCCAAGAAGCATCGGTGCTAACATTGTTTTTTTTTGCATTCTGTCTGCTGATAATATTACAGCAAGACTTCTGCTTTAGAGGCGAAGCTTGTGCGTTCGCCGTTGTCGAAGTGCGTAACCTGTGGTTCATTCCCGCATACCAGAGGCACATCCCCACCCTCGAGCACATACCCGCATGTCCACATGTTACGAAAAACGTAGCACGGTGTCGCTATCACGCTGTTGGCATTACCAAAGCGCTGACATCAGAAATGCATTACATACTGTCCTTTAGTCCTTGAATTGCCCGTTGGATGGCGGCACTTCTATACGATAAATATATGATGAAAAGAAGTGACATGGCGGTACTTGAAGTGCAGTCTAGATGGACGGACGGATAGATGTATGGATGGACGGATGGACAGACAGACATACGAACGGACGGATGGACGAACGGACGGAAGCTCAGACGGATCAATGGACGCTTCGCCCCGCTCATCATCATTTATTCCGTGGATATGCTGTGATTTCTTTTGCTTTTTTTTTCGCTGGTATCAGTTTCACAGTGAAAGCTGCTATGACATCAGAACACGAGTCACGTGCGGCGCCGTAGGTGTCCGCCACCTTCGCCGGTGTCCTTAATCAGTATCACAAGAAATAAGAAAAAGATAGAGTAAATTAGGAACACCTAAACACAATAGGATTCGCACCAAGTTCTGCTGCATGTCAGCCCAGCATTCTGCCACTGAACCACACCCGTACTTTTTTTGTATTTTTGGAACTTCTTCCTAAACTGCCTTTTGGGAGGTTCGATGTCGTAAAAGGAATCGCGCAAATATGATTAATAAAGCGTTTTAAAGCATTGAAGCAACCACTAGGCGTCACATAGTGCGAATTGCGTAACGAGTGGGTCGTCCAATGCTCCAGCCTATTAGAAAACTTGTCCTTGATTACCTATTAACTGTTGGACACACCCACTTCAGGCACAATTCTTCATCGTCGTCTGCCAAAGTGCATGAAAAGTAGCACAAAATTTTTAGCAAGTGTGTAGCGGATACCGCGCTTCTCTGAAAAATGACAAATAATAGCATGATGAATGCTCGCCTACTACACAAAAATATGATTACTTATATCATAGTTGGTACCCACCAAGTATGCTCGTAGCAGTTACCCAAAGAGTGCTTATAGAAAAGGCACAGAACGGCCGCTCTTCCAGCTTTCGCTGTGACTGTGCAGTGTGTTTCACGCAGACCCAAAGGGGTTTTTTTGTATTGTTTTGTTTTGTTTGTGTTTTATAACGCCTCCATTCAACAAATACGCCAGCACATGAAATTTCGAGTGTCGCCAACCCCGAAAAGGACGTCATGCAGGCAAGTACCGGGTAGACGACCCAACTTCCCGAAGCAGCGCGTTTCTACTTGTGACGCCGAAATCTCCTGCGCTTTGCTTCCTGAAAAGTTCTTAATATTTAAAATGAAGTAAGGAACAAATCTGAATACAGGCTACTAATTTCACGAGAAGTTTGTGGTGCTTTTCACGTCCTTCGGGCTTTGCTCGGTGTCCACGACAACAATAAAGCTATGCAAACAATATTAAAATCCTATGTTTGACATGTCAAGCTTCTTCATAAGAGCTTGAATAAGAGCCATGCCAAGTTAAAGCAATCGTCGCAGGCATGCGTGTTATCTCCAAGCATCGGCACAAACATTGTTTTTGTGCGATAGCAATTTAATGGACACTCTCGCCTGAATTTCGCCATCGGCGTCCCCGTCACTCACCATATATGCCCCCTGCTTGCCCGGCTGCAAAGTCGACCAGGATCTTGGATGAGCGAGCTGCTGCAGATCTATCAAGCAGCTGTGGGACTGGTGCCTCTAGCCGTCCCTTTTCGCCCGTGAACAGAAAAACCACTGCCTATCAGTACTGGTCGGGGAGGGCTCTCCAAGCGTCGCTCACCCCTTAGCGCACTCATGCAGGCATCTGCCTCCAAAATAGAGGAACGGCTGGCTGGAAGGCTTATAGCGTACACGGACGGCTCCATCATGCCAGACACAGTCTCGGCCACAGCTTTCTGCGTTATGCCAGCACATGGTTGGACGGCCTCCTGCCGTCTGCTTTTTGTGGTCTGCTCTACCGCAGCAGAGACGGCCGGTCTCCACCTGGCAGTTGACCTGGCAGCAACTCCCCCCCCCCCCCCTCCAACGTACCCCGTGGCTGTCACATGCGACTCAAGAGCTGTGTTGCTGGTCTTAGCAAAGCCGGTACGGGTAGGCTTCGCAGCGCAGCTGATCGTCACCAAACTGCATGCCCTCCTTGCCAGTGGCGTCGATGTTTTTCTGCACTGGGTCTCATCTCATGTGGGAATCCAGGGAAACGAGCAGGCTGACGTCCTGGCGAAAGAAGCACATCACATACCGTGGTCGCCCCAGACTTTTTGAGACTCACATTGAGGAGGATGTTGCTACGCTGCCACCCTGACGATCGTGTAGCAAGGATGGAACCACCAACCCGGCTGCCTGACCGGGCTTTCACCAGAAGGGAGAGGTCCCTGCTACTTCACTTACGCATCGGCAGCTCCGGGCCCGTGGCCCGCCGTCATCGGCTTGGCAGAGCCTCATATCCCCTGTGCGCACTGCGTTCGGGGGAGTGAAACTATCAAGCACCGATTGTGCGTTTGCCCAGCGCTTCGCATACAATGTGGCGTCTTGCTCGCCGCACTCTGTCACCACGGTCTGCCCGCAGCTACACAGAGGGACCTTTTTTTTTCTGCACGGCACCACATCCAGGTCTTCAAGGCGGTTCTTCGCTTCCTTGAGGACACTGTACTCGACAACCGGCTATAGACGCCGCCCGCCACGTACTTGGTCATGGATGCTATTTCCCTGCTTCCCTCTTCTTCCCATCTTTAATACTCTCCCCCCCCCCTCTACAGGTGCTGAGCTGTGCTCCCAATTAAGGCTGCGGAAGTTGCGTCTTTTCCTTCCCTGAAGCTCTCTCTCTCACCGTATATGTATACGTGCACTGTTATGTGCCGCTCACCTAGAGGACGAAGAAGAATAGCACTAGGTGGTGCCTGCTCTCACCATCTTGGTTGTTTTTGCCCTTACTGTGGACTGTGACTTCTATGCCCTTTTCTGTCATCCTCCCCGTAACATCATTGGTGGAGGTGCTTGGTACCTACTTCACGCAAGACGGAACTTCGCAGAAGGCGTATTCTTGGACAGACCATCATGTCGACAGACAATGCCGTCAATCCAGCCCCTGCTATGCCGAATTCACCGAGCCACGTTGTTTTGAGCCACCCCCGAGACCCTGCCCTTTTCTGCGGGACTGATAACGTGCACCTGGAGAAGTGGCTGGCCGGCTACGAGCACACCAGAAGACCAACCACTGGGATCCGACTTTGATGCTCGCAAATGTCCCCTACTACCTCAGGGGCACGGCTTGTATGTGGTTCGACACGCACGAAAAGAACCTGACCAGCTGGGACGTATGCAATGAAAAAATTAAACACCTTTTCGGAAAGCCCATTGCACGCCAATGAGCCGCAAAGAAGGAACTCTCGTGTCAGACCCAAACCTCAATAGAGCCATGCATGGTGTACATATTAGATGTATTAGCCTTGTGCTTGCATGTTGATAGCCAAATTCCCGAAGCCGGCAAAGTCAGCCACATTATCAAAGGCATCGCTGACGGCGCCTTTCACTTGCTTGTGTTTAAAGACTGCTCCACCATTGAAGACATTATCAGGGAGTGCCGGCAGTTCGAAGAAGCAAAGGGCCGATGAGTCACGCAGCAATTTTTCCGGCTCCCTAACACTGCTGCCACGTCGTTGGGCAAAAACGTCCAGATTCAGCCGCAGCCCAGTACCGAATACTTCCTGAGTCTTGTTCGCCGAGAGATTGAGAATAGCCTCTCCATCTTCTCTCCAGGCTCGTTCTCGCGAGGAAGCCCGCCCGACAGTGTCACTAATCCAGGCCGTCGTGCGCAAAAAAGTGGCAAATTCAGGCACCACCTAGTCTTCTTCTTTTTCTTCGTCCTCTAGGTTAGCGGCACATAACAATATGTACGTATACATATACGGTGAGGGAGGGGTTCAGGGAAGAAAAAGTTGCAACTTCTGCAGCCCTTATTGGGAGCCCGGCTTAGCGCCTGTAGGTAAGGGGGAGGAAGAGGGCATAACGACTCACCTAGAGGACGAAGAAAAAGTGGACTAGGTGGTGCCTGCTCTCGCTGCTTGGTTGTTTTTGTCATCACTACTGTGGACTGTAAATGTTACGCCCTTTTCTTTCATCCTCCCCTTAACATCATACTTATGAAAACGCAAGAAAGAAAATAAATTAAAAAAACTTTGGCACGTGGAATCAAAATTGGAACCTCTGCGTCGTGAATGCGAGCTGTTAATCACTTAACCACCAATTTTTTTCTTTGTTTGCGGTTAAACTTCACACACTGGGTGCTAAGATAAAGATATTACAGTACACAATGAACATCACAAAGAAATAACTACGGCCGTCAAGCATTACTATAAGCCATCGCGTCCTAAAATTCTTTCATGGTCAGATGTGGTTCTTACTTTTCTAACTATAAAGGTACACAATCATCTGTTCTTCCTACCGCGAGAAACCTTGAGGTACTTTCATTAAAATACCCTTTTGCTGGTCTCCTGTCAGGGTCACACAGAAATCTAGCCATATTTGAGCGCCGTATACTGTGCACATTCACCAACGTGCAAACGGGAAGACATTTATATCTACCACTTACCGCTGGTGATGGGCATCTCGGAGGAGAACTATCTTGTATACAGCATACACATCAAGATGGCGCAATGAGCGCGCGTCGATGGGCGCCCTCATCTCCCACGCGTACTTTGCCTCGCGAAGAGAAGTGAGTGGTCATGAACTCTCTGAACGCACACTCGCGCGCCCTTATCTCATGTTTGGGAGCATCTTATGTCTTGGCTGTCCTTAATGTTTCACAGAAACGATTATGTTGTAGTCACCAGGCACACAAATGCACTGCAATCGTAGCCCACTCTCCGTTTGCGAGAAGACTGTGCTTTTCCGACACAGCGAATTAACAACTGAGACGCTTATTCACGTTCATCTGTGCTGTGAGTATGTTTCGTGCGTTACTTGTGCGTGAGAAATGCGGGGCACGTTAACATCTGCTTGCCATTCTGCGCGTGACCTTCCATTTTGTCGCTATTGCGTTCATTACTTCGCCTTTCCGGCAAAGCTGTGACTTTTTATCTTAGCATTTTGTCAGCTGATGACATTTTTACTGGGCTGGTGACTTTTGTACAAGATGCATTTACAGAGGAAAATTCACAAGCAAGAGTCACAATGGCTGATTGGCACATTCGCGGGCCTGTCAGCTGCTTGTGCCCTTCCTCTTTCTTTACTTCATCTCCGTAACAGGATCCCCGGGCTTTGGAGTGCCATCTCGGTGTGAGTCCGGAAAAGTGCGACAAAAGTAGGGTTTCATGCGCGAAACATGGACAATGCCAACAAGTGACAATTTCGGTGACGTATTGGAGTGCAATGGCGCCATCTCGTAGTTCACGTCAGTAACTTGAAGTAAGACTAGGCAGGGTCCCGCGTATCGAGACAAACGTTTTTCGGGGAGACCTACACGGAAACCCGGTGACCAGAGGGGCACGCGGTCACTTGGGGCAAACTTTAAATACGATGCCGGTGGTGGTAGCGGGATTTTCGCATATGCTGTGACCTGGTGAGATGAGACTGAGCAACTTGACGAGCCATGTGAGCACGATCAATGGCTTCGCGAGCGTACTCGGAAGCAGATGTGACGAGAGGCAAGGTGGTTTCAAATGACAATATAGGGTCACGACTATAGAACAGAAAAAAGGAGAGAATACCGCGGTGTCATTTCGAGAGGAATTATATGTGAAAGTCATATAGGCCAACGTGGTGTCGCAGTCTCGTTTATCTTCTGAGACGTACATCAAAAGCATCTCTGTGAGCGTGCGGTGGAGACGTTTAGTTAGGCCATTAGTTTGTGGTTGGTAGGTGGTAGATAGCTTATGCGCTGTGGCATACTATCGAAGGAGGTCGTCCACAACTTTGGACAAGGAAGAGCGTTCGCGGTTCGTAAGCAGCTGTCGGAGTGCATTATGGTGTAAGATGACGTCGTGAAGAAGAAAATCTGTGACTTCAATGGCGCAACTGGTTGGCATAGCCTTTATTATCGCGTAACAGGTCGCATAGTCTGTGGCGAAGGTGATCCATTCATTTTCGAGTGTCGTCGTCAAAAAACGGCCAAGAAGATCAAGTCCCACGCAATGAAAAGGTTCAGAGGGGACATCCATTTGGTAAAGATATCCAGCTGGAAGCAAAGAACGTCTTTTCCGGCGCTGGCAGTGGTCTAAAGAGGCGACATATTGACGCATGATGCGGTAGAGTCTAGGCCAGAAGCACCGACGTCGCACGTGATCGTATGTGCGGGAAACATCGAGGTGTCCCGCTGTTGGTGCGTCGTGAAGTTTTTCAAGTATGGCATGCCGTAGATGACGAGGAATGACAAGCAGAAATTCAGGGCCTTCAGCTCTGACGTTGCGGCGGTAGAGGATGCCGTCATGCAGCATGAACATACGGTATTCAGCGTCATGGCTGTGTTAGTGGGGTTTATTGAGGTATAGAGCTACCGGGAACATAGCAGCAGCAGCGGCAGGCATAGCGTAGCTAGGGAACGAACAGCCGAGTGAGCCAGGCGAAGGCGATGCGCTTGCGCATGTGTCTATCTTCTTCCCCACAATAACCCCCGGTATCGAGAGGTAGTCATCCTGGCGACCTAGAGAGAGGTAATAGAGTAATAATACGGCTTAAAACGGTTAATTTGGACTGTTTCTCGACCCCGGCGACGAAGGTCGGAAGGTGACGTAACGTGTTCAACCACATAATTAACAGGAGAGGTCTGCGCGACCACGCGGTAAGGTCCGTGATACTACGGAAGAAGCTTTGACGAAAGGCCGAGAGCTGCAACTGGCGGGACCCAAAGCTACACGAGAGAGTCGACGGTGAAAAGGTCAGGAGTGATATTGGAGTTGTGAAGCTGTTGTTGGCGACACTGTTGGTCGTAGGTGAAAGAACGGGCCAGTTGTCGGCATTTTTCGGTGTGGTGAGCCCCCGCAGACAAAGGCTGGTAGTCGTCAACGTCTAGGTGATATGGCAGAATCGTATCAATGGTGCTAGTCAGTTCACGACCGTATAGCAAGAAGAATGATGAAAATCCGGTGGTGGCTTGGGAGGCGGTGTTGTAGGCGAATGTGACAAACGGAAGAACAAGATCCCAATTGCAGTGGTACATCGTACATTGACAGCATGTCACCCAGAGTTCGGGTAAATCGTTCCGTTAATCCGTTTGTCTGTGGTTGATATGCGGTGGTGGTGCGGGGAATAATTCTGCATTCGGATAGGAGTGATTGCAACACGTCTGAGAGAAATACACGGATTGAATGGCGTCGATGATAGGCGCACTGACTCATCCCGTCGTTGTTCAATGCGCATATCGCTGATATCAGTAAACGCCATTATGCTACTCTCCAGGTCAGACGCAACGAGATCCGGAGGATCCACCGGATGACGAGAAAGACAGTCTGCGTCCTTGGGAAAACGGCTAGACTTACAGCTGACGCTTAATAAAAATCACTGGAGCCTTAGAGCCCAGCGACCGAGACGTCCAGTAGGGTCCTTCAGAGAAGTCAGCCAGCAGAGGGCGTGGTGGTCCATAATGACGGAGAATATGCAACCATATAAATATGGCCTGAACTTAGCGGCAGCCTACACTAAAGCTAAACACTCTCTCTTGGTGATGGAATAATTCCTCTCAGGGGGAGAAAGCAGGCGACTGGCGTGAGCCATCACGCATTGTCTACCCGTGGCGTCGCTGACCGAGAACAGCGCCGATACCGTGGCCACTGGCGTCGGTGCGAACTTCTGTGGCAGTAGAAGGAATAAAGTGGGCAAGTATAGGGGGAGTGGTTAAGTAGCCGATGAAGGCGGTGAACACTTGAGCCTGCTCAGGGCCCCATGAGAATGTGGTATCGTTCGTCAACAAATCTGTTAGTTGCCTGGCAACGTCGGCGAAGTTTTTCACAAAACGCAAAAGTACGAACATAAGCCGATGAAGCTCCGCACGTCAGATGTAAAACGGCGCAACGGAAAGCAACAGATGGCGTGGATCTTTTCGGGGTCTGCTTGAACGCCATCAACGTTTACAAGATGTCCCAGAACGGCAATCTGACTGCATGACTTCTGTTTTCTTTTTCTTTTTTCTGGTATATATAACCATAGCTTTTCGCTAAGGCGGCTGTTAACAAACACATCAGAACAGGAGTTTTAGAGTAGCGCCTACCACGAAAGAGAAGTCATGCCGACACGTATCGGGTAGACGACCCAACTTCCTGAAGCCGTGCGTATCTACTTGTGACGCAGAAATCTCCTGTGCTTTGCTTTGTGAAGTGTTCCTAATAAATTTTGTGATGTAAGGAACAAGCCACAAGATAGGCTACTAAGTTAAACGCAAAGTTCGTGTTGATTTTTACGCTATTCCCACTTTGCTCGGTGCCCACGACAAGAACAGAGCTATGCAAACTATAAAAGGCAACTGAGCTTGACATGACAAGCTCCTGCGAAAGAGCGTGAATTAGAGCCAAGCCAGAGTCAAACAGATATCGGCAGAGCTCAGCAGCATGTTTCTTTTTTTTTTTTGGCCTAAGGGCATGGTTGGACAACCAAAAGCTTTCTAAACGTTCATAAACTGTGTGAAAGAACCGATACATAAGTAAAAGAACACACGCGTCGTTAAGCCGCCCCAACGCCGGCACGACGTCGCATTTGCTGTTGCGGTAGCTATACATAGTGTGCACGTGCGTCCCGCAGTGCCCATTGGTCACTTCCGAAGTGCGCCGCCGACATGCCCGGGTACCTACCGACTCCGTCGCCTACCGCTGCCGTGTTGTCTCCTCGTGCTAGCGCCCGTTTACTTTTGCCTCATGATGCAAGCTTGAGGACTGCTAGTGAGGCAAGTTGATTTAGTAGTCCCCGAAGAGGGAGCAGAGCTTCGGGGTGTTTCTTCGCCGAAAGTTATTACCTAAAATTGAGACCGCACATTGTGGTTTTCCTAAAAGTACTGGCGTGTTTGGCTGGCGCGTGTTGAAAAATATATATTTCAAGAAACTCGATGATATTTGCGTATTCAGGTGTAACTTCTTCCAGGTAACTGCCATGGCCAAGCACTTACCTGCCAACTGAGATAGCTTACCAAGATACTGTAAATACAAACTTGTTCGGCCCACAGCGTGCAAAATCAGCGTGTCTGGGAGGCGGTTGAAATTGTGATGTCGATCGCGGAAGTTCGGGTATTGCATTGAACAAACTGGGAAAATGAATGCGAAACAATATTAGTTCCCTTTAAAGTAAAGCCGATCGGTTCAAGTTGGGGGGGCCAGGATTTTGAAAAATTGGTCAATTGATTTCCTAACACGGTCTCCATCATTTTCAGGAACTCCACGGTACATAGGCGTACAAAAAAGTGAAATACAAGTTGGAACAGGTGTCAAAGCATACGCAAAAAAAATGATGACTGGCATTACCGTGGAACGCACCACGCGAAGTCCCTATCTGCCTCGCATAATATTTTCCTCGCCTGTTTCCACAAATTTCAATCAAATAGGCTCAACATCAGCGCAGTTTAAAACACTAGGGGGGGGGGGGGGGGCGGTGCTACTTTGGTCGCGTGGGCCACGGCAATATATTAATATTAATATTATACATCTCGTAAACTTGCCTAGCTCTGCACGACTCGTTCTTGATGGGAGCTGCTGCGCTTAGCTCATCAACTCTTAAAATTGCCGCTCGAGAGACTTTGGGCTTTCACTTGTTTTTGGGCCACGCAATTTGTGGTGTTTGTAGTGAAAGCGAGATAATGGGCCCTCGTAGGTCGTGGCGGGCAGCCGGTGCATGTGGTGGCTGGTATTCGTGTGTCGCACATCTTGATTTTCTGGTCCTGTATCGAGTGAACAAACGAAGCCTTCGTGTTCTGATGAGCTCGTTAAAGTACAACAACAAAAAACCACAATGCTTCTCTTTCAACATCGTACAAAGCAACAGATGAAGAGGCCCCGACGAACCGCGCTGCAGCATCCGAACTGCCATAGGTACCCAGGGAGGTACCAGGGCATGGCGGGAGAGGGCGACAATGGCGAAAGTGACTCAACATAAACACTATGTATATGCATGTCGGGTTCCTTTGCCGAGCGCGGCTTCGCGGAGGCAACTTCATCGATACTGCTTCGGCGCATCCGCAGCCTTGGCACGGTATCACTCCCGCTAGCATGCTACAGAAGCTAGGTGAGACTAGGTCAGGCCAGGTGGGGAGAAAAAAATTAGGAGACCCTAAAGCTTCGCCTTTGGGAGTTGAACACAATAGCAGCATCCTGTTTCTAGTGCGTATTCCTAACACAGGGTGCATGAAACTTTTCGAATTTTCTGTGCACGCCTTTAAGTGGTTTCAAGGGAATATATGCAGAGCAGCCATTGCGGTGCCTTTTGTACTGGAGTACCGGCTTTCAACCACGCGTTTATGATAAACGCATATTCCGACGCCATTGGCAATGGACGCATGTACCATGCATTATTCCTAGAATATTTCATGCTGCATTGTGAAGCATATATGCAGGACGCGTGTGTTTGTGAAGCATGAAAGCTACTTTCACTGCATTTTCAAGCAGAGGAAGTTCTTTCCACTGTTTTCACGAGCAGAGGCGTGGCCGTGTGGTAGAAAATCCGCTTGCCACTGAAACGACCCGGGTGGGATCCCTGCTTGGACCCAAACTACGCTGGTTTGGTCCCTACTGTGCTCCAGAATTTTTTTATCATTTATTTATATTTGCGTCGTTCTCGATATTTTAGTCATGCATAAGATGGTGATTTTTCACTCGCAACCAACGACGCCGGCACCGGGATTTCTGCGAAACGAGCTCTTTAAAGCTATCGCGTTAAACGTATAGCTGTTTCCAATATGCTCTGTGACCACAAACGGTAACAACCTAAGAATAAATGTACGTGGGCTCGACCTATAGCTATCGCTGGTCCAGCCGGAGAAAATTTGCAAAAATGCCTCCTTCAATCGCATTTACTCATTTCTGTGACGCGAGCAACTCTCGCATGTTTTAGGCAGGTGATTTTTTTCTTTTTACGCAAGAGGATTTCCGTCTCACCAAAAACTTCATTTTCAGACAATTTTTACCGAAAATTCTGACATCACCACTTGGGAGATAATAAAACGTGATGCATGCACAATGAACTTCAACTTATTAAGATGCGTAGTATTTACATAAAGAGCGGAAAAGTGCTTGTCAAAACGTAAACCATATTGAACAGTTTTTCTCGTGGGTGAATGACAGACGTGATGCAGTTTTGCGTGTGGATGATGTGTTATTTATTTTAAGATGTAACGCACTAAATTGGGAAGGCTTAACGTTTGATTGCCGACACACCCTAAGACGTATTTTTTTATAATGAAATGCCTGTATAACTGGGACAGTGCCCTAGTGATTAGGGAGCTCTACTACTAATCCGAAAGCCGAGGGCGCGAGCCCAGACCGTGGCATAGCTAGGCTCGCATTTGCATAGAATCGAAACGTTAGAGGCATGCTTACATAGATTAACGTGCGCGTTATAAACCACCAGATGTCCCATCACGGTGGTCTACTGAATAAGGTACTCGGCTTCTAAACCGCAGGTCGCGGGATCAAATTTAGGCTGCTGTGGCTGTGTTTTTGAAGGACGTGAAAACGCTGCAGGCCCGTGTGCTCAGATTTAGGTGCGTGTTAAAGAACCCCTGGTGGTCTATATTTGCGGTGCCCTTATACGGCGTCTCTCACAATCGTGTGGTGAGTTTGGGACGTTAAATCCCACATATCAATCATCAAAACCACCAGATGGTCGGTGTTTCCAGAGCTCTCCACTTCATATCGTGATTTCGGGGCGTAAAACACAAGCAATAATATTATTTTAAGGGCGATAGTCTTTCTTGGGGACCTTCGACGCCGTAATTTCGGTCACTTTGTCCGGGGTAATGGTCCCTTTAAAGGCACCAAACGATACCTCAAACGGCCAACCCCATCCGCGGCGCCCACCAATATTCAGCGTTCATACTTGTGCGCTTGTCAATTAGAAAGAAATTATTGCGCATACTTGAGGCACCATAAAAACACGTCTATGTTTTGTATGTGTACTTTTATACTGGAGAAGACACACACAAGTAATTCTAATGACCATAGCGTTTATCACGCTGCGCTGACAGTGCAACGCGATGCTGAAAAAGGCTAGTGTTTCCAACGCTTTGCTAAGACGACACGGTGGTGGCACGTGCCCGTCGCTTCGCGTTCTACTCCTTATCGTTTCCGAGACAGGCATTCACCTTTCTCCGCGGGCGCTCGAGCCTTTCTTCATTTTCAGAGAGAACTGCCAGATGGCGCTCGTGTCTAGCATGCCTCGATGCGCTCGTTCGCCTTCGCTGCACAGATCGAGACTCTCTAACGCAGCGCTTCCAGAATACAATTCATTATTTTTTGCACAGAACATCAAATGAACGTTTTGTTCCCTGTCTCAACAGCAAGACTACTGTCTTTTTATGACATTTGCAGTGAAACTTGCAGATACGGTGCCAACTTTTGTTCTTGTTGTTGTATATTTCGAAAAAAATTGTGCAGCCTTTCTATGGCTTATCACGGTAGCGAAACCCCATATTGTGCATTTTTTCGCTTGGTGGTTGTGCGACCAATACCACAACATCCGACTCGTATACTATAGTCTGATTTTTTCCCTCATTAAGGTTTAATTAGTGCCACGCAAGAATTCGAGCAGAGATATCCGCTGTACCCATTCAGTTTTCACTGCACCAAATTGCTTGATTTTTTGGGTTCAACATCGCAAAACCACCAAATGATTATGAGAGACGCCGTAGTGGAGGGCTCCGGAAATTTCGATTTTTTCACTGCACCCGGTTGACGTTAAAAGCCTATATAGGGGTTTTCTCAAGATACTAAGTATTTGTAAGCAAGAAATCTTTTGTTAACATTGAGATTGAATTCAAATCTCGTCAAAAAAGCCAGCTGCAAATGTCGGTCGTCAACGTTCGAATTATTGGCTGTCAGGGTTCGTTGTAAAGTCCGTCGCACTAATCTCTGAAACCCACGCGTCTACCGCAATGTAGAGGCGTGAGCAAAAGTGTGCAAACCACGGGATCGCGTGGCCGAATAAAGCCCCTCGCGCTATCTAGCGGCGAGACGCCTGCTGCGGTGCGTTTGCATTACCCGTCGTATCGGTTGGCATATCATGGCGCTCTCTTTGGCACGCTCGTAGCCAAAACAACTGGGTGTCACTGCCTTTGCTTCACCAAATTTGCGCCGTTTTTTTATTATTTTTTTACGTATCGGCTGCAACGACGTTGGTTCCAGCGCCGGGCTCGCATCGTTATACCGGTTTATAAACATAGCTAAGCGTTGCCAGCCTCGCAAAACCAAAAGAGGCCAAGCAAAGAAAATTAAGTTTTTTCAGCTCAGCCTGCCTTTGCTTCGTTAGGCCAAGTTGAGCCTAAATGAGCGTAGCTGGGTGATCGTAAGTGTAGCCGAATCTAATCTAGCCTAGTTGAGTGCAGTATCACCTGATTAGGACGTAAGTATATAAGCCCAGTCCAGGTTGCTGTTTTTATGATAACCGTAGTGAAGCTTCGATGCACCCAGATGGGTCGAGAAAAGGACGCGTGGGGCCAAATCCAATTAAGCATAGTTGATCATGTTATCATTTATTTATCCGAGCAAAACTACCCGAAATAAGGCAAACCCTATGACGGTCAATCAATTCAAGTGGACTTGCCATGAGCTTGGTGGCGCCAAACCCTGAATTATACCAAATACTCATCATTGATCTTATATCAATTAAGCTTAGTTATGTATAATTAGTGTTCCTTTAAACACGTTCGAGTTGTGGCTATTTATTTGGACTGATAACCAATCACAAAAAACATACTGGAGTTTCAAGTGACATAATGAGGCTAATTACGCATAGCTAAGCTAACGAGGTGGCGTCAAGGTAAGCGCAGAAAGTTCTAAGTATAGTATATCATGGCATCGTCATACTATTCTTATTATTTTAAGTGTGATTCAGCAACTTTTTATGAAAGAATGAAATAATTGAACTTGAATTTAATGAACTCAGAGAATCCAAGTTGAGGACACTAATTACTAAGCACCGAGTCTAATCTTATTCAGCTAAACTAAGTCTTATTAGCCCTAAAACGAATTTATTATGTATTCTTACTTATTGCGCTTCTTTCATAATAACCATAGGCTCATTTCGGTTCAACTTTGCCTAATGCAACAATGGCAAGTTGAGCTGAGAAAACTTTACTTTCTGTGCTTGGCTTCATCAGGTTTTGCGAGGCTGGCTACGCTAAGTTACGCTAATAAAGCGATATCAATAAGGACGCAGTTCGGCTCTGGAACCAGTGCCGTCACACCGTTAGAAAGGGAAAAAAGAAGAGAAAAAGAACCGCACAAATTTAATGAAGCAAAGACAGCGACAGCCATGGTGGTTTTGGCTACGATCGCACCGGAGAGAGCGACATGAAAGGCCCACTGATATGATGGGACGCGCATGCTCACCGAAGCAGGCGTCTCGTCAGGTCTCGTCGCAAGATAGCGCGTCGATGCCTTTGGCCACGCAATCCTGTGGTCTGCACACTTATGCTCACGCCTGTACAGCCTCGCATTTTATTGCGATAGCAAATATATGAGCCTTCTTGGCTGGATTTTGCCGCTGGCGTTCACGTCGCCGTCACTCACCGTACATGTATACGCATCTATATAAATGAAAACGCAAGAAAGAAAGAAATTACAGAAAAACATCTAGCGTGCGGAATCGAACGTAGGACCTCCATGTCATGATTGCGAAGCGTAAGCCTCTGATCCACTGAGAGGCAGCTCATTACCGTTCAAACGGCAAGCTATTTATATCTACCACTTACCGCTGTTGGCTATCACCTAGGAGGGCGGGGGAGACTACCGTATTTTCATCATTATCAGCAAGATGGCGCTCAATGAGCGCGCAGCGGCTCTCATCTCTCACGCGTACTTTGGCCCGCGGAGAGGAAGGGATTGTACGATCTCTCGCGCGCTCTTATTTCTCGATGGGGAGGAATATACGTCTTGGCTGGCGTTGGGCTTGCACTGAACGATTCTGTTGTAGTTACGGGGCGCACGAAGGTCACTGCAATCGTTGAATAGTTTCCGTTTGTGAAAAAACGCGCTTTTCAGACACAGCGAAGTAACAACTGAGATGCTTATTCGCGTTAATCTGTACCTGTGATTACATTTCGTGCGTCTTTTGCACGTGAAGAACGTGGGGCACAATTCTATCTGCTTGTCATTCTGCACGTGACCTTCCAATTACTATCGCAATCACTGCTACGCCTTTGCGAGAAATCTGTGACCTTCTTTAACGCTGGCGCTCGAGCATCGATTCTAAAATACCTTACTTTGTAACATAAGTCAAAAAAGGGAAAAGTCAAGTGAAAACAAGAAGGTTCACCTGGATAATAATTTCAGTTTGGTACCTTTCGCTGGGCAAGGGGAAAGTAGATAGAAAGGTAAGGCGAGTAGTGGAGTGATCAGTGATCTAGCCCGTTGCCTCACACCAGTTTAATGAACACATAATTCCAGAGATAAGGCTGATAGGGCGTAAGCACCAGCAAGTAAAGAGTGTAGCGATTGGAGCTTGCGCACTAGTATGCTCTCGGCCCTTGCGCGTCCTGTAAAGAATCGCGTTACATCTCAACTATGTTAGGCTCTGGCATGTCGAGGGAACAAGTTCGGCATAATAATATTCGAAAATTGCAAAGTTCTACTACACTGATTTCGTCACGCGAAAAAAAAATATCATTCAACAAAGTTATCTCGCATATGAGTCTAAAGCCTCATTCACACCTTCGTGCGTTTCAGCCTTCCAATACCCGCCCCGCCGCGGAGGTCTTGTGGCTAAAGTAATCGGCAGCTGACCCGCAGGTCCCGGGATTGAGTCCCGGCTGCGGTGGCTGCATTTTTATGGAGTCCAAAAAGCTTTAGGTCCATGTGCTTAGATTTAGGTGCATGTTAAAGAACTTCAGGTGGTCGAAATTTCCGGAGCGCTTCATCACGGCATATAAACATATGGTAGTTTTGGGACGTTAAACCTCACATATCAACCCTTTTTCGTCATCTGAATTTTCATTGTTGTGGTAGCGTAATGGCAATATCAGTCTCGTGTTCATTTACGGTACTCTTGACTGCATCCAAATTAAAGGGTGGCACATGTAACATAATGCATCTTTTTAATTAAAACTTAGTATTCGTTTAGGTAGGCTAAAGAAAGAAAGAAAAAGTGCAAATTGTCACTGCTATGTACCACAGCACTGTTCCATACCAGGTGCATCAAATTCTGAACGCGTGTTGCGTACTTCTTGAACAAGCGAAATATTTTGTGTTGGTTTTTACATTGCCACACGTATCCCCTGAAGACCGCAAAATTTATAGTGTGAATGGGCGACCACAATGTGACAAAAACGTGCCTGTAAGAAGCCCGTGGTCGTCGCCGAACCGGCGACGTTCAGTCTAGACATCGTCTACACGCATGGCGACTGCCTGCACTCTCCTCCATGTATCCTGATTCTGCGGCTCTACGGAAGGATTCTTGAAGCAGTGTTACTACGAAAGCAGCGCTAGTTCCATGAAAGGAAAGAAAAAAGTGGCACCATATCCACGGAGTGAATGATGGAGAGTGGGGCGAAGCATTCGTCCGTCCATGCGTCCATCTGTGTGACCGTCCATGCGTCTGTTCGTGCGCCCGTCCCTGCGTTCGTTCATGCATCCACCCCTGCGTCCGTTCATGCCTTCATCCATGCATCTGTCTGTGTGTCCGTTCGTCCATCTATTCAACACTCCAAGTCCCACAATCTCGCATCTTTTTATCGTATATTCCCCATATAGAAGCACCGCCATTCAGAGGACATTCCAAGGACTAAACGAGAGGTGGCACACGCACACTTTCTTACGGCTTGCGTTTCGGGTCTACTACCCACCTTCAATCACCTTGAGTTCATGGTATATGCTAGTTCACTGTATTCATGGCACTGCGGCCCAATGCTCGCTAAACCTTTCTAAAACGAAGGAGGTTACGCCCAGCGAGTATAACGTAGCAACCTTTTCCTGTCAGATAGTGCTGAATGTACATGCCAGTGGCTGCTAATGTGAAATGAGAAACAAGAGGATTCAGCTTTTAATTTCTTACGGCTTGCGCTTCGTATCTGCTTCTCCCCTTTAACTACCTCGAATTCATTCATGGTATATACTAGTTCATTGTATTCATAGCCCTGCGGCTCAACGCTCGATAAACCTTTCTAAAACTAAGGAGGTTACACCCAGCGAGTATAATGTAGCAACCCTTTCTTGACCGATAGTGCTCAATGTACATGCCAATGGCTGCTAATGGGGATCGCAGCGTGCGCGTTGACTAAAAGCCGAATGCTCCTGTCTCTCATTCCCCATTAGCAGCCATTGGCATGTACATGGAGCACTATTTTTTATTGTTAAACAATGCACAGAAGAAATCTCTCACCGGCACCACCTTGGAGGTCAAATGTTATACCTTCTTCGGGTATGTGCCACTGGTGGTTACGTACTACGAGGGACGCGTAAGCCACGCCATAAGGAGCTTCGCCCCTGAAAGCAATCATTTTAATCGAGTGTAACCCGTGAGCGTAGAACGTGACACTCTTCTGTCTTTGCTTGTTGATCAAGCTGTCATTTTAGGGGCGAAGCTCCTTATAGCGGCACCCGTTTGTCCCTCGTAGTCGTAGTAGTAGTGTGTAACAAGTCTTACATTTTCACCTCCAAGGTGGTGCCAGTGGGAGATTTCTTCTGTGCGTTGTTTAACAATAAAAAATTCACAGCGTGCGCGTTAACTAAAACCAAATTCTCCTGTCTCTCGTTCCTCCTTAGCAGCCATTGTCATGTACATTGAGCACTATCTGACAAGAAAGGGTTGCTGCGTTATACTCGCTGGGCGTAACCTCCCTGGTTTTAGAAAGGTTTAGCGAGCGTTGGGCCGCAGTGCCATGAATACAGTGAACTAGTATGTACCATGAACTCGAGGTGGTTAAAGGTGGGAAGTAGACACGAAGTGCAAGCCGTAAGAAAGTGTGCGTGTGCCACCTCTCGTTTAGTCCTTGGAATGTCTGCTGGATGGCGGTGCTTCTATATATAGTAGACACGAAGCGCAAGCTGTAAGAAAGTGTGCGTGTGCCACCTCTCGTTTAGTCCTTGGAATGTCTGCTGGATGGCGGTGCTTCTATATGAGGAATATATGATGAAAAGAAGTGAGATGGTAGTACTCGGGGTGTTGAATAGGTGGACGAACGGACACACAGACAGACGCATAGACGGACGCACGGATGGCTGCACGGACGGATGGACGCATAGACGGAAGCAGGAGCGGATGCATGGACGAACGCAGGGACGAACGCACAGATGGACGTGCGGACACACGAACAGACGCACGCACGGACGGGCGGACGGACGTACGGGTGGCCATACAGACGCACGCATGGACGGACGGAAGCAAGAACGAATGGATGGACGGATGCTTCGCCCCACTCTCCATCATTGACTCCGTGGATATTCTGCCATTTTTTTTTCTTCGCCAGTACCCTGCATACTTCACAGCCAGCACAGTTTATAGCACATGCTGATCTCCTGCAAAGGCACCGCAAGTATACCTGCTCTAATATGGACAGCACAAATCTACAGCAAAAACGCGCATTCGAGAATATATACGCCTAAGCATTGAATTTGCCTCTCGTCACCTTGGCCCGACATTTCTGAATGAGTGCGAAGCTATATAAAAGCATAAAACTATTCCTTTTTCTCGCCACATTCGAGCTTAGCCAACAGTGCGGCAGCCTTGTCGACCATACGAAGGAGTGCCGTGGCACGCAGAAAAGAGTCGGCCACGCCCAACGTTGGAAATACGCTCCTTCCGTGCGATTGCGATGGCCGCAAAGAAAACCGCTATGCGCCCACCATCTCGGAGGCTATGCTTCATCTGTCAGTTCTCGCGGTGCCGACAATGTGGAGCGCGCGTCGCTGCTTGCCGTGCGATCGCGCTGACGGGCGGGACGCCATCATCGCGGCATGCTTCACGCTAGTGTGCGAGTACCTTCCCGGCTGTCGCCATAGGCAGTATAATAGTAAAATTACGAGTTAGGTTAGGGGACCAATACAATTCAACGCCTCTAATTAGCTCTGTTTCCCCCTAAATGTATCCAAAAAGGAGGAATGTTATAATGCCTCTATATTTCTCAAATCGAGGTATTTAGCAGCGAGACAAAATGGACCATAACAAAAAAAGTAGTACTCCCACAAAGAAATAGACACCTCCTTACGATTACTTATCAGAAAATGCAGCAGTTGTCAGGCTTGTCTTCACAAATTGGACCAAAATAAATGCAGTAACATAAAAAATATCTTCCTTCAGTTAAGCCAGAAAATCCTGCCGGTGATTCTTGCTCGTAGGCGGAAAGAAAAATCACTGCATTTCAAGCTGCTTGAAGATAATTATGGGGCGAAGCTTTCGGAGGTGATTATTGTGATTAAAGTTGAGATAGTACTGAGACTGATTGCGGTTGTGATACTTATACATTTTTATTCAAAGAAATAGTGCTGAGACCGTTTGTGACATAGCGGTGATTCTTCTTTATAGCTGATATGAGGTTCCGAGTTCCGGTTTGAGTTTTGACTTAATAATCAAAGCTTCATTAGCTATCGTCTCTGGCGTAGAATTTTCTTGTCGGTATTGTCACCTTGCATCCACTTCAAGTTGTCTCAACTGCACGTCAGCTTGATGCTTTTCCCACTTAGCCTTTGCTTCCTTAGCCCTAGTCTGTGGTGTAGAACTTAGTTGTCGCCGTCGCCGCTTTGCATCCACTTTCTTCTCTTTTGTCTCCGCGGTAGCTTCCTGTCGATGGCGACGCTGGTACTCGGCTTGTCGTGCTTTCCTGCGTTCGTCTTCGTCCATATGAGAGAAGAGAATGTGTGGTATGGAACGTGGTTCTATATATATATATATATATATATATATATATATATATATATATATATATATATATATATATATATATATATATATATATATAGCGTTGACAGCAACGCCATCACATGGATGGATAGATCGATGGATATGGCTGTACCCTTTAGATCGGGCGGTGGCTAGCGCCACCAAGCCGTACTACTTAATGAACCAAAAACTATATTTATTTTTTTTCCTTAAATAGTGAAATTGAGGACTCGTACTTTGCCGCAAAGGGTTCCATTTTCACTCGTGCCTTGACTTTAGCCACCAATCAGATAACCTCCTTCTAGTTAATTATACCCGCTTAAAGACTATTTTGCCCTCACTGTCCCTAAACCCCAGTGCTTTGAAAAACTCTGCGCCATCAACCTGAACTACAGGGTGAATCCCCTTACAGAACATTATCAAGTGTTCGGCAGCTTCTTTTTCCTCTCCGCACGCACTGCATACCGTGTCTACCCCTTCGTACTCGGCCTGATATGTCTTTGTTCGCAATACTCCCGTCCTGGCCTCAAACAGTAGAGAACTACCCCGAGTATTATCATAGATCCTTTCCTTGGCTATTTCCTGCTTAAATGTTCGATAGATCTCTAGTGCGGACTTCTTAATCATGCCAATTCTCTACTTATCGGTCTCAGCTTCCTTCCCCTTATTCTTAACCGATAATTCTTTTTGGTTTGGCCCCCTTCTGTTTTCCAAATATTTTCCAGTCGATATTCTGGTTCGCTTCCGCCATTTTGTATCGACATTCTTCATGTACAAGTAGCTAAATACCTTCCCAGCCCAACGGTCCTCCCCCATTTCTCTCAATCGCTTCTCAAATTTTATCTTGCTGCTAGCTTCCCTGCCCTCAAATGATTTCCATCCCATTTCACCTTGTACTGTCTGATTTGGTGTATTCCCGTGAGCTCCTAAGGCAAGCCTACCTATTCCACGTTGCTTAATTTCTAATCTTGCTTGAACTTCTGATCTCATGCACAAGACCGCATTGCCGAACGTCAGACCAGGAATCATGACCGCTTTCCATATTCCTCTCACAACATCATACCTATTGTAATTCCACAGTGCCCTGTTTTTAATTACCGCTGCATTCCTCTTACCTTTAGTCGACACGTATATTTCGTGTTTCCTTAGGTACTCGGCCCCATTGTTTATCCATACGCCCAGATATTTGTATTTATCTGTTGTCTCTAGCGTGACCTCCTGTATTCTAACCACCTTCATCGTCATTAAAAATCACGACTGCTGATTTTTCCTTATTGAATCTGAAATCTAACCTATCTCCCTCATTACCACAGATCTCCACCAATCTCTGCAAATCTTCCTTGTTGCCGGCCATTAGCACTATCTCATCTGCGTACATCAGTGCTGGTATTGCCTGAGTGCCTGTTAAATGAGTTTTCCTTGTTTGACGAAAGAGAGGTTTAAGCCCAATCCACTTCCCTCTAATTTGGCCTCTAATCCTTGTAGGTACATCATGAATAACAAGGGTGACAGAGGACACCCCTGCCTAAGCTTCCGTTTCACCTCTGTGGGCTTAGATACCTGTTTTTCCCACTTTATAACTACCTTGTTACTTTTATAGATCTCCTTTAGTAAATTAGTGACTACATCTTCCACGCCTAGTGTGTCCAGTATTCCCCACAATTCCTCTTGAACCACGCTATCGTATGCTCCCTTGATATCCAAAAATGCTAGCCTCAAGGCATTGTGTTCCTTTTCTGCTATTTCGATGCACTGCGTCAGTGAGAACAGATTGTCTTCCAACCTCCTGTGTTTCCGAAACCCATTCTGCAGTTCCCCCAGCACCCCCTCATCCTCTACCTATGCCTGCAGTCTTGTCTTTATAATCTGCATCGCCAGCCTGCAATTAACCACAGCGCCCTGTGTGGCTTATAAGTTGAAGGTTACATGCAAAACGGTTACCCCCAACGCCCGCTGTTGCTTATAAGTTGAAGGTTACATGGAAAATGGTTCAGAAATGTTAGACAGATGAAGACATGATACGGACAGGCGGGAGACGGTGGACATCGTGAGGTCTTAAGGAGCTTCGCCACTAAAAATTGGCCCCGAATCTGCATGTTAATCCGCACATGTCGTCGAAAGACGATAGTCTTGCATGTGGAGAGAGGGAACAAAACATTTATTTGATGTTCTGCACAAGAAAATCAGTGAATGGTATTCTGGAGGTGCCGCGTTAAGAGTGCAGCGGAGGCGAACGAGCGCATCAAATCACGTCACACGTGAAACATAAGCGCCATCTGTCAGTTTTTTTGAAAAACGAAGCGCATCGCTCTGAGACGGGTGTGCGCCCGTCTCAGAGTGTTGAAAAGGTGTAGAACGCAAGGCGACGGGTAAGTGCCACCACCGTCTCGTCTTAGCAAAGCGTTGCAAGCACTTGCCGTTTCGTGCAAGCATTGCATCGTCAGCGCAGCGTGATAAGCGCTAAGATCCTTAAAATTACTTATGTATGTCGTTTATAGTAAAAGGCGCACATGCAGAATATATATATATATATATATATATATATATATATATATATATATATATATATATATATATATATATATATATATATATATATATATATATATTGTACGTGGACGTGAGGCAGGGTTGGAGGGAGACGAGGAGGAAGAAGAGGTTAGAAATAAAGAAGATGGCTGACACCCCAGCCTAGTACTGTGTATTATTACAAATTGGCGCAGCCGCGTATACTTTCTGTGCGGACATTCAAGATGTGGGTGGACTTCAGCATTGGAGCAAATCAACGCGGTGGCATCCGGATCTTGACCGCAACGCCTCAAGATGAAGAGGAACTAGCTCTTCCGGAAGCAGTGAGCACTGACGCATTTGTTTCCTATCTAAGCACTAAAATGAAGCTCACTCCAGACCAGTTACTTGCTAAAAGAACGGTGAAGATCAACATGACTCTTCAGGATTATGAGAATTTCGTGCTGACTTCAGTAAGAAACGACGCGAAGCCTGCTACCGCTGCTTCACCTGACAGTTCCGTCGAGCTGATCAACAAGTTTCTTGAACTGCACCAAGAACAAAATAGGCAGCAAAATGATTTAATGCGCTTGCTTGTAAACGCGACGGAAAGATTAAGCAGACCGAGTCGCGAAGAAGTGAAGCCAGACATTTTTGACGGAGAGTCTAGTAGTCCCGAGTCCTGGCTCACATTTTACGAGTATGCATGCAATGAGAACTACTGGCACAGCGACGAAGATAAAGTGAAAAACATGCGACTATTCCTATCGGGCATAGCAAAGAGTTGGTACGAATGGCGTCTCAACGCTCACAGCAACAAACCATGGATAGAGTGGAAAGCAAGCTTCCTGAGCTCCTTCAGCGAGAACAAGGTATTGCTGTGGGACAAAGCAATCACGTTTAAATACAGGTCTGGATCTGCACTCAGCTATTTTTATGAGAAAAGGCGCTTGCTACTGCTGGCGGACTCATCTTTGCCTGAGACGTCTGTGGTTCCGCTTATCATTCATGGTTTAAGTCCGGACCTCCGGAAGCAGATACAAATGCGAGAACCCAAGACGGTCGAAGAACTTCTGCAGGGAATGCGAAACCTCTACCTCCAGGACCTAGGAACCCAGCGTCAACCCATGACACCGGCTGCAAGAAATACCGGGGCCACACGAGGTGAGGAACGACGCCCGCTTGCAAGCTGGAGACCTACTGCAACACCCTTATCCTTTTTGACCGCCCCGGGAGGCTCAGACCTTGGCGAAGAGTTAGATGACGTAACAAAAAACTAAATGGAGAGGGTCTCGGCTTCCACCTGACGACATCAAGAGAAGCTGTTTATTTGTCTCATACAAGTCTATTGTACATATCTGTTTTTGTGGATGGAAAGGAACGGAATGCGTTAGTTGACAGCGGAGCAAGCGTCATGGTTATTAACGCAAATATTGTTGAGAGGGCGAAAGTAAAAGAGGGAAGACCAGTAGAAGTACACGGATACGATGGAAGACGAGATGTCCACGATAAATGGACTTGTATAACCATATCGTGTCTCGGCAACACTGTCACTGCGCAAGCACTGGTACTCGACGGAGTTCCGTATGAACTACTGCTTTCACGTCCAGTCATCAGTGCACTTCGCCTTAATATCTACTGGACAGGCGAAATTACCACAGAAGAAAAGCGCCGCGCTGTCAACGTTGCAGCTTCGCCTTCAAGGACTCCGCGGAAACCATCGTCAGGTGAAGATGTTAGGACGCTTTACCCAGAATTGCTGTGCTTGAAAGGATACCCTACAGCAACTACGAAGTTTGAGGTTCCATTCCAGCTCAGTGATACGACGGTGGTGAGAAAAAAGCCCTATAATATGTCACGAGAGAAGAAAGTGTGGCTTCAGAACGAGATTCAAAAGATGTTGGATGCGCAGATTATCCGTCCATCCACGTCTACGTTCGCTTCACCCATCACCATTGCACCAAAGGAAGATGGAAGTCTTCGACTCTGCACGGACTACAGACAAATTAATAAGCAGACTGAGCTTTTTCCGTTTCCTATGCCACGTATAGACTCTATCATAGATGACACGGGTGGCTGCAGAGTTTTCTCGCGCCTTGACCTATGTAAAGGATTTTGGCAAGTTCCAATTTCTGAAAAGTACAAGAAATATTCTGCCTTCATTACGCCCTTTGACATCTATGAGTATAACCGACTTCCATTTGGATGGAAGAACTCACCCGCTTGGTTCCAGAAAATGATGAACGACGTCTTGCGACCGTTCATCGGGAAGTTTTGTAACGTCTACATAGACGATATAATAGTATACTCCCGCAACGAGGAAGAGCACTCAAACCATCTGGCTAGTGTACTTCAAGCACTTTGTGACGCCGAGCTCAAAAATTAATGACAAGAAGAGTGAGTTTTTCCAAAGTAAAGTGGTGTTTCTTGGAAGAGTATTTGACGGCCAAACCAAGACAACGAAACAAGAATCAGTTGAAAGAATCGCAAAAATGCAGAAGCCATATGACTTGCACTCTTTGCGGGTATTTCTGGGTCTTGCAGGGCATTTCCGGCCATTCATTAGAGATTATGCGACCAAAACCAAATGCCTTACAGAAATGACTAAAAAGAACGTGCCATTTCAGTGGACAGCAGAGTGTGAATCTGTTTATCACAACCTTGTGACTATTATTTCATCGGATCCGGTCCTGACTCTTCCAGACTTCAAGTTGCCCTTTGAACTGAACACCGATGCTTCTTATTATGGCACAGGCGCCGTGCTTTACCAGAGAGATACCGACTCTCCACGGAGCCGTCAACAGAGGGTCGTCGGGTACTATTCGTACACATTTTCGAAAACTCAACTGAACTACACGACTACAGAGAAGGAAGCCTTGGCCGTTCTAATGGCCGTACGCTATTTTAGACCTTACCTGGATGGCAGGAGCTTCAAGCTTTTTACGGATCACCAAGCCTTAACGTACATATTTAACCTCGCCGAGCCTCGAGGAAAAATTGCTAGGTGGGTGAGTGAACTCCAGCAGTTTACTTTCATGGTCCACCACAGGCCTGGAGAACACCTCAAGGACGCAGATGCGCTTTCAAGACTTGCGGTAGTTCCTGATCATAAAAATGTCAACGCAACATTGTTGTGGGAGGGAAGTGAAGAACTTAAGTTCCATAACGGAAAGTTCACAGTCCCGGGAACAATGGTGCCTCGAATTTTGGAGCTCTATCACGACTCCCCGCACTCAGGTGGACATGATGGCTTTTGGAGGACATATCACAAGATTCGTCAGCGTTTCCAGTGGAAACACATGAAAGAGGACGTTCAAAGGTATGCTCAGTCTTGTCATCAATGTCAAGTTCACAAGGCCAAGTACCTTCAGAGAACAGACGAGATGGTTTTGCCTCAACATTCCGACGTACCATTTGAAGTCATTCATCTGGACTTCGCAGAGCTCAAGAAGAAGGCTGCAGGAGTAAGAAGAACGCAGTCTTTCCTAGTGGCAATAGACCAGTGCACAAGAATAGTGGCTGCACGGCCGGGAAGGGAAGACGCAAATAGTGTGATCGCTCTTTTGAGTCGGGAGATGTTCAAAAATACGAAAATAGTAATATCAGATAATGGGCCAGCGTTTCTCAGTCAACGTTTGCAAGATTGGGCGAAGGAACGAGGAGTTATATTGCGACGCTGCGCTCCGTACCATCCTGCAGGAAATGGCATGGCTGAAATAATCATTCGGGATTTGAAGCAGTTCATTGCAATGTATCCAGGTTTTCAGGGTGGATGGAAGTGCTGCTTGGAGGCAGCTGTCGCTCATCACAATCGGTCGCACACTGCGAGCATCGGCTGTAGTCCATATTTTGCAGCTTTCGGAAAGGTACCAGTGCTTCCTGCTGATCAAGAACTTTGCATTGCAGACCGCCTGCAATTGTGCGAAAAACGAAAACCTTCGGAAGCCTACCAGCGATACCGGGAAAGTATGAAGAGGAACTTTGACCGTCGCCACAACACGCGGATACCTCAGATACAACTGAACGATCTGGTGCTTGTCAGAAAAGGCCTTCCCGGCACAAAGCAGGTGTACATGGGACCTTATCGCGTGGTGCAGATCGCAGTGCAACATGGCGTTCTCAAAAGGGTCGGTTACACCAACGATGATGGTGTGCTGGAGTTTGCGACCATTGGAAACGTTTTCAAGTATCACCCCAGGAGGGATGATTCTTCAAAGAGGGGGAGTGTACGTGGACGTGAGGCAGGGTTGGAGGGAGACGAGGAGGAAGAAGAGGTTAGAAATAAAGAAGATGGCTGACACCCCAGCCTAGTACTGTGTATTATTACACACACACATATATATATTGAAACGAAGATGCGCGAGCCTACGGGACGCGGAAGAAGAAGAAGAGTAGTGGAGCTGCGCCTGGACTGTGTGGTTGCGCCTGGACTGTGTGGTTGGGTGGAAGCGTTCTTGGCCTGTCCCAGAAGTACGCTGCTATTTCACAACGTCTTTTCACCTCATCTGTAAATAAACACAGTCACTCGCAACAGTTTGGTGGAAGGTGCTGGGTACATCGATCTGGACGACCCAGTTCTACCGATTTTGCGACGGAGCAGACGCTTGGCAGGCTTGCCACCACAGCTACCAGACATGGAGGACGCGGGAGCAGGCCATAACAACCTCGTTGCTGATGAGCAACACGCTCACCCGCCAGGGCAAGATCGCTGCGGCATGCCGGAACGTCAGCCGAGGACCTTTTCGGGGCAGCCGGATGACGATGTTGACGACTGGCTCAAGCACTACCAAAGAGTGAGTCGCAGCAACCGCTGGAGCACTGCTAAGCAGCTCGAGAACGTGGTGTTTTTTCTCGTTGGCACCGCGTCTCTTTGGTTCGACAACCATGAGAGTGCATTGACCACATGGGACATTTTCGTGGACGAGCTGAAGAGATGTTTTGGTGACTCAACAGCTAAGGTCAAGCAGGCGGAGCAAACGCTTTCACGCAGAGCTCAGTTACCTGGCGAAACATGCACCACCTACATCGAGGCCGTCTTGAAGCTTTGCGGAATCGTGAGTGCGACCATGTGTGACGAAGATAAGGTAGGTCATCTCCTCAAGGGAATCGCGGAAGACGTGTACAATTTCCTTATCACTAAGGAAGACTTACACACACCTTCTGACCTAAGGAGACACTGCCGAGCGTTTGAAACCCTAAAGAGGAGGAGAGTCCTACCAAAATTTGGACGTCTTGACAACGTGCCCACAATTGCAAGTGTCAACCTTCCATCGCAGGACGAGATCTCTTCTCTTATAAGACGAGTGGTCAAGGAAGAACTTGCTCAACTGCCAGCTGTGGACACCGCTAGTGTCTGCCATCAGTGTGCATTCGACCAACGGCCCCGTGAACCACTGGTACCTCGGATGCGACAGAGCTACTTTGAGCCTCGCCCGAATTACACCGATCGGTTCGAACGGAGGAGTGAACGACCACTCGGAAACCAGGAACGCAGGCAAGCTGCGTCACAGCGATTCACTCCTCGACCACCATCGCCCGGCTTTTATCAACCGGCGAGGTTTACTTCGCCGGGGACGACCAGACGCGACACCCGTACTTGCTACAACTGCGGGCTACCTGGACACATCGCTAGGTACTGCTACCGTCGCCAGCAGCGAGCTCCACGTTTCAACGTGTACACGCCCTATGTACCTGCTGGCGAGTCTCGACCATTTCAGGGCTCTTTCCAACAGCAACACGCAGCACGTGCTGACTCGCCTTGCTCCGACCGCAGCGTTACCCCACCACCAGCACGCCAACAGCGATCCCCGTCTCCGCGTCGCCGCTCGGGGGCGCCACCACCACTGGGAAACTAACTGGTGCGACCAATGGGGGCGAGGCCGCAAAATCATCTTCCGCAAGACCCCCTTGTGTTGTAATGGTTGAGAACAAAGTGAGTGTTTTTGTAGACAATGTGAGTACTGTTGCACTAGTTGATACCGGTGCTGCCGTTTCCATAATGAGCATGTCTTTTAAAAATCGCCTAGGGACGAAAGTAATGTTTGCTTGGAATCGGAGTGCTACGTTCCGCGGCGTAGGGGGAGAAACGTTGAGCCCGGTTGGAGTTTGTTCTGTTTTACTTTCTATAGGAAATCAAACGTTTCGAGCGGAACTAACGGTGCTTGCACGAGCGACCCATGACGTCATTCTAGGTATAGATTTTTTGCGGGAATGTGGTGCAACTCTAGATTGTGGTAGTGGTGGGATTATTTTTCGTCCCGTGTTGCCGCCTCCATTGACAAAAGATACCATTGATGACTGCTTGGAAGTGTTTTCCGTGTCTGAAGACGTCTGCTTGGCCCCACATACCGCAATGTTTGTGCGTGTAAACTCTTCGCGTTCTTGTGCGGGTTCTTACTATGGTTTAGCCGAGCCGAACTTCAGTAACGCCCTTAAGAAAAACGTTATCGTGCCTCGTTGCCTCGTGCTCATCGTCGATGGTTGTGCCGATTTGTGGACTGTGAACGTTTCCGCGCAGCCCATATATCTGCCTGCAGGACTTAAATTGGCAAGCTTTCAAGAGCAAAGTACTCTTACCATACGGTCACTCCAACTGTCGGTGGATGTAAAGAAACCCCACGCCAACTCGTACCGCGACTATTCTGCCAGCATTGACCGTATGATTAACAAGTCACTTCCATCAACTGAACGGTCGCTGCTGCAGGAGGTGATCACACGCTACGCCTCAGTCTTTGACTTTGCCCAAGACGAGACGTCTACCGTTACGCCACCGTCTTCACGTACGCAACACCGCATCTATACAGGCCAAGCACCACCAATACGCCAGAAGCCCTACCATGTCTCGCCTTCCGAAAGGAAAGTCATCGCTGAGCAAGTTGAAGACATGCTAAAGAAGGGCGTCATACAAGAATCGTGTAGTCCATGGGCAGCTCCTGTCATTCTAGTGAGGAAAAAGGATAATTCATGGAGATTCTGCGTAGACTATCGTCGCCTAAATGCCATCACAAAAAAAGACGTCTACCCTTTGCCACGTATAGATGACGCCGTGGACTGCCTGCATTCTGCCTCCTATTTTTCTTCTGTGGACTTGCGTTCTGGGTATTGGCAAATTCCTATGCATCCCTCAGATAAAGAGAAGACGGCCTTCGTAACACCAGATGGTCTCTTTGAGTTCAACGTTATGCCTTTTGGTTTGTGCAATGCTCCAGCGACATTCGAGAGATTTATGGATACAGTACTCCGTGGACTAAAATGGGAAATTTGCATGTGCTATTTAGATGACGTGATTATCTACGGCAAGACTTTTCAAGAGCATAACCAGCGCTTGTCGCTTGTGTTTGAATGCTTACGCGAAGCTGGCCTTGTTTTAAACTCAAAGAAGTGTCGTTTTGGAGAACGTCAAGCCCTCGTATTAGGCTTTCTCGTGGATAAAGAAGGCGTGCGACCAGACCCACAGAAGACCACAGTGGTTCGCAACTTTGAACCACCACGAACAGTGAAGGACCTGCGAAGTTTTCTGGGTCTGTGCTCATATTTCCGCCGATTTATTAAGAACTTCGCACAACTTGCCTCCCCACTGACGTCCCTTCTTCATAAAGACACACCGTACTTGTGGGATGATAAATGTGAGGCTGCATTTCAACAGCTGAAGTTTTTATTGACTTCAGGACCCATCCTAAAGCATTTTGATCCTGATGCTTTGACTGAACTTCATACTGATGCTAGTGGGCTAGGTGTTGGTGCTGTGCTGGTCCAACTCTGCAACAGTCGCCAGCACGTCGTAGCATATGCCAGTCGGACACTGACCAGAGCAGAGACGAACTACACCGTCACCGAGCTCGAGTGCTTAGCAGTCGTCTTCGCCATTCAGAAGTTCCGACCGTATCTACATGGCCGCGAGTTCACAATAGTGACCGATCACCACTCACTATGCTGGCTTGTGGGACTTCGTGACCCGTCTGGCCGGCTGGCTCGTTGGGCGTTGCGCCTCCAAGAGTACAGCTTTTCTGTTACCTATAAGAGCGGACGATGTCACACAGATGCCGACTGCTTATCCCGCCTTCCTTCAGTGCACACCAATGCTGACGACAATGACATTGATGACTATTTAGTTTCTGTCTCGTCCGACTTCCCAGATACCAGCAGCTTCAAACGTGAGCAGCAGCGCGACCCTACTCTGAAACCTTTGCTCGAAGCTGCACATAACTCCGTCGACAAGCGCTTTAAAATTTCAAATGGCTTGCTGTATAAAAGAAACTATTCAGCCGATGGCCTCCCGTTGCTTCTAGTGGTGCCGGAAAGCCTGCGCCAGGTCGTCCTTCGTTCTGCGCACGATGACATAACATCTGGTCATCTCGGTTTCACACGTACGCTGCATCGACTACGTGAGAGGTTCTACTGGCCAAAAATGTGGAAGACCACAAAACAGTACGTCACCAGCTGCGCTATATGTCAGCGCCACAAGCCATCCACCACTGCCCCGGCGGGTTATTTGCAGCCCATCCCTCCACCGACATCCCCTTTTGAAAAAGTCGGCATTGACTTGCTCGGACCCCTTCCTAAGACTCCATCGGGCCACCGATACGTTATAGTGTGCGTGGATTATTTAACGCGTTATACGGAAACGGACGCACTGACATCGGCCACAGCAGCCACTGTTTCTTCTTTTCTGTTACAACGGGTCATACTGCGTCATGGTGCTCCACGGGTTGTCATCAGTGACCGTGGACGACAATTTATGGCCGATGTGGTTGAAGAAATTTTGCGCCTCTGTGGCTCCTCTTATCGCCACTCCACCCCTTACCATCCGCAAACGAACGGTCTCACTGAGAGAACAAATCGAACTCTCACGAATATGTTATCGATGTACGTTGATGCTGACCACAGGAACTGGGACGCCGTCTTACCGTTTGTTACTTATGCGTATAACACCGCCAAGCATGAAGTTACTGGACATTCACCCTTCTTTCTGCTTTACGCACGAAATCCACAAAGTTTTCTGGACACTCTATTACCTTTCTCGCATCAGGAAGATCTGTCCATCGCTCAGACGTTGTGTCGCGCTGAAGAAGCACGTCAACTAGCGCGCCTTCGAACATTGTCTTCGCAAGAACACAGCAAGAGTCGCTACGATGCCAAGCATATCCCCGTAGAGTTTTCTCCTGGTGACTACGTGTGGCTGTGGACTCCTGTTCGTAGAAAAGGATTGTACCGGAAGTTTCTAGCGAACTATTCCGGCCCATTCGTGATAGTCACTCGTCTCAGTGACGTGAATTACGTTGTCACCCGAGTCACAGCCAATAACCGGCGTTCGCGCACTACGCAAGTTGTTCACGTAGCCCGCCTCAAACAGTACCATCATAGGCCTATTTAACTCGCTCGGCGAGCTTCGTCTGCCGCCGGGGGAAATGAAACGAAGATGCGCGAGCCTACGGGACGCGGAAGAAGAAGAAGAGTAGTGGAGCTGCGCCTGGACTGTGTGGTTGCGCCTGGACTGTGTGGTTGGGTGGAAGCGTTCTTGGCCTGTCCCAGAAGTACGCTGCTATTTCACAACGTCTTTTCACCTCATCTGTAAATAAACACAGTCACTCGCAACAATATATATATATATATATATATATATATATATATATATATATATATATATATATATATATATATATATATATATATATATATATATATATATATATATATATATATATATATATATATATATATATATATATTGTTGCATACATGCACGAAGAAAAAGAAGCGTATACGGTGAACGCACTGGTCGCCGAGAGCGAGAGAGGAAGAAGAGGATCAGGAGGATCTTTAACCAGTCGGCCGCTTCTGAGCTGCCCCTCACGACCTAATAAACGGCCCTTTTGCGCAAAGTCAAATATCGAAACGTGCTTCAACAGCACATTCAATAAAGTTCGGCGCTCGCTTGAGCTAAGCGACTTATTTATCGTTGCCATAAGCGCCCCGTCCAAATTGTGACAACCAGTTCCGTCACGTTCTTCCGGCACGTCTGTGAGCTCGACCATTGATAAGGTCACGTGTTCTTTGCTGACGGAAGCTAATTTTAAACCATTGGGTAGTGTCACGGGCTCAGAGGAACAGTCACAGTCCATAGGCCAGTTCGTCCGCCATCAATCGACACCACACAATGGGGAACCAACACATTCTTCTTCACGCAGAGTCAGCCAGTCCGTGGGCAGCACCGGTAATCCTCGTTAAGAAGAAAGATGGATCTTGTAGATTTTGCGTCGACTATCGACGACTGAATGCCGTGACAAAAAAGGACGTATACCCGCTGCCACGTATAGAGGACGCAATAGACTGCTTAAATTCGGCCTCTTATTTTTCCTCCGTAGACTTACGATCCGGTTATTGGCAAATTCCGATGCACCCAGGGGACAAAGAAAAGACTTCCTTTGTAACCCCTGATGGGCTCTTTGAATTCAACGTGATGCCATTTGGACTGTGCAACACACCGGCCACGTTCGAGAGGTTTATGGAAACCATCCTGCGTGGCTTGAAGTGGAACATCTGCATGTGCTACCTCGACGATGTCGTCATCTTTGGCCGCACGTTCAGTGAACACAACTCTCGTCTGGATACTGTTTTGAACTGCATCCGAAACGCTGGCCTAATTTTAAACTCGAAGAAATGCCACTTCGGAGACCGCCAGACGCTTGTGCTCGGGCATCTCGTTGACAAGGATGGCATCCGCCCTGACCCCCAGAAGACAGCAGCAGTTGAGGCGTTCAATTCGCCGCGTTCCGTCAAGAAGCTTCGTAGTTTCCAGGGGCTTTGTTCATACTTCCGCCGCTTTATTCCGAAGTTTGCCGACATTGCGTATACCTTCTCACATGCCTCTTACGAAAGGACAATTCCTTTGAGTGGACTCCGGAGTGCGATTCTTCATTCCGTCAATTGAAGTTTTTACTGACGTCACGACCCGTCCTTCAGCACTTCAGTCCTTCTGCTCCAACAGAGCTTCATACGGATGCTAGCGGCATCGGTATTGGAGCCGTCCTAGTACAACGTTACGGCGACCGCGAACACGTCATCGCATACGCAAGTCGCTCCCTAAGCAGGCCGGAACAAAACTACACTGTTACCGAACAAGAATGCCTGGCGGTATTATTTGCAATTCAGCGGTTTAGGTCTTACCTGTACGGACGCCCATTCACAGTCGTAACCGACCACCACTCGTTGTGTTGGCCTGTCAACCTTCGTGACCCTTGTGGCCGCCTTGCGCGCTGGGCACTCCGGCTACAAGAATACAGTTTTACCGTCGCTTACAAGAGTGGTCGTCGACATGCTGACGCGGACTGTCTTTCACGTATGCCACTTAGCACAACAGATTGTGAATTCGATGACCTTGACCAGCTTGTAGCATCTGTGTCGCCTACGTTCCCGGACTATCCCAGTTTCAGAGCAGAACAGCGGAAAGATGCTAAACTAGCACCATTATTCGCCGCTGCATCCGCTTCCACTAGTGCACGCCGTTTCTGTATGCGTGATGGACTGTTGTTCAAAAGGAACCTCTCCAGCACTGGCGCGCGTTTCCTTCTAGTGGTCCCGGGGAGCCTGCGAACAGTTATTATGAGTGTCATGCACGACGACCCTACATCTGGACATTTAGGTTTGGCGCGGACGCTTCACTGGACTAAAGAGCGCTTTTATTGGCCTGGTATGCAGAAGTCTGTTGAGCGTTATGTGGCAAGCTGCATGCAATGTCAGCGTCACAAACGTCCATAGACTGGTCCAGCTGGTCTTCTACAGCCGATGCCTACTCCAAGCGCACCTTTCGAACAAGTGGGCATTGACTTTCTGGGCCCCTTCCCAAAATCGGCTAAGGGCAACCGATGGATAATTGTTTGCGTCGACTATCACACACGCTACTGCGAGACGGCAGCCGTCCCCTCCGCAACTGCCAGTGAAGTCTCGTCGTTTTTGTTACAGTACGTCATCCTCCGACATGGCCCACCTCGGCTGATTATCAGTGATCGTGGACGACAATTCACAGCGGATGTCGTGGAGGAACTACTCCGTTTATGTGAATCCCGCCTGCGTCACTCGACACCATACCACCCCCGAACTAATGGGCTGACGGAGCGTACCAACCGCACCATTATCAACATGTTGTCTATGTATGACTCATGCGACCACAAGAACTGGGATGACGTACTCCCGTTCATTACTTACGCGTTCAACACCGCGAAGCATGAGATTACAGGCTATAGCCCTTTCTTTTTGCTTTATGCACGTTCGCCCCGGTACACAATCGACACGATATTGCCTTTCTGTGATCACGACAACGTCACTGTCGCCGAGACTCTCTGCCTCGCCGAAGAGGCGCGTCGCATAACTCGACTACGCACATTGGCATCGCAAGACAAAGCGAAGGCACGCTATGACATTCACCATCGACCAGTGATTTATTGCCGTGGTGATCTGGTGTGGTTGTGGACTCTGATGCGCAAGCGCGGGTTATGCCAAAAGTTTTTGGCCACTTACGATGGACCTTTTGTAATCGTCGACAGACTTACAGAGGTCAACTATGTAATAGCTCGTCTCACGGCGAGTGGTCGACGAGCTGCCAAAACTCAAGTGGTTCATGTTGCCCGCCTGAAACTACACGCCACAACAACTCAACTGACTCGTCCGGCGGCCTTCGTCTGCGCGGAGAGGAATGTTGCATACATGCATGAAGAAAAAGAAGCGTATACGGTGAACGCACTGGTCGCCGAGAGCGAGAGAGGAAGAAGAGGATCAGGAGGATCTTTAACCAGTCGGCCGCTTCTGAGCTGCCCCTCACGACCTAATAAACGGCCCTTTTCAACGTCTACCATTCAAACGTAACAATACATATATATATATATATATATATATATATATATATATATATATATATATATATATATATATATATATATATATATATATATATATATATATATATATATATATATATATATATATATATATATACGGGAAAGAAGTGTATGCCGAAGGGCTCGTTTTTCCGTGTTTTACCACAATATTATTTATGAGATCTAACAGACAGTAATGCCAAGGAATGTACAGGGGAAGTTATTAGAACCAATGGAATGTAAATAAAAAGAAAGGAAAGTGGATGAAAAAATAACCAGCCGTGAGCAGGAATCAAACCTACGACCATCGAATAACGCGTTCGATGCTCTAACCACTGAGCTACCACAGCGGCCTTCCCTCCATTCACTTTTTTGGGTTTATATGTGAATTTAGAAGTAGGAGTGACAGTCAGCGCCATCAATAAGCCAAACAACGAGTGTGAAAACACTCTTATGCGCATGTTTGGCGTCACGTAGCACGTGAACTTATTATGAGCGGGCAGCTGATTACTTGTCCCTCTTATACAATCTAAACACACCAAGTCTGTCATTACGAGACCCTCGTTCAATGAAATAAGGGAAAGAAGTGTATACCTAAGGGCTCGTTTTTCCGTGTTTTAACACAATATTAATGAGATATAACAGACAGTAATGCCAAGGAATGTACAGGGGAAGTTATTAGAACCAATGGAATGTAAATAAGAAGAAAGAAAAGTGGATGAAAAAATAACCAGCCGTGAGCAGGAATCGAACCTACGACCTTCGAATTTCATACTTGTTCAAAAAGACCACAGTATCTCCACGGACTGAATGATGATGAGTGGGGCAAAGTGTCTGTCAGTCCGGCGGGCTTCGTCCGTCCATGCGTCCATCCATGCCTCCATTCGTGCTTTCATGCGTTCGTCCATGCGCCTGCCCGTCTGTCTGTGCGTGCGTCCTTGCGTCCGTCTATGCATCCGTCCATACGTCCGTCCATCCATCCATCCGTTTATCCGCGCGTCCATCCGTTCATGTATCCGTCTGTGCGTCCGTGCATCTGTCTGTCCATCCGTCCATCCTTCCTTACGTCCGTCCATCTGCCCGTCTGCTTGTTTGTCTGTCCATCCCTCCGTCCGTCCTCATACATCGCCTAATACTCGTAACTGCTTATAGAAAGCACTTCCTACTTCGTATTCAGCGTGAAACATCATCAGCATGTTCGTGTGGCCACGACGACGAGCATATTCATCACCTCTTGCTCAACTGTCCAAAACACGACACAAACCGAAGGTGACTCGAACAGGAACTCCATACGGTCTATTTCGAGCAAACATTTGTGTTGGATAAAATGCTAGGTCCATGGCCATCTAAAATTATGGTAAAGCAATGAAAGTGATGCAACGCTCTTTCGTAAAAACAAAGATTTGTGACCACTACAAAGCGGACTATAACTAGAAGTGAGCGAGGCGACAACGTGTTTGTTTTGCCCATATGAGACCTTTTGCACTCACCTATGTGAGACTGTATATGTGTATATATGCTATTTTGCTTTTTTTTCTCTCCTTTTTTTAACAATCAAGTGGAAGGGGTAGCCGTCACCAACTAACGGTGAAAACTCCTTCGTTTATTTTCAATTCTAATAAAAAAAAGTCCAAGTACCTCCATCCCGTATCTTTTCATCATATATTTATCATAAAAGAGCACCGCCATCCAGCCGACATTCCAAGGACTAAACGAGAGGAGGCTGCCTACTACTACTACTACGACGATTACTAATACTACTACTACTACTATATATATTGTGGACGCACTACCCACGGCATAAGGAGCTTAGCCCCTAAAAAATTGTCAGATCCCACGTACAGTGGAAATGGGTGATATGCAAAGCACGAATGAGGAATGCTAATATGCAACTTTAAAATTAGCACAACGTTGCGATGTGAAGGTCAGTTATGCTGTACATGACTTCTATGTCAAGATTATTTACTTAGACGAGTCATTTACCCTTATCGCCTCTTCACGTCACGTGATGCCAAATTTGGTATAGGTGGAGCTAGCAAATCGGCCGCGAGCGTGCTATGAAGGTAGCATGTAGTCATCTCTTACATGTCACGCATGCAGTGATTAATATGTTTGGACGTGTCATTTACCTTTGTCGTCGACTCACGTCATATTTATCATGTTTGCACCAGTACCATACCTTCGTCATCCATTCACGTCCCGTAATACCAAATTTGGTATAATTAAACTAGCGAAACGGCCACCAGCGCATCATGAGCTTTGCATCTGGTCATATTGCTACGTGACACGCTTATCAAGTTTTTTCGTGTTAGGGTCTGTCGCTTGTGTTCGCCATGCAATCATGTCATACGATACCAGTTTTCGAACATGCCATGTGAACTAAACCACCGCA